>NW_006159813.1:593185-607324 GCF_000334495.1 Tupaia belangeri chinensis
TTCTTTCTTTCTCTTTCTTTCTTTCTTTCTTTCTTTCTTTCTTTCTTTCTTTCTTTCTTTCTTTCTTTCTTTCTTTCTAAATAATTATTTAATTTATTATTATTATTTTAAATTTGACCAGTGGAAGGGGAAATGAGAAAACAAGCTACCAGGTCTGGGACTCAAACTGTTGTTGGGCATGTGGGGTTCTAGCACCATAACCACCGCACCACCTGCTGGCCCCCCAGCTTTATTTTCAGAGAGCATGCTCAGTGTATTTGGTCTTCGAAAGTCATGTTAGATTTTTCTGTGAAAAAGAAAATGGCACCATGACTTTTCCCATGTACCATGATGTTAAAGACATCCAGCTATTAATCTGAAAAGGTAGTTATTATTATTCGGTATTTTTAAATATGTTCCCCATGGTTTTACTCTTTTCAGACACCCTACTTGTAGCGAGAAGGTTCTTTGGACTTACTACTGAGAGGCGCTGAGTCTTCCTCAGCATTGCGGAGTTCAGGAAAGGCACCACCTACCATCTGGGTGAATTAGGCATCACGGTTAATGCGTTCTCCGTATTTAAGACAGTATTTTTATTTTTTTAAGACAGAGACTTTTGCTAGAGGGTCTGTACACTTGCTGGAGAGACAGAGAGACACAGAGACAGACCATGCTGCAGTCCCTTCTCTCCCATTCTCCTCTGGGGATTCTGGGCACACATGGTGTATGCCTGGCGTTTCAAGCTGCCAGGTCTGGGACTCAAACTGAGGTTGACCACGTATGATGTAACTCTTATGCCATCCTTTGGTCCTAATAATTCATTCATTCACTCATTCATTCAGAGATTTTTGCTATCAGGTGCGTGCACTTGCCAGAGTGACAGAAAGAGACAGAGATATTCTGTCAGCGACGTAACCGTCTTTCATCTGCTGGTCCCAATAAATAATTTTTTAAAAAAGAAAAAATGTCTGGCTCCATCCACTTGTCTCTGTTTCGAGATGGTCACTCTGGCCTGGACAATTCAGGGCCTTCCTAACTTCCCTCCCTGAATCCTCTCAGACGCCCCCACCGCTGCATTTATTCTCCAGCTGCGTGATCTTTCAAATGCAAGTCTGGGACCGGCAGGTGGCGTGGTGGTTGAGACGCTGGACTCCTACATGGTTGACCACGGTTTGAGTCTTGGACCTGTTAGCTCGATTTCTCACTTTCTGGTCAAATTAGATAATAATAAATAAAATTAATTAAACCTTTTTTATTTTTTAAAGCAAGTCTGATTATGTCACACTCATACTTGGAAAAAAAATGAAACCAAACTCTCTGACTCCCAAGACCTTACCTGTGAAAGTGAAGTCCTCCATGTGGCCAGAGAGCCGTGGGTAATCTGGGCCCTGCTCCCCTCCCCTCGTCCAGCCTTGCCCTCTGAGCTCCAGCCCCTCTAGGCTTCCTTCAGTAGTCCAGGATCTCCCTAGAGCTTCCCTTGAAGGAGACCATTTCCTCCTGTTGTTCCCACAGGAACTCACTTTCCTTTTTTTGCTCCAAATACCGTGTACTCCTTCGATTTCACTGAAGTGTCACTTCTCTGGGTTTTTTGACTGGCTCTGTTCCCCTGACTATTGATCCCGTCATCTGATGTATTTCTACGTCCCAATACTTGTCACAGCACATTGACCTTTGTGTAACTACCCAGTGAGGGTTCTCATCCAGTAGACTGTAAGCTCCTTGAGAAAAGGGACTGGGTCTGCTCGCTCACACTGTGTCTGCAGTGACTAGCACGGGGCCAGGCCCCTGGTCAAAGCTCGAGAAATAGTGGGTGAGGGAACGGAAGACAGAGATTAAGGGCCTGTCCAGCATCCATAGTTGAGTGCATGTCGCATGTGTATAGGGATGCTAGGGTTTCAACTCACTGCAAACCAATCTGGTTTTGTTGGGGGAATGTGGACTGGGTCCCAGTGAAGGAGACTTTACTTCTAATTGAAAACCTTTAGGGTTACAAGAGGGGACTATGTAAGCAATTGTCTAGATTCTTTGTCCATAGACTTTATTTATTTTTTTTAGAATTATTCTATTATTACATTTATTCATTCATTCATTTTTAAAAATTTACTATAGTTACCAGAGAAAGAGCAAATGAGAAAGAACACAAGAAAGCAAGCTGTTAGGTCTGGGTACTCGAACCATGGTTGGCCATGTGGGAGTCCAGCGTCTTAACCACCATGCCACCTGCTGGCCCTCCCCATAGATCTTAGGCTTCAGATTATGATAGGACCCTAAAAATCTTGTTTTTGGTCTCTCATTTTATAAAGCAGAAACTAACCACCAGAAGACCAGCATGATTTAGGTAGATAGGTGACAGTGTCAGAATAAACTCTTGTCTGACACTGAAGCTGGAATTTTTTCCTAGTCTCCCTTAATGTTACCTGAAACATCGTCAGTAGTATGTGTTCATTTAATACATGTTTGCCCACAATACAGGGCATTGAAAAGGGAATATGGAAATTCTTCAGTTGGAGTGATTATTTTGTTTTTTAACAGTACTACTTTTGCCTATGACCAGCTTTATGAGGTTCTTCATAAAAATGCCTTTAAAAAAAATCTGGGAGTTCCATAATTTCATTTCCTGGTATAAGAAGACTGCCAAAGAATTATTAAAATTTCATTCCATGAGAAACGCCGTCTGACTAAGTAGTGGAAAGCAGACTTAGCAGGTTTGAACAGTCGTACATAGCGTGCTTTTTAGCAGTTGTTGATAAGAAAGTGGGTCATCAGCATAGAACGGGCATTTCAGAACATGTTCGTGGATTAATTTTAAAGTGACATTGCTGGGTCACTCACGTCTGGAAAAGTTGTGCTGTTGCGTTGAGGACTCTCGGGATTAATTTGGCTCGTTGCAGTGGCGTGCTGTTGGAGGAGAGACGCGGAGTGCGGACCAGCGGTCTCCTGTGGTGCGCTTCAGGGAGATGTGGCGCCTCTGACGGATTTCTGTGGTTCCACCGCGTTCTCTGGGGCAGGCAGTGCCTGCCTCGTCTTCACGATGGAGGTTTTTCAGCAGTCCCTTTTCAAAGCTCCAGGGACCGGGTCAGGTTGTTGCATTATAAAGATGTTGGTGAGCAGCAGGAACTTGGGAGATGGGAGGGGCTGTAAACATGCCATTTTCACACATCTCTGTAGTAATAAAAAGTATCTTTGTCATTGAAGAGCTCAAGAGGACTCCTTAGACCGTGTAATCATGTTTTAGTTGTGGCAACATTTCTGGAATGTCATTCTACCTAATGTAGTAGGTTTTAAGTGAGTTCCAGGCCTGGTTATGGCCTGGCTCTCTGGTAGTCTCTTTTCAAAATGGATTTTTATCTTTTGTCTTTAAGATCTTGACGGGTTGCTGTTCTGCTGTTCATATCCTGCTCTGTCCATTTCTTGTCAGACTCGATCTCAGCGGGTGCTGTCGTAGCTTCCCATTCTGCCTTGTACGCTAAGTCCTCAGTGAGGGCTTGTGTTTGATGTCAGTCTCCAACTTGTCTTTGTAAGAAGTTCCTAAAATCAGCACACATCGCAAAACGAAAGTCGGCATTCTCTTCGCAGAAAGCTTTTAATAAGTATACAACCCACTCATCTTTTAGAAACGGTCCTTGACATATGTACATATAATACATAATATGTATTTCTAGCTTATCACATGTGCTCTCTCACGTTCTCTTCTCGGATAATTGTAGACATAGTCTCTCTTTTAAGCCGAAGGGTTTTTAATCAGAAGTAAAAATTTGCTTCCTCTGGCATACCTAACGCTGTATGTTGTTTGTCTCAGTATATTTAAGTGCCTACAGTCAGTGGTTGTGCTGTAGTCCCCTCTCCTCCATTTCCCCGCCCTGTCAGAGTTTGGAGCATACACACATGGACTCAAAATGTTTTTCAAGCTTTCAGAGCCGAGGTTTGAACTGTGCTCGGCCATGTGGGTTCTGGCTTCCCCAAACCACTAGGCCACTGGCTGGCTCCCCAGTTTCTGTATTTTGATTTTTCTGTGTTTACTTATATTAATAAAATGCAGGCAAAAAGCAGTTTCATGTTTTAAAATTGTATAAGCTGGCCCAGTGGAACTGTGGGCCATTGAGGCAGCACCCCCATAATAGAACTCTTAAGGGGCCAGCAGGTGTTTCATGGTTATGGTGCTGATCTCCCACATAGCCGACCACAGTTTGAGTCCTGGACCCCACAGCTTGAAAATTGTGTCAGGCCCCTATGTGTGTGTGCCCAAATTCCCAGGAGGAGAATGATGTTCTTGAGAAGGGATTGTGGTATGGCCATCCCCTCTGATGGGTGATTTCTTACTGCCTCTCGCTATTTCTCTCTGACTAATGCACATACTCTATGTCAAAACACACACAAAAAAAAGAGCTCCATTGTTGACCAACTGGAGAGACTGAATTGTGTGGTGTGGGATTTATCATTGAAAAGGTCTGAAAATTCACAAGCTGAAAAGCTGGACTCCCCTATGCTTTGTGGTTTGAGGTCACTTTGTCTCTGAAGTTCTTTATCTTTGGGAGAGTCACACAGTGTCTCAGGGCTGGAAAAGGAAGGCCTGGATTGATGAGCTTTGGCACCTTCTGCATTCCAGGCTCGGTGAGGTGGGAGGCCAAGCTGGATGCTTCTTGGTAGATCTTTCATTTTCTTATCTTTGGGTTCCTAGAAACATTTTAAACCAAATGATACTGGGTTAGTGAACTGAAACAAAATGCACTCTTTTTAAAGAATTATTTATTTATTCATATTTGCTCCTATTATTTTAATTTGACCAGAGAGAGAGAGAGAGAGAGAGAGAGAGAGAAAGAGAAAGTGAGAAAGCAAGCTATCAGGTCCAGGATTTAAACCACAGTTAGCCATGTGGGAAGTCCAGCGCCTTTCTGTTTTTGTTTTTCTTTTTGTGTTTTGTGTTTTTTTTTTTTTTTTTCTGAGAGGTTTTTGCCATAGAGGATGTGCGCTTGTCTGAAAGACAGAGAGAGACAGAAAATGAGAAATCACTCCCCCCACCCCCAGGAGGATGGCCATGCTGCAATCCCTTCTCCTCCATTCTCTAGAGATGTTGGGCACACATGCACATGCGCCCGGCATGAGTTTAAACCTCCGGGCCTGGGACTCAAATCGTGGTCGACTACATGGCAGTCCAGCAACATAGCCATTACGCCAACTGCTGGTCCCACACCATTCTTTTTTAAAAAATTTTTTGATAATAAGGTGTGTGTGCTTATTGTGAGGGGGAGAGAGAGAGAAGGAATATGAGAAAGCATCCCCAGGGACAATGGGCACACCGCAGTCCCTTCTCAATTCTCTTTGAAATTTTGAGCACGCACAACACATGCCTGTTGTGATTTTTAAGCTACCAGATCCGGGACTGGAACTGCATAGTCAGCCGTGTGGAATCCAGCTGCCTTAACCTCCATGCCACCTTCTGGCCCCCAAGATGCATTTTTTAAACTGGTGTGCATCATTCTTGGCATTTTACCTGTTACTTGGACGAGCAACATGATGGAACTGTCTGGGAGGCCATGGTGAGTGTGCCTCATACCACCCTTTTTTTTCTTTGGGAGATTTTTGCTGTAGGGCACGTGAGCTCACTAGACAGACAGAGAGAGACAGAAAGTGAGAAATGACCCCCCGGGGGATGGCCATGCTGCCGTCCCTTCTCCTCCATTCTCCTCTCGGGATCTTGGGCATGCTTGCACACATGCCTTGTATGAGTTTGAAGCCACCAGGTCTGGGACTCGAACTGCAATTGATCCTGTGGGAGTCCAGTGCCTTAACCACTGTGCCACCTACTGGTCCCCTCCACCCTAATTTTTTTTTTAAAGAGATGGTTGCCATAGGGCATGTGCGCTCACCAGAGAGATAGAAATCAAGAAATCACACCCACCCCCCAACCCAGGTGAGATAGCCACACTGCAATTCCTTCTCCATTCTCTTCTTGGGATCTGGGGCACACACGCACACATGCCCCTGGCGTGAGTTTTAAGCTGCCGGGTCCGGGACTCGAACCAGTAGTCTACTCTGTGGGAGTCCAGTGACATAACCATTACACTATCTGCTGGTCCCATCCCTACCCTATTCTTAACCATTCTTGGTGTCATGGTACATTGAACCAACATCAAAGCTGTCTCATTCTTGCTGTTTTTCGTGTTTATTGGTCAGCAGTTTTGTAATTTAGCAGCCATGTCCGTAGTGGAGCCACAGTTGCTGTGCACTGGGGGAGGAGGTCTGTCCTGTGTCTGGCTTTCCGGTGTGTTGTGGAGCATGTGTTGCGTGTGCTCTTTCCTCTCGCTTTTTAAAACAGCTCCTATGGAAGTAGCTGAATAAAGCATGTTTGCTGGGAATATCTCATGTAGGAATCTGTTAGAGTTGGATGCAGTAAAAACGTGTGATATGTTAGGTGAACTCTGTCTCTTAGGCTTTATTTAATTTTTTTTTTCTTGTGAAGACTCCTGTCCAGAAATGATGAATTTTGAATTTTTGTATTTACTCAGAGCACCTCCCATATTTGCTTTGGGTGTCTGCTTTCTCATGAGTGTGTATTCTGCGCAGGCTTACCTATTATTACATTTCCAGCTTCTTAAAAGGAATTTTTAACTGTGGGCCATGCCATTTAAGTAGTGGAGGTTAAGACACTTGTCCGCCTGCCTTTTCCTATTAAACAACACATCCGATCTCTTCCATGTGGAGGAATGCCTGGCATCAAAGCAGCAGCTCAGAGGGACATGTCCTTTCCCTGATGGGGCATTTTGGAGCCCTCTGGGGCTGCTGTGGCCGAGGGAGCATTCCCAGCCTCCCGAGCACTTGAGCACCCGATTCATCGGTGCTCTGGAACGGTCTCAGCCAATGTGCCGAGCAGGATTTTGCCGCTAGTAGGGGTTAGTTCCTGGATGTGTTCCTAGCAGGACGTACTTCCTTTTGCATGAGCCATAGAAGTACATCTGTTGGAATCTTTGCACAGATAACTTCTCAAAAAACAGGAAGATGTCAGGATTGTGGTCTTTTTTTTTTTTTTTTTAAATGAGATTGATGGAAGTAGACGGAACAGAAAATGCCATAACGTTTACTCAGGTGTTTCTAGTGTACTTTACTTAGTGCCATTACAGTGTAAACACCCTCTGTTGTCTACATCTTTTTCCTCCTTTTTAAAAGGTTTTTGCCATAGGGTGTGTGCACTCCCTAGAGAGAGACAGTGGGAAGGATAGTGAGAAATCACTCCCCCCAGGGTGATGGCCATACCACACTCCTTTCTTTTCCTTTCTGTCAGGATTTGGGGCATGCACGCCCATGTGCCTGGCATGATTTTCAACTTGCCGGGTCTGAGACTTGAACTGCAGTTAGCTATGTGGGAATCCAGTGCCTTAACCACTACACTATCTACTGGCCCCAGTTTTCTCCTCTTAATACCCAACACATTTCTTGTATGGTCTATGAAATAAATTTTCCATATATAACTTTACTTGGCAGGACTGTAAGAAGCTTGCATTTACACTCTCTTAGAGGTTGAGGATTATCAACTGACTGTAAGATGGAAATTTTATTGTAAGAGTGATTTTTAGCACACCTCCTTTGGCACATAAAATAAGTCCTTAAACCACAGTTAGACCTTATTTTTACTGATTGTTTTCCGTTAAAAGGCTTATTTACCCAAAGTGTCAATTTGTTGGTTTCCTTAGATGTTAAGTATTACAAATATCAACTATCAGCTTTAAAATTTTCTACATTTTCTTAAGCAGAAGTATATTATTTGCTTATTATAATTTTATTATGGGGCCAGCAGGTGGTGTGGTGGCTAAGGCACTTGACTCCCACATGACTGACCATGGTTCAGTCCCGAACCTAGCAGCTTTCTCTCTCTCTCTCTTGCCTCCTGAGTGTACATGCCCTATAGCAAATTGAAAAAAAAAAAAGTAATAGTGGGACCATCAGATGGCATAATGGTTATGCAGTTGGACTCACACATAGTCGACCAGGGTTCGAGTCCTGGACCTGGCAGCTTGAAACTCACACTTGGGGTGTGTGGGGCCAAGATCCTGAGAGGAGAATGGAGAAGGAATTGCAGTATGGCCATCCCCCTGCGGGGTAATTTCTCACTTTCTGTCTCTTTGTCTCTCTGTCTCTGGTGAGCACATGCACCCTATAACAAAAATCTCTCCAGGAAAAAAAAATATTAGTATAAATGAAATGAAATAATTAAAAAAAAAAGTTATCATGATAGTTGGCGGACAGTCAAGACCTAATCCTAAATCCTCTTTTTTTTTTTTCTTTGCCTCAGTGTCACTAGAAACTTGGACAGGGAGCTGACTGTCCATGGTTCCAGACAGTGGTGTCGACCAACCCCAGAGACGGCATCTCATAGCTGAGCTTGTGCTCTCAGTCTGTTCTCACGTTCTTTTTCAAAGGTGTATTCGCTTTTATTATAAAAACTATTCTAGACTAGCACCTGTTTTATCGAAAGCATGGCTAGAGTAATACATTGCATTTTAAAAATCCTTTGGTAAGGTTTGTAATTTCCACATTTTTGTGGAAATTAAAAAACCACTCTGCGTTGTCTTCCATCCAAAGTCAGTTCATTTTGATTTCGTAACTACTTTTTCGAGTAGCTTAATGGCTACTGCTGCATCGTCTCCCTCTTCATCACTTAAATGTTCCTACAGTCGCAAAGACAAGGCCTGCTGCAGTTTTAGAAATTTGTACTCGAAAGACCCAGCGAGCAAGCACCTTCTCCAGTGTCGAAATGTTCTTTGACAAAATGTTTAAAATTGTACTAGTATTTTCTTAGACTCTTTGGCTGTTGTATTACTTCAAGATTTTTTTTTTTTATCATTTACTTGTTTTGAATAATTGGAAATTAGATTCTTTTGTGAGATGCTTTAGTTTGGGGGACTTTTCAGTTGTCCAGTTTGTGGTTTAATTAGATTGAGACAACGATATTGAATAATAAAACTCCTAGATTTGATGATATCTTAATTCGGAAATTTATAACTAACACTATTTAAATTAATGAAACGCTAATGCCATTTGACAGTGCAGGCAGCTCTCTTAAGAACAGGGGAGTCTTTTTGTTTGGAATAGTTCCCATTTTTTTATTTGAAGAAAATTTAAAGTCTAATAAATATTACACTGAAGTGGGAAAACATAAAAATTTATAATAGTTCTTAACCAATGTGGGTTCCGTTATATGAAAGTTTTACTCTTGTCCTCAGTTGATTTGGGTTTTTGTCTCCGAGTATGGAAACCTATTAATTGGCTCTTAAATAAAAACTGCTAACATTTCTGAGACAGTATATACTATGCCTCAAAGTCTATGCTAGGCACTTTGTAGATTTTTTTTTTTAAAGAGAGATTTTTCCTGTAGGGCGTGTGCATTCACTGGGAGATAGAGAGACAGAAAGCGAGAAATCATCCCCCATGGGGCATGGCCATGGTGCAGTCCCTTCCCATTCTCCTCTTGGGATTTTGGGCACTCACCCACATGTGCCCAGTGTGAGTTTTAAGCCACCAGGTCTGGGACTCGAACCATGGTTGACTATGTGGGAGTCGAGCAACTTAACCATTATGTCATCTGCTGGTCCCAGTACTCTCTAGATTTTAAAAATATATAGTATTACTATTTTTGGGGACCAGCAGTTGGCGTAATGGCTATTTCTCTGGACTCACATGTAGTTGACTGTGGTTTGAGTCCCGGACTCGGTGGCTCATGTGCATGTGTGCCTAAGATCCTGGGAGGAAAATGGAGGACGAAGGGATTGCGGCGTGGCCATCACCACCAGAGGTGATTTCTCACTTTCTGTCTCTCTGTCTCTCTCTGTCTTTCTGGCAAGCGCACACTCCCTATAGCAAAAACCTCTCAAAAAAAAATTGTTATTATTTTTTAGTTTTTTGCCATAGGACATTGGTGCTTACCGAAGAGAGACAGAGGGAAATGAGAGAAATGAGCCCTCCCCCCCCCTCCATCCGTAGAGGGTGGCCACACCACAATCCCTTCTGCTCCATTTTCCTCTCAGGATTTTGGGCACACACATACCCATGCCTGGTGTGATTTTCAAGCCACTGGGTCCAGGACTCGAACCATGTTTGGCCATGTGGAAGTCCAGCACCTGAACTACCATGCCACCTGCTGGCCCCTTTGTAGATTTTTTTGTTTTTACATTTTTCTCACTTATTATTATTATTCACTTTGACCAGAGAGAGCTAGAGAAAAAGATGGAAAGAGGGAGGGTGAGAAAGCAAGCCACCAGGTCTAGGATTCAACTGTTGTCAGCCATGTGGGTGCCTCAACCATCATGACACCCACCATCTTTTAAAAAAACAGTTATATTGACATATAATTCACATGCCATACAATTTATCCATTTAAAATGTATAATTCAGTGTTTGTTTTTCGTTTTTGCCATAGGGCACATGCACTCTCTAGAGACAGAGAAGGAAAGTGAGAAATCACCCTCTAGGGAGGATGGTCACACCACAGGTTCCTCTCTCGTTCCTCCCTCCTTTTGGGACTTTGGGTACACATTACTCACACACCCAGCATGCTTCTCAAGGTACCGAGTCAGGTCCGGGACTTGAACTGCACAGTTGGCCATGTGGGATCCAACTGTCTTGACCCTCATGCCACCAGCTGACCCTATAGTGTCTTTTCATTTATTTGTGTTTTCTTTAATTTCTTTCAGTCATGTTTTATAGTGTTCAGTGTTTTATTTAGATTTATTGCTAGGTGCATTTATTTAATAGTTTGCTATAGGTCATGCGTACTTGCTGGAGAGAGAGACAGAGATGGAAACGGAGAGAAGGAAAGTGAGAAAGCATCCCCCAGAGGGGATGGCCATGCCACAATCCTTTCTCCATTCGTCTCTTGGAATTTGGGGCATTCATACATATGTGCCCACATACCCGGCGTGTTATTCAAGCTGTTGGGTCCAGGACTCCAATTCTGCAGTTGGCCGTGTGGGATCCAGCTGCCTTAATCACCAATGCTACTAGCTGGCCCAGTGTTTTTTATTCTTTTTGATGTTATTATGAGTGAAATTGTTTTTTTAATTTCATTTTTGGGTTGTAATGGGTGTACAGAAGTATAGTTGCTATTGTATATTGATCTCGAATCCTTGTGTATTGATCTCGAATCCTGCAATCTCACTGAACTTGTTCATTCTAGTAGTTCTCTTAGTGGATTTCCTAGGATCATACAAGGCGCTGTGACCTAGTAATCTCCTGCCACAACCCATCCTATCACCAAGTGCCCATTTAATGAGCGCTTTAACTTGATGTGCATCATACCCATTTTCAGAGGGAATCTGACACTTGGCGATTCGGGGACTTGCCCTACTACACCATGGCCAGAAATTGAATGGTCCAGCTGTGCTTCTCACTCATGAGGCTGTCTGACTCTGGGGCTTGCTCTGGTAATTGCTGTTGTCTGTTGTGTGCCTGGAGGAGAGACATTCTGCGGAAGCAGCTGTGCCACACGAGGACGACTGAGCCAGGTCAGGGTTGACCATGGATGCGAATGGGTTCACACAGCCTTTCACACTCCACTCCGACATGCCTGACTCAGCAACAGCGCTGCAGAAGCACTGGCTTTTCTCACTCTCCCTGCTCTGCAGCTAATGTTCGACTCTGATTGCAACAAAAGATCTCTGTACCATTCTGTCCAGGCGTAGTTAAGTGGAAAACAAGGCCAGGCAGTGGCACAGTGGAAGCACAACTGGACCCAGATAGGAAAGGTCCTGAGTTTGCTTCTTGGAACCTCTCTGAGCACGCTGGTCACGTGTGTGATCCAGGCCAGCTGAGTCTGGGGGTGGTTTGCAGCATGAAGACTCTGTCGAAGGTAACTATCTCTCTGTTTCTCTCTTTCTCTGTTTCTTCCATGGAAGAAATATATAAACTTTCGTATTTTATTTTATTTATGTTTTAATTTGACCAGAGAGAGAAAAAGTTGCCAGGTCTGGGGCTTGAACCACGGTTGGCCATGGTTAGGAGTACAGCGCTTCAGTCACCATGCCACCTGCCGGTCCTGAAACACATAAACTTAAAAAAAAATGGAAATAAGTTATCACTATGCATGATACAGAAATGATGTGTGTGTGTATTTATGTGTGTGCATTTGTAGTGTTTTAGGGCAGGGTCTTGCTATGGCATGATCTTCCTGCTTAGCCTCCCAAAAGCCAGGTCTATAGGTGTGTGCCACCATGCCCAGCTCCTGAAGACATGGTCTTGCTATGTTGTCCATACTGGCCTTCAGCTCGTGACACTCCTATCCTAGCCTCTTACCTGGGATTACAGGTGTGTGCGACTGTGCCCGGGTTCTTAGGGAAAGCTAGGCCTTCCACATGGCCTCAGTCTGCAGAGCAGTGGTGTCTAGTACTAGGCCTGGAAATGACTTTGTAAGGTATTTTAGTATGTAAGATAGCCGTAGTATGATTTGCATAGTGTCTTTCAAAAAGACAGACAAAGCACTTTACAGGCCACCCTGTGGCATGGTGGTTAAGGGGCTGGGTCCTACATGGCCAGCTGCATGGTTTGAGTCCTGGGCCTAGTGATTTGAGAAACATCCCAGATGTGTTTGTTCATGTGCTCAAAATTTTAAAAGAAATAGAGATGAGGGCATTGCAGATTGACCATTCCCCATGGGGGGGGTGTTTTCTAACGTAGTCTCTCTATCTCTGGTGGGCACACATGTCCTCTGGCAAAAATGTTTTTTAAAAAAGCACTTCACCTACTTGTGTTAATCTTCATATTATTAGATGGTATCTAGTCTATTTGAATGAAGAGGAAAAATTATCTCTCAATTTGGAAGCCCTCCTCAACCGTCCATTCCCATTTGCAAGTGATACTCTAAGGCTGCCTTATGCCGGTGTGGGTGGTGGGGCTCATTGAGTGGTAGTGAGGCAAGGAGGTCTGATCTCCTGCAGGTGGAATGGGTTATACTTGGTGTCTTGGGAGCCATGAAGAACAAGGGGTTGGGGGCCCCGCTGTCCAGAACCAGATTGTCAATGCAGTGCTCATCAGTGTTGGTGTCCTGTCCAGGGTCTGCAGTCTTCTGCTGGGCAAGCGCTGGCCAATCCGCTGTGGGTCCCAAGGGAGGTTGCAGAGCTGGACATCTGGCCTCCCTTGATTCAGGCTTTCAGGCTGTTCTCTCTTCTGCCCCTCCCACATCCCTGCCTTTAGCGACACATAGTTTCTCTTCTGAGTGTTTGGGGGTTCACAGTGGGCCCTGGTGTCCTTGTAGCTCCTCCTGAGACGCAGGTGAGCAGAGAACACTCGGGCCTCACTCAGCTACTCAGCTCCACATGCGTGGCGGCCTGCCATCTCCCAGGGTTTTGCCACGGTTGCCTTCTCGTAGGCTCCTTTCCAGTCCTCTGTCCTTTGGTGCTTATTACCTATTTCTGTTTCTTTTACTGTCATTAGGATTTCAGGAAAGAGCGGTGATGAATTTCATTTGTGTGTGTGTGTGTGTGTGTTTTTATCAGTTACCTCTTCATGTCCTTCACCTGATCTTCTACTTTTAAAATTTTGATTTGTTTTGTTTTATGAGAGGGAGGAGAGAAGAATGTGTGTATGTGTGAAGAGGAGATATTTTTGACAGGATTTCAGCCCCTTGTTTTCTTCTGCCCAGCTTACCAGCTAGCTAGGACTGGGGGCATATTCTATGGTGCCCGGCCTGTTCAAGTTGGTCCAGGATCTGAACTTGGGCCCCCCATGTGGCCTCAGCCTCAGCTTTTACTGCTTACAACACTGTGACTGGGTCATCTATTACTTTCTTGGTTTGTTTTGTTTTAAGTTAGTTTTTTTTCCTTCCTTGAGCAGAGGGATAGAGAAAGGATCAGAGAAAGCATCCCTACAGAGTCTTCCCACCATGACCCAGCCCCACCAGCCCCTGATCATGGCCACATCCGTTCCTGAAGTAGTGAGGGGGAGGTCTCCTAGAAGCAAACCCAGACCTTCTCATGTGGCCCAGCCTTGAAAAGTTTCTCTGGGTTTTAAGTGTATGAATTTGTAAGAGCTTTTTGTGTATGAAGGCTATTAACTCTCTGCTCTGATGACCCTTTTTTCTCTTGCATTTACTTACTTTTGAGACACTTGTTGGAAGATGCTGGTAGAGATGTCGGCTTCTGTAACTCGTGCAGATGGCTGTGTAGGGGCGTGGAG
>NW_006159813.1:607405-622289 GCF_000334495.1 Tupaia belangeri chinensis
GTAGGGAAGTGGAGGCCGAGACCAGCTGGCTACACACTAACTTTTGCGTGGATGTGTTTTCCTTTTGGTTCTTGCCCCCTCATGGAAGCTGTCTCATCTAGCTCATGCTTGAAAGATAGTCATTCACAAATGAAGGACCCTGGCCAGGTATCCAAGTATATCATTCACCGTATCCTCTTCCAAGTACTCGGAACGCATGATCCTGGGAATCGGCTCGAAAGGTCTGGCGACAGCTGGACAGAGTAGCACGGGTGCTCCATTGCCTGCCAAGGCTCTGCTGCCTCAGCCCAGCTGCGTGCCCCAGCATTGGAGAGAGGCCACTTTCGCACATGCCTTGGAAGGGTAGACAGAGACTTTGGCAAAACTCAGTTCTCTCTCCTTGCATTTAGCAGTGGGCCCCGGGCCATGAGGAAGGGAATTGGAGGAAAGGAATTAGCAGCAGCGGCCCACCACAGGTCCCGTCTGGCATGAGGGGGCAGGTGTCAGCCTCCTCTGTACATGGTCATCGGGTTTTCAGCTGACTTGTCCAGGTATGACGGTGTTCTATTTCCACTTAGGTTTTACCCAGACTCCTTCAGTTCTGGCCAATATGAGCAGCAGTCGTGAAGGAAAATTACCGTGAGTGCTATTGAGGTATCCTCATGGTCAGGGGCCCAGTGTCCTAATGCACAGAGCTTTCGGTACACATCTGTTGACCAGTCTGGTGGAACGGAGTCTGAACCGACCCACGAGGAAGCTGGGAACTCAGCTCTGTTTACCTCCCCTCCACCCAGATTCCAGTTTGCTCAGGAAGTGGTTGTGGTGAGCCATCAGCTTTGACATGAAAAACTCATCCTGGTTTCATTTCCCCTTCAGGGCAGCCCCTGCATTTTTCCTTTCTTCTGTCCAACTGAGACTGCCATGCCATTCCAGGCCTTCCTGCGGCCTGGTTCACTGTCACAGCTGCCTAGCCGGGTACCTGGCTGTTAGTGTCTTCCTGTCTGCTCCGTCCCCCGTGCTGCTGCTGGCTTGCGGTTGTCCTACACTTCCTGTAATTTCCCTTCTTTCCCAAGACCTGGCTCTTGCTCCATTTGTTCCGTAGGCTGGTTTTTCTTGCTCTCTGCCATGGGGCACTCAGTCCTAGGCAGCCTGGCACTGGGCCGTGCTGGTTAGTAGACATGTATAAGGAGATCAGAAGGCCCTTGAAGACAGGCTGGCCGTCCAGTGCCGCACTGCCCGTTGTTTAAGGAGAGCAGAGTGCTCTTGTTGGTGTCTGGGAATGTTTGCAGACTGAAGAACGACCTGGGGCTGGCCGAGGAAAAGGCCACAAAACCCCTACTTGTTTTTGGACTTGCTTCAGTTTCACATCTACCGGGTAACTTTAGTTTGGAGTTTTCTTATCTCTGAAAGGGGAAGGGATGGGTGTGCATTATCTGAAAGGCTAATTTTCCTTCATTCTTGGCCTTGATCTCTTCTGAAATGAAAACCGATGAACTGTTTCTGGATCTCGAATTAGGAATTTTTCATTTCTTTGTAATCTTTTCCCTGACGCATTTTGCCGTTTTTTCTGGGTATGTGCTGCTAAAGGAAATTTGGCTTTGCAATTTGGCTACTTTTTTAGGAAAGCAGACAAAATGCCATGCCATTCTGTTTTTCCTACTCGGAGTGTTTCATTTGTGAAAGTCAAGTTTTCCGTTTGCTGCATAATTCTCACACGATCCTTGCTCTTTTTCCGCAGACACGATGAGGCGAGTGGTCCGACAGAGCAAGTTTCGGCATGTATTTGGACAAGCGGTGAAAAACGACCAGTGCTACGATGACATCCGGGTTTCTCGTGTGACCTGGGACAGTTCTTTCTGCGCTGTCAACCCCAGATTTGTCGCCATCATCATAGAAGCGAGCGGGGGAGGAGCGTTCCTTGTGCTCCCTTTGCACAAGGTAGGCGATTTGGCCTTCTAGTCCGTTAGACTCCCTCTGGCACCTCCATACCTTTTTTCTGTAGTAGATGGAGAGTTCAGTACGAATTGTTCATTTGCTGAGAACATCAGTCTCTGATGTAATTGAGGTTAACTTCCACACACCGTACCAACCACATCAGTTTTTCTGTAGCAGAATCATTAAACAGAACGGCGACCTCTGTTCTGGGCGTGGCCTCTACGGATGGAAAAGTTTATTATGATACCGTGACCCCTACCAGGCATAGGAATTTAATGATTTGGTTTGTAATCATCCACTTTTCCTATAAGTGTTTCTTTTGGAGTTTAGTTTTTAAGTGTTATGTCTTTAAATGGGTAGACATTTGTAAGATAATACTTTTCTTTTTTTAGGGGGAAGTTATTTATTTATTTACTTTTCAATAGTAAGTGGAACTCAAGAAAATGTTACAAAACAGTACAGATTTCAATTCTGGACAATAAGTTTGAGCATAACTTTTAAGCCGCGTTAACAAATAGTAGAAATGAGTGATCTTTACTGAGAGTGGATCTCTGTGTTCTTCAACTTAAATGGGATGCAAGTCCTCCCTTCTCCCTACTTTACCCTCCCCGAGAGCCTGCTCCAAGGCAGAGAAAGCAGGTTATGTGCACTCGCTGACGATTTATGAGTGCTGCATACTCTTCACTAGCCAATTCCAGAATCGCCAACAATGAAGGAAAGAAAAGCTTTGAATAGATCTCAGAAGCAATTGTTTCCCAGTTAGCTTTTTTTTTTTTTAAGGGTGATTTTTGCGATAGGGCCTGTGCACTCACTAGAGAGACAGAAAGCAAGAAATCACCCACCGTGGGGTATGGCCATGCTGCAGTCCCTTCTACTCCATTCTCCTCTTGGAATTTTGGGCACGCATGCACATGTGTGAGTTTTAAGCCACCGGGTCCAGGACTCCAAGACCTGGCTCTTGCTCCATTTGTTCCGTAGGCTGGTTTTTCTTGCTCTCTGCCATGGGGCACTCAGTCCTAGGCAGCCTGGCACTGGGCCGTGCTGGTTAGTAGACATGTATAAGGAGATCAGAAGGCCCTTGAAGACAGGCTGGCCGTCCAGTGCCGCACTGCCCGTTGTTTAAGGAGAGCAGAGTGCTCTTGTTGGTGTCTGGGAATGTTTGCAGACTGAAGAACGACCTGGGGCTGGCCGAGGAAAAGGCCACAAAACCCCTACTTGTTTTTGGACTTGCTTCAGTTTCACATCTACCGGGTAACTTTAGTTTGGAGTTTTCTTATCTCTGAAAGGGGAAGGGATGGGTGTGCATTATCTGAAAGGCTAATTTTCCTTCATTCTTGGCCTTGATCTCTTCTGAAATGAAAACCGATGAACTGTTTCTGGATCTCGAATTAGGAATTTTTCATTTCTTTGTAATCTTTTCCCTGACGCATTTTGCCGTTTTTTCTGGGTATGTGCTGCTAAAGGAAATTTGGCTTTGCAATTTGGCTACTTTTTTAGGAAAGCAGACAAAATGCCATGCCATTCTGTTTTTCCTACTCGGAGTGTTTCATTTGTGAAAGTCAAGTTTTCCGTTTGCTGCATAATTCTCACACGATCCTTGCTCTTTTTCCGCAGACACGATGAGGCGAGTGGTCCGACAGAGCAAGTTTCGGCATGTATTTGGACAAGCGGTGAAAAACGACCAGTGCTACGATGACATCCGGGTTTCTCGTGTGACCTGGGACAGTTCTTTCTGCGCTGTCAACCCCAGATTTGTCGCCATCATCATAGAAGCGAGCGGGGGAGGAGCGTTCCTTGTGCTCCCTTTGCACAAGGTAGGCGATTTGGCCTTCTAGTCCGTTAGACTCCCTCTGGCACCTCCATACCTTTTTTCTGTAGTAGATGGAGAGTTCAGTACGAATTGTTCATTTGCTGAGAACATCAGTCTCTGATGTAATTGAGGTTAACTTCCACACACCGTACCAACCACATCAGTTTTTCTGTAGCAGAATCATTAAACAGAACGGCGACCTCTGTTCTGGGCGTGGCCTCTACGGATGGAAAAGTTTATTATGATACCGTGACCCCTACCAGGCATAGGAATTTAATGATTTGGTTTGTAATCATCCACTTTTCCTATAAGTGTTTCTTTTGGAGTTTAGTTTTTAAGTGTTATGTCTTTAAATGGGTAGACATTTGTAAGATAATACTTTTCTTTTTTTAGGGGGAAGTTATTTATTTATTTACTTTTCAATAGTAAGTGGAACTCAAGAAAATGTTACAAAACAGTACAGATTTCAATTCTGGACAATAAGTTTGAGCATAACTTTTAAGCCGCGTTAACAAATAGTAGAAATGAGTGATCTTTACTGAGAGTGGATCTCTGTGTTCTTCAACTTAAATGGGATGCAAGTCCTCCCTTCTCCCTACTTTACCCTCCCCGAGAGCCTGCTCCAAGGCAGAGAAAGCAGGTTATGTGCACTCGCTGACGATTTATGAGTGCTGCATACTCTTCACTAGCCAATTCCAGAATCGCCAACAATGAAGGAAAGAAAAGCTTTGAATAGATCTCAGAAGCAATTGTTTCCCAGTTAGCTTTTTTTTTTTTTAAGGGTGATTTTTGCGATAGGGCCTGTGCACTCACTAGAGAGACAGAAAGCAAGAAATCACCCACCGTGGGGTATGGCCATGCTGCAGTCCCTTCTACTCCATTCTCCTCTTGGAATTTTGGGCATGCATGCACATGTGTGAGTTTTAAGCCACCGGGTCCAGGACTTGAACCCAGATTGACTATGTGGGAGTCCAGTGGCATAACCATTGTGCCATCTCCAGTTAGCTTTATTATTATTATTATTATTATTTAAATTTGATCAGAAAGAAACAAAAGGAAAGTGAAAAAAACAAGCCACTAGATCTGGGACTCGAACCGTAGTTAGCCATGTGGAAGTCCAGCACCTTAACCACCATGCCGCCTGCTGACCTCCCTCCCTCACTCCCCCCAGTTAGCTTTTAGGAGGAGAATGTGTTTGGTGAGTCCTGAACGCTAATGATAAGGACTCTGTGCTGTGCTGGGGAGGGTGCAGAGCTTAAGTCCCATTACAGCTGTCTCCGCTCTGCTGTGCATTGTTGAGGGAAGCATATCTTCCCCACCTCTGAGCACGGATATAGGGGCCCATCTCATAATGGACCATTATTATTTTCAGTTTATGAAAATAAACTGATTCATAATAAACTGATTTCTGTTAGAGCATTGTTTCTTATCATATTCTGATCCCTCTCCCGCCCCCTTTGGAAATATTGTCATTGGGTAAACTTCCAATATCTTGTACTTTTCTCTCAGAGGTGTTAATGACTAACTTGTTTTAACACCTGATTTTTACTGTAGTGGCTGGATTGATGTAACATTACACAATAGAACATCTTACTACAGTAGTAGGGAAATAGAGGCCTTTGGGGAACAGATGCGATATGTAGTTTCAAATGTACCTTCATCTTGGTGAACATGAATCTTCCCATTAAATTGAAAATTTTACAAGGAGAATTTTTTCAGGAAATTTAAAATTTATTTATTTATTTATTTGGAAGAGGTTTTTGCTATAGGGCGTATGAGCTTGCCAGAAAGACAGAGACAGAAAGCAAGAAATCACCCCCCCAGGGGGGATGGCCATGCCACAGTCCCTTCTCTGCCATTCTCCTCTCGGGATCTTGGGCACGCACACACATGTGCCTGGCATGAGTTTAAGCCACTGGGTCCAGGACTCGAACCACGGTCAATAACATGGGAGTCCAGCGGCATAGCCATTATGCCAACTGCTGGTTCCACTACAGTGTTTATAGTGTTCATAATTATGCATCCTTGATTTTGAGATCACCTCCCGGGGAGAATGGCCACATCACAGTCCCTTCCTTCTCTATTCTCCTTTCGGGATTTTGGGCATGCATGCACACGTGATTAGTCTCCACAATTTTTTAGTTTATTCTTTCACCAAGAGCAAGGAGCATTTGGAAACATTATCTTTTACTCTGAAGGACTTTTGGCTACTAGCTGAGAAGACAGCCAGAACTTGTCAACTCGGATCCGCACTGAACACCATGGTCTGGTTTAGGGTTCAGAGTCGTTAGCTCCCCTCTTATAGACCAAGGGATAAATTTAAGTCTTCTTCTTCTTCTTTTTTTTTTTTCCTTTAAAGAAATGGAACAAGCCAATTAAGAAGCCTAAAATAAACTTCTGAATAGCTAATCTTCCACTGAGTTCAGACAGTTCTCTTTCGACTTCCACATCCACAAAAGACTGTGCTGGTCCATCTCTGTTTTCACAAACCATGGGACACAGATCATTTCAAGGGGATCCGAATGCTGTTCCTGAGCTAGCTGGATCTTATGATCTGGCTTTCACTTGAATGAATGGCCTGCTGAATAGAATATGTGTTAATATTTTGTGTTTTAACCAGCCTTTCAGGAATTAGGATAGTTGCTTTAAAAAAGATCAGGTTTGAGTGAAGTGTCAGGGTTTGGATAAGCTTCATGGCGTTTCTTTCCCAGGTGCTCAAAGTGTCTCTGTGGCTTTGCTTTTTAAATGTTAATTTCTTGGGCTGGCCACATGGCCTAGTGACTAAAGAAACCAGATTTTACATGGTCAGCGTGTGGTTCAAGTCCCAGCCCTGGAAGCTTGAAAAACAAGCCAGGTGCTTGTGTTTGTTACTCTAAATCCTGACAGGACGGAAAAATGGAGAAGAGATTGCAGTGTGACCATGCTCCATTGTGGGATGCTTTTCTCCCTCTCCTCTCTCTGTGCGTCTGTCTTTTTCTGGTGAGCACATGTGCCCTCTGAACAACAACAACAACAAAATTCTTGTTTTAGAAGAGATAACCTTGGTGTAAACCGAGCTCAGTAACAACCATTAGAAATCAGCTCAATACTTGGGGTTATTGACTGCTGTAGTTGATAGGTTCACGTGTACTGTGCACAATTTATGTGTATTAAAGTATGTATATGTAACCCCAGTGTCAGAGTATACAGAGCAAAGAACAGGGGTGTGGGGGTTCAGTCCTGGCTTGGTCTTGACTTGTAGTGCGACGTGGATGTGTCACTGTGTCTCTCTGCTTTCCCATCCCTGTCTTGGTAACATGAGGGGCTATATATTACATGAAAGTGATTTTTCTCCCTTGGGAATTCTAGGTGATCTCAGGAATACCTCTCATCTCCTGTGGTTTTCAGTTATAGAGGATTTCGAATGCACCTGGTTTGGTACCCGAAATTCAGTAAAGAAAACAGAACCATCTCCCACATTGTTGGGAAACCTCCATTTCTGTTTCCTTTACGGGGTGGACTGCCCTCTTGCAGTTTTGGGGTCATCATGAATGTTTGGGTAAGGCGTGCACGTGCTACGTGTTTACAGATGCTGTTACTCTCACACGCCACAGTGAGTCTTCCTCGTTCTCCACTGTTGGTTTCACAGTCCATCGTGGAGTGGGCACGCCCTGTGTGCCAGCATCTCTGCCCCTTGGGAGCGCTTGGATCTAGTGTTCTTGTGGTCGGTTTCCTCACCTTTCCCAGAAGGAGAATGGAGGAAAAGGGATTGCACTGTGGCCACCACCCCCCTCCCCCGGGGAGTGATTTCTCACGTTCCCTCTCATTGTCTCTCTCCAGCAACCGCTCATACCCTATGGCAAAAACTTTAAAAAAAAAAAAAGCGAGCGAGAGAGAGATGGGTGTGGTTATCAGTAACTACCTCAGGCGCTTCTGGTAAGGTCTCCCCTTTCTTGCTTCTGCCTGGTCTCAGTGATGCTTCGTGGCGCTCTGTACATACTAACTCGTGTATGCATATATTGATCTTGAGGTGGATTACGACCCTTTCAGAAAGGCTTCCTTTTACCACCATGGCTTTGGTGGTGGTCCTGTAGCATATTGGTTAAGGGGGTTGGATCCCACATAGCCAGTTTGGTTGGGATCCCAGCCCTGGCAGTTTGAAAAACACACAGGGGTCCAGCAGGTGGTTAGTGGTTACATCACTGGACTCCCCATGGCTGATCACAGTTTGAATCCCAGACCCAGTGGCTTGAAGATCATGTGTATGTGCATGCCCAAGACCCCTGGATGAGAATGGAGGAGAAGGGATTGCAGTATGGCATTACCCCTGGGGGGTGATTATTGCAGTATGGCATTACCCCTGGGGGGTGATTTCTCACTTTCCCTTTCACTGTCTCTGACTCTTTCTGACAAGTACACGTGCCCAATGGCAAAAACTCTAGGGGAAAAAAAAAAGAAGAAAAAGGAAAAGAAAAACACATTGGGTACATGTGTGTGCCCTAAATCATGACATGATTAAGAATTGGAGGAGAGGGGACCAGCAGATGGTGTAGTGGTTACATCGCTGGATTCCCACATGGCCAACTACGGTTCAAGTCCCAGACCCAGTGGCTTCAATGTCATGCCGGGCGTGTGTGTATGCGTGCCCAAAACCCCAAGAGGAGAAGGGATTGTGGTGTGTCTGTCTGTCACTGGTAAGCGCATGTGCCCTAAGGCAGAAACCTCTCACGAAGAAAATACAGTTTACTTGGGACCAGCAGATGGCATAATGGTTGAGTTGCTGGACTCTCACATAGTCAACTGTGGTTCAAGTCCTGGACCTGGCAGCTCACGCTAGACATGTGTGCATATGTGCCCAAAATCCCAAGAGGAGAATAGAGGAGAAGGGATTGCAGCGTGGCCATCTCCCTTGTGGGGGTGATTTCTCACTTTCTTTCTCTCTGTCTCTGTCTCACTAGTGAGTGTACACACCCTATAGTAAAAAATCTCTCTTTAAAAAAAAAGAATAGGAGGAGGGGATTGTGACACGATCACAGCCCATTTGTGGTGCTTTCTCCCTCTCCCTCTTCTCCCCCTGTCTTTCTCTGGTGAGCCATGTGCCCTCTGGCAATAAAAAAAGACGTAAGTAAAAATACTGCTCTCTGTGGATTTCTTTTGAAAGCTATTGGGTCATTGGAAAAGTCATAATGCATTTTACTTCAGAAAAACAGAAAAATGCGTCATGACTTTTCGGATGACCCTAATGTCAGCAGTGTATAGGGCTTATTATTGCAACCTCATGACGCTTGTGGTTAGATTCTGGGAGAGCCTAATAACTTAAGTTAGAGACCTTATTTTATTATGAGTCTCTGTCTTCCAGGACTTAAAACCTAAAATGGAAAGAGTAAGAGGACCAAATACAGTAGAACACACACAACTATTCACATACAAGCACATGCACACACAGCAAGAACCCACTTCAGAATTAATGTGTGTTTATTTTTTATTGAACTCACTCCCCAGGAGGGACATCTATGCTGCAGTCCCTTCTCCTCCATTCTCTTGGGATCTTGGACATGCACACACATGTGCCCAGTGTGAGTTTTAAGCTGCCGAGTCCAGGACTCGAACCTTAGTCAAGTACGTGGGAGTCCAGTGACGTAACCATTAGCCTATCTGCTGGTCCCAATGTGTGTTTATTTTAAGGATATAGTTTATGAGGCTTTTGTTAGGAAGGTTTTATTAGAGAAAGGGGGATTTTACGAGGTCACTGCTGGAGGAACTCGGAAAGCTCTCAGCCCCGAGGTGGGGCGATTTGGATTAGCACACGTGGTTCCTGATCCATTTCGTAATGCTTCTGTCGAGCCGCGGCATGCCACTCTGTCCTGACTTTACAAGGTGTGGCTTCGTACCTTTTTGTATTCCTTAGTCTTTCAGAGGATGAATAATAAGTAGCAGTCTTGCTGAACACAAGTTGGCTTTGTGGTTTTGGCTATGAGCGACGCTGTTTTTTTCTTGCCACAAGCGCACAGGCCGCCTTGTCTCAAGAACACACAGGTTTCCAGCCTTCTGTGTAGTCTACCACGTTGGCATGAATCAGCCTTTCCTTTATGGAGCAGCCACACTCGTGATGTGGGACGGAGGCATTTCCCCCCTCCTGTGAACCACCATGGAGGCTCCTAGAACGCACTGCTATTTCTGGTTAGGCACACACACCCCCTTACTTCAGATGACGGCAGACCTGTGAACACGGCCTTCAGCTGCTAAGTGGGAAGTTGGTTAGAATGAAATGCTCTTGATCTCTAGGCATTCGCTTGGATAGAGAGGCAAACCGGACAGCGCCTGTCTTTCCTACTTGCTTTCTCCCCCGCCTCTCCTGTTGTGAAGGCACTCGGCTGTGTTGGAGTGATGCCAGCTTCATCCCAGCAGTAGCGCCTTGGAAGGAACTCTGCTCTGTCCCCGATGGGACGGGTGTGGCCAGGTCTCTCACTCCTGGGTCGCTGTTTCTTCTCTCCTGGCTCCTTTGGTGTAGCTCTGTGTACCCTTCTACGTACTGTTTTGTTCCTTCCACCTATTTTAGCGACCATGTGTGGGAAGAGTTTGGATATTGCGTTTTTTATGTCCATGGACTGACTGTCTTTCAACTCAGTTTGTAATCTTTTTCAACTAAGTTTTTGTGAAAGAGTTCAGCCCTACGGGAAATCTGTGGAATGACTGTTTTCTTAGTTCTCCTACAAAGGTGCATAGCTAGTGCCTTCTAGATGCATAGGAGAGAAACGAACTTATTACCTGCAACAGCTGCCTTGGGACGTTAGGACTTGGGTTTCTTACAGACTGGGTTGACAAGGGGTGACTTAGAGTGTACGTGCATGATTACTGAGGAAGAACTCTGAATTCATTTCAGTCGGTATTCTCAGTGTTTAATGATGGCAGTTGGTGGTCTCTTACTTCTAAGACCCAGCTCAGATGTTTGCTCTGATTGGCTAAGACAGAGGAAGTCATCCTGTGAGTACCCGTAGTTGCTTGTCTATGCCACTAGCACCACATCTATTGTTTTCTTACCCATTAACAGGTAAGGAAAGTGGCTAGCGTTACATTCACTTGATCTCTTGACTCGCTGGGATAAAGAATGCAGAGTGGATGGCCATTTGTGTGGTAGCCTTTTGTAAAAATTTTCCAGAAATTTTGCCTGTTATTGTAGGCAGCCTCCAAGATGGGGCGCGTGCTGTCATGTGGCTCTGTCCCACATTAAATGGGGGTGACTTAGGGCATGATGGAAGTGATGGACAGTGACTTCTGAGGCTAGGTCATAAAAGCCTACTGTCTTCCACTGTGTCTCTTCTGGATACTCGAATGGCCCTGTAGAGAGGTCCAGAGGACTCCCGCCAATGGCCGGCACCAACCTACCGACCATGCAAGTGAGCCGTCTTGGAAGCAGACCCTGAGCCCTAGTCAAGCCGCTAGATGACGGTAGCCCGGCTGACACCTTGACCCAGGAGAGACTGAGTCAGAACCTCTCGGAGAAGCTATTTTTGAACTCCTGGCCCTAGAAACCGCAATAATAAAAGCAGCTGAGTTTTAGGGTAATTTGCTAAGCAGCAGTTGATAACTAATGCATGTATTCTCAGACTGTAGTACTTGGCTCACAATGTTAGTTTTACAGTGTGTATGTGAGTAGTTCAGAATGACCTAAAAGGCCTTCTGATAGTTTTGAGCACTGTCTTGCCATGTTTCCTTTAAAAAAATCTATTACAGCTATATTATACACACACACACACACGCACAGACACATACACATATGTGTGTGTATATATAGAGATAGGTAAATAGATTAAAAATTCTTAGCTAAGTCTGTTCTGTTGTTTTAGTTTTGGGTATAAGGTGTATATGCTTGCTGGAGAGAAACAGAGAGACAGAGAGGGAAAGTTAGAACTCACCCCCCAAGGGGGATAGCCATGCCACAATCCCTTCTCCATTCTCCTCTCAGGATTTTGGGCATGGATACACATGTGCTGGCATGTTTTTTAAGCTTCTGGGTCTAAGACTCAAACCGTGGGGGTTGGCCATGTGGGATCCAGCTGCCTTAACCATCAGGCCGCCAGCTGGTTCCATTCTTAAATAAGTCTTAAATGAATGCTTGAGGGGTTCTGTGCAGTAGCAGGTGAAAGTTATGTGGTAAAATTTAGTTAAATCCTGTGTTCCATAATACCGTCATATAATCTAAAAGGTATTAAAGATAGTTGTCACTATCATATGTTGGTTTTCAGGAAAAAGTCTGAAATTTTAACATTGATGTGACTAAAGGCAACTATTTTCTTTTGTATAATTACCTACACTTTTTTAAATGTGTTTTTTTCAACATATCTTGCAGTGAACTTATTACATATAGAGATTTTTAAAAGTATTATCTGTCATATTACCAGAGCATATATAAAGAGCTAACTGTTGGTTAAGCTTTAATGAAGTTTAAGAGAGTACTTTAAAAAAATCATATTCATGGGCTGAGAACCAGCAGTTAGCGTAATGGCTATGTCGCTGGACTCCCACGTAGTTAACCGCGGTTCGCGTCCCGGACCCAGTGGCTTAAAACTCACGCCGGGCACGTGTGCGTGCGTGCCCAAGATCCCGAGAGCAGAATGGAGGAGAAGGAATTGCGGCGTGACCATCCCCCCTGAGGGGTGATTTCTCGTTTTCTGTCTCTCTGTCTCTGTCTGTCTGGTGAGCGCACACGCCCTATAGCAAAAACCTCTCAAAAACAAAAGTCACATTCAGGGGCTGGCGGGTGGTATGGTGATTAAGTCCTCAGACTCCCACATACCTACTGCAGTTCGAGTCCCAGACCTGGCGGCTTGCTTTTTCACTTTCCCTTTCTCTCTCTGGTCAATTATAAAATAAGAACAACAAAAAACAAAATAATAATAGCAACAAGTAAAATTAAATAAATAAATTATTATTTTAAAAAGCACATTCATTCATTCATTCACAAACTCACTACTTAGACATTTGAGTGCCTCTTCTGTGCCACAGCCTACTTGGACTGGATCCTTACTTTCATACGAAGGTTCAGGAACAGTTGCCCTTGGTCGTGTCGGTGGGAGGCGTGTGTGTGTGTGTGAGACGTACTCTGACAAGGCCGCCAGGGGAGTGAGCTCCACTGAGGCTTGGAAGGCAAGGAAGATGTCACGGAGGACTCTGCTTGAGTTCAGTGGTCTTCTGTGTGTAGAGCTGAGACAGAGGAGGAGCCCCGCCAGTTCCCTGAACTGAGAAGTTGGAGGACGTATTTTACTCCTAGGAAGGCAAAGAATGAGGGGCCACTTTCCACCTTTGGACTCCGGGATCTCTGGGCGGTTTGGTTGTCTTTTCCAGGACTGGAGAAGTGGGACCTTTGGTTGCAGAGGGACTCAAATGTTCTATGCATAGTGTCAACTAACGTTCTGAGTCAGAGGCGCTCAAGATTGCTCGCGGTGTGAAATGACACATTTCAAGGCCTACCTGCGGTGGTGCAGGCGATAGGGTGCAGCTAGGCAGTGCTGGAGCCACCCGGGAGGCTCGAGTTTGGATCCCGAGTTGACCTGAATGTGCCAGGCTTACCCATCCACTCCTGTGATCCTGGCTGGTTGGTAATCGCGGCGTGGTGGGGCCCTGTCAAAGTTCCTGTCTGTTGTCGCTCCATTCCTGTCTCTCTCCTCTCGTGAAATAAATAAATAAAGTAAACTTAGGAGTATTTACACAGCTCTTTTCTATGTTTTTTCCTTTACTTCCCATGTGAATTGTGCAGAATTGGTGCTTTCCTTGCCCGTCACGGGGAGGGGAAGCGGAATCTGCACGGCGCTGCATGTTGGGATCATTGTTCTTTATTATAGATCAATAGGGCCCTTTCCTTGGCATCATCTTCAGGAAAAGGCAGTGACTTCCATCATATTCATAAAAATGGGCCTCTGCAATGACATCAGATTATACTTGCAGCTTTTGCACTCGGTAGGGTTGCTCCCATTTCTCTGTGCGACAGTTGTAGAAATTGATAGAGTGACTGCCCAAGACTGTAAGGTCTTTTGTGGATTAGAATTTAGTCTCTGAGACTTTATTCGATTTGTACATGTATATTTTTTTATTAAGATTTTTTTTCTCCCTACTGAGGCAAAGGTTTTTGTTCTTTTTTGTTTTTTGTTTTTTTTTTTAGAGAAACTGTGGCCTAAACGACACTTAATCCTTTGCATTCTTTCTCTGGGATTAGAAAGCTTAATAACAAAAACAGGAGCTTGTCAGGGCTTTGATTCTGGAGAATTGTCTTAAGGTTTGGAAAGGGCTTGGTCTATACCGTGCCTTGTGGGGGAACAGTGGCAGTGACGAAATCGCGGCTGTGCCATTTGTTGAGGACTCCCTGCGAGTGCCAGGCACCTGCTGATAAGGGCCTTCTTTCACAGCAGGCTCAGAGGGAATGGCAGGCTCCTGATGGAGCTTTTCTGTGCGGCCTCAGCCCCAGCCAGCACCTGCTGGATTTGCATGGGCTGCAGCTCCGCCTCACTGTGTGCCGCTGACAGGCATTTCTATTTCTGCATCCAGCGGTGCCCCGTTTTGGACAGGCGTGGCGATGCCCGTCAGCCTTTGTACCAGGGTGGATGTTTGGCTCTGGTAGCTTCGCAGTGCTACGGCCAGGGCTTTACTCAGTGCCAGTGTTCTGACATGTCCTGGGGTGCCCATTCACTGCCTCCTGAGATCGTCTGTCTTATTCCCAGAGCACCTGAAACTGTCAAGTGTAGGAGCCCGTGAAAGGCCTGGTGGGGGTACGGGACTGGAGTGGAAGGGAGGGCGGGGTGGAGGACACAGGGAGAGGGCACCAGGTGCAGAACAATGACTCCCAAATTATGTCAGAGCAGCCCCACAGCACTGCACAGCCTCATTACCACATGAAGTGCCACAGAAGGGCCTTTTCATTTTCTCCTAGGGACTGTGGTCTTGCTGGGTGAGTGAGGAGGGGGAGGGACACCCTCGGCCCCCAGTTAACAATGGAGCACAAAGTCCTGGCAGAAGGAGCCTCCCAGTGTGGCCCAGGGCTATTTTCAATGGCTTGTGTGGCTGACTCAGGGCGAGTGTGCCCCGGCAGATGACGATGCGCGCCCTCCCGGTCCTCCCCCTCCCGCCCCTGGAGATGAGCAGGCGGCCTGTCCTTTGTGCGGCTCCCTGGCTGGTGGGAGGCCCGGG
>NW_006159813.1:622533-630909 GCF_000334495.1 Tupaia belangeri chinensis
CGCGGAAATGTCGTGGTGGGCAGCCCGCAGTCCTGACGGGGCTCTGACAGTGGTTTTTACCATATATGGCCATCAGAGCTCTGCGGCTGCCGGCCAGGATAATTTTCTTCCTTTGCTTTGATTGGCTACACAGCAGCAGCTCAGAGCATGGTGGGATCTGGGAGTGCAGGGGAAGAGAAGCCACCAAGTCAAGTGCAAAGAACGTTTAACTCTTTCCTGGGTTTCTGGATCTGAGTCCCTGCTGAGCCAGGCTGCCCTGGGTGTATAAATGCCATGACCAGGGTCTGGGAAGCAGCCCTCTCCCAGGCCAGGAAAGGCCTATGAATACAGGCTCGTCTGAAGCAGGCTCAGGTAGCGAACAAATTTCTGCAGTCATTATTTATCCAGAAGCCACCTCACAGCCGTAGATAGCTAGTAGTCTGCTCCTGCCAAGGAGAAACCTGCTCTAGGTGGGTGGGACTGAGCCGAGTCCAGGGAAGCCTGCACTGAGAGGGCGAGTGATGTAGCCCATGTCTGCCCTCTGCGAGGAACAGGGGCTTGGGTTTCATTTCTGGCTGAGCCTTAGGTCATAGTAAATGATACAGGCTGCCGAACCGGGTTTGTACTTCAGCCCCCTCTCCTGTTCATGACTGCTACAGCATAGCACCCCGAGCCATGGAGCCCATTTAAGTTTAGAAAAAAAAAAGGAGGGAAAGCAGTAAGAAGGGAGCAGTATTTTTCAGAAGGGATGGGTTTTCATTCAGGCTTGTGGATAAGCCAGTGCGAGGGGTGACGGGAAGGGGTAGCCCCTGAACGTGTCATCCTTCACAGATGCTCCAGCAGTGTCCTTTGGCCACTAGGCAGGATTAGGGAGCCAGCCACTCCTTTCAGATTCAGTGTGGAACGCTTTAATTTCCTGTAGTTGCAAGTGCAGTTGCTCTTCTGTTTTTCAGCTTTTGCTTTCAAGCTGAATTCTGTTTTGGCTGGGTTCTACTTCGTCTTGGGGTCCTGCGTTTTCGTTTTTGTTTTGTTGTTTTGTTTTGCTCTCAGTCCAGGAGCATCACATGGAATTACTTGTCTGCAATGATGAGTGGGAAGTGTTAGGTTTTCACTGTGTACGTGTTATAGTCGGGAAGTGGGAAATGCAGCTTCTCTGGCTGTTACTGCTCATGTAGGCTTGGGTGAGTAAGGAAATGCTGGCTTTCTACGTTTTTGCCTTCCGATAATAAAATGGTCATAGTTTTTGCAGTAACTTTCCTCAGGTTCTTAACGAACTTTAAACACGGTCTCTTCGATGTTCACATCATTTTTAGAGAGCAGCTGTGATGTCAGACTTGCCTGACACTTTGACTTCTGCCCAGGAAGACTGTCCTTTGTTCTCGCAGGCAGGTGAGGTCTCTCCAGGCCCATCCTGCCTCTCCCTGGCAGCTTCACTGGCTGGCTTACCTGACCTTGCAGGGTAACTCGATCTGCAGCACCTCCTCTTACCCTCAGGGTTGGTGTTTCTGGTTCCCTTAAAGTAAAACCTCCTCAGAATGATTTATCCCCAGATGTGAGCTGTCACTGTCACTGCCCAGCCTGTCAACAAGTCACAGATTGTGTGCCTTCGTCTTTTGGGACCGTTGCCAAGTCCCTGACTTATAATCCATGCTATGCCCTCCTGCCCCATGGCCACAGTCACTGTGGCCCCTCCCTGTGGAGCAGCAGGGGCTTGAGAGGTCCCAGCAGAATGTGTGTCCACATAAATAATACCGTCATAAGGAAAAGGAAGTTGGGGAAAAAAAGGGAAACCCACTTCAATAGATAGCCTTTTTTGAATCCTTTGAACTCCGCGCAGTACGAATGGAGCCCTTGTGCTTGGGCTGAGAACTTTTCCTCTGCTTCCAAGCACATGTTTGACTTGCATTCTCCATGCTGGGGGTTTTAGAACTCTCAACATAGTGCCGCAAAGGCAGAAATGAGTTGTTACTAAAATTTGGGCACATGAAGTGATCTTGATTCCCTCCCTCCCATGAATAACTTCGACAGCTATAAAGTAGGTGAACATTTTGGAAAATTAGTACCTGCCCCTTGTTCCTGAGTCAGGTAATAGCAGCTCTGTGGCTGCCTTCTGAGGATACGGTGGGGCTGTTTAGGCCCTTCTCCCCGAGGGTGGCATACCAGTGGGGGCAATGGGCACAGAAGACGCAGGGCAGAACTTGGAAAAGTACTGGGAAGCGGGACAGCTGCCTGTGCTAGATTAGATAAAGGAGGTGGCGTAGACAGCAGTCAGAACCCAGCACTCTGGAAAGTCTGGGCTCCTAGGACGGACTGGGGGATGCTAATGAGAGAGATCGTGAGGAGTACCTCGGGCATCTTAGAGGGAATGCTTGATTTGGCTGATAAAATGAATGAATGTCACTTCTTACCACTGTGGGAGTCTATTGATTCTGTGAATACACAGTGTAAGCCTGCTGGCTAAGGTGTTGTGTAACTTTAACAAATGTTACATTTCTCTAGTTTTGAGGGAACCAGTGATTATTAGATTGATCTTCCTTAGCACCAATTTGTTAGCATCTTCCATTGGGCAAACTAATGTGTGTGTGAAAAACAATAATCATATAATTATACTGTATATGATACTATGTGAAGAATCCGATTGAGCCAACAGACAGTGTATTTTGGATGAAAAATTCATTTTTTATACTGTAATGATGTATAGCATATTAATGTTAAAAAATAAATTAAAAAAAATAATTATTCTGGGGTCAGCAAGTAGCACGGTGGTTAAAGGCACTGGACTCCCTCATGACCAACCACAGTTCAAGTCCTGGACCTGGAGGCCTGCTTTCTCATTTTCCCTCTCTAGTCAAACTGGAAAATAATAGTAATAAAATTAAAATAATTCTTAAAAAAAAACAGTCATTCTGAATGTTGTTTGTATAATGTATGGGATATGTTGAAAGCGTTCCAGTGTTGGCTATTGAAGCTTTGGGAACGTGACATGTCTCTGAGTACATCTCATAATATACCATAAGGTCCTTCTTTTTTTTTAAGAAGTTTTTGCTATAAGGCGCATGCACTTGCCAGAAAGACAGAGAGAGACAGAGAGACAGAAAGCGAGAAATCACCCCCAAGCGGTGATTTCTCCTTCTCCATTCTCCTCTCGGGATCTTGGGCATCACACACACATGCCCAGCATGAATTTAAGCTACCAGGTCCGGGACTCGAACTGCAGTCGATTGCATGGGAGTCCAGAGACATAGCCATTATGTCAACTGCTGGTCTTCCATAAGGTCCTTTTAAAAATACACTCCAGAGCCAAAACTCCTTTATTGAAACATATTTGTAAGAAACTTTCTCGGGACCAAATAAGACACACTATTAGATGTGAGCAGAGGCTGTTGTGGTTTTCCATTAAATTGGGTGGGAAATATCCTCCCAACTAGAAATATCATTCCTTAAGAGTTACACTGAGGGGCTGGCAGATGGCGAAATGATTATGTTGCTGAACTTCCCAGTAGTCCACCGCAGTTCGAGTCCGAGACCTGGCAGCTTAAAACTCACACAGAGTGCGCGTGAGCACGTGCCTGAAATCCCAAGAGGAGATTGGAGGAAGAGGGGGAGTGGTGTGGCCATCCCCCCTACTCCCCCAAGGGTGATTTCTCATTTTCTATCTCTCTGACTCTATCTCTCCAGTGAGCAAATGTGCCCCATAGCAATAATCTCTCCTTTTTTTTTTTTTTTTTTTTTTTAATAAAAAAAGGGGGGCTGGCAGGTGGCATGGTGTTTGAGGGCGCTGGACTCCCACATGGTCAATTGCAGTTTGAGTCCCAGACCCAGTGGCTTGCTTTCTCACTTTCTCTCTCTCTCTGTCCCTCTCTGGTCAAACTAAAATAAATAGAGAAAGTTAAATAAAATAACTCTCTTAAAAAAAAAAGAAATGAGTTTAAAAAAAAAAAAAGAAAGGAGTTACATCGAAGGGTCCAGATGGTGGTCTATAGCAAAACCACTGCTCTGCAAGGCTGACCCACGTGGGAAGGTTCCAGGTTCACATCTGTGCTCCAGGCACATGTGCCCGTGATCCCTGGCCGACAGGGGCTGGAGTGGATTGTGGTTTACCCCGTTAGGAATGTTACCTGTCCATCTCCCTCTCAGTTATGGGAGAAAAAAGAATAAACGTTAATAAGCTATGTTGAATTTTGTGTACCTAAAGAGGATGGTTTCACAAAATTATTTAAATTACAAATATTCTTTTTTTTTTAAGAAGTTGAAATTGTATGTGTCAACTGAAGCTTAAGGTGTGATTTTCACCCCTCCCACTCACCGCCCCACTTTTCCACTGAAGGAAAATGTTGCCTGACTCGGAGGGTTTAGCTGAAACATCAGACTTCAGGCGCTCTGCTGAGTCTTTTGGGTGCTTTGAAATTTTGAAGGACTTTCCCCCACACCCAAAGCAAATGCAGTGCTGGTGTGTGGGATGTTTTCCCGCATCCTGAGGGTTGTTAGCTGGAACACGCTCAAAGACGTCACCCTCAGCCGGGCCAGCCACGTGGAAATTGTGCCATCACACCTCTCCCTCGTGCCAGCAGCACACACGCTTCGGAGGCTGAATTTTCCCTGGGGCTCGTGTTGCTTGGCTCCAGGCGGGCCACTAGATCTTGCAGATAATGATGTACATGAGCCGAGGTCCTGACCAGTCTCACCAATGTCTCACGAGTTTGTGAACTGCACAGTGGGACAGAGGCTTGGAGGCATTGATCGTTTTCATCATTTGTGGCACTGACTTGCTGGTAATCTCAACCAATCACAGGGAGTTTTAGGTAGAGAGGTTCAATAAAATCTATTCCTATGACATGTGATTGGGGCTAGTAAGTAATCAACGAATCAAAAATATTATTTAACATGAGGACTCTTAAATGGCTATTGCATTCTCAGCTTTTAACCTTTAATTCCATGTTAGATAACTAGTAACATTCTAAGTGTTGGAACTGAAGTGACTTACCCTTAATGAATGGTGGACTAACTTGTTGATAAAATGAAATTACTCAGTGTATAAGCCTTAGAAAAATGATGGGAGATTCTTGAAGTATTCCCCTTGTCATCTAAAAAGATACCTAAAAGCTGGCATTCAAATTCATGTCAATTTTCCAGCTTCAGCATTTATTTAGATTTGCTGCTTTAGAGGGAGCAGGTGAGCCGCGGTGTCACCAGGCCACACGGTGATGCCTCTCTGAATGGCCCTTCACAGTCTGGCGATTAGACATGGATTCTTTGGCTTATTCACTGGATGTTAAATGAGCGTGTGTCCTGGGGCTGAATGAGAACTGCATTCTCTTTAGATCCTCATGCAAAACGTCTTTCTGAATGATGTCTCCTGATCTTTCCCATATAAGGCCGTTATTAGTATGGTTTCCTTCCATCCCCACGCACTGGCACTCCTAGCAGCTCATAAGTGCCCAGCGCTGCATTTTAATATTATGCATTCACTTGCTGAACTAATTTATCCTGCTGCTGTTTTGATTGTGTTATGGGCGAGAAGGTATTCGGAGTTACAAGGCATCTAAAGCAAGCTTGCCGGTTCTTGACTGTGTGAGAACTCCAGTATTTCAGGTGATCATGTACACGTGAAAACGCCGTTTCTTCCTCATGTTTCTTCACACTGCTGTTCCCTAATCGCTCTCAGATAGTCCCCTTTCTCTCTGCTCCAGTGCGAGGCTGCTTTCCTTGTTTTATTTGTTGTAAGGACTTAGGATGACATCATAACCAGAGGAAGCAGCTGCTCGCTGAATATCTTTTTTTTTTTATTATTAACTTTGTTGTTTCTCATGGCCAGCTGCCAATCATTTTAACATTATTGTTGTGCCTTTTTCACAATCCGTGGCACAGTGGAAATTTTCTTTCTCTATCCAAACTCAGTGCGGATGGTTAGTGATAGTTTAGTTCTCTTTCTTTCTTTATAAATTGCCAGAAGGTGCATGCAGTCTCTGGGGAGATGAAAGATGGGGAGGACGCACCTTCCCAGTAGGGTATAGTTTGCCACAATCCCTTCTCCTCTTCCTTCTTTTTTTTGAGCCATTTTTGCTGTAGGTTGCATGTGCTTGCCAGAGAGACAGAAAGCGAGAAATAATCCCCCCGCCCCCGGTGGGGGGATGGCCATGCTGTAGTCCCTTGTCTCCTCTCGGAATTTTGGGCACGCACGCACACGCGCCTAGCATGAGTTAGTTATAAGCCACCAGGGCTGGGACTCAAACCGCAGTCGACTATGTGGGAGTCTCAGGATGTCACCATTACACCATCTACTGATCACCCTTCTCTGTTTCTCCATCCTGTTGGGATTTGGGACACAGACGTACATGTGCCTAGGGTGTTTTCCATGTTGCCAGGGTTAGGATTAGAACTGTGGTGAGCCATGTTAGTCTGGCTCCCATAAACTAGGCAACCAGCCTGGCCTTATTTTATGTTTTTTGACTTTTTTTCTGTGCCTCAGTTTCTTTATTTAGAAAACAAAAGTAATAAAGTTCCCATATCATAAAGGTCGTTTTGAGAATAAAGACATAAAGGTCTTCAGATAGTTCCTAGCATATAATATGAGTACTCCAGAAGTGTTAGCTATTAATATTATTATCTATTTTTGATAAAAGGCTGGAAATGGGTGGCATTTGCTCTTTCAGAGACATTCAGATTCCTATGAAAATGTTCTCCTCTAGTACTTTTTCTTTTTAAAAATTTTTTGTGATAGTGTGTGGGCTCGTGCCAGAGAGAGAGAAATCACTTCCGGGGGGATGGTCACACAGTCCCTTCTCCTTCAGTTTCCTCTCAGGATTTTGGGCACACACGCACATGCACCTGGCATGATTTTCAAGCCGCTGAGTCCGGGCTGAAACTGCATAGCCAGCTATGTGGGATCCAGTGCCTTCACCTCACACCATCTACTCACCCTGTACTTTATTACTATAGATTTATCAAAACTGAGCTGTGAATGGCAGACCTGCCTGTTAATGTTCTCCGAAATTTTACTTGAATGAAGAATGCTGTTGAATAGCCATTAACTTCTAGCCAGAGCTGTTTAATTTTTAACGTGAAGGAAAAAAGAAGATCATTCAGTAAGCTTCTTAGTATGTAATTAAGAACAACTCGTACTTGCAGATTCTCCTCAAAATTGCTTTGTATCTGTGCAGAAGCTCTTTTTGCTCCAGATTGAAAAAAGCAATTTGGCATTTGTGGAAGTTCAGAGTTCTGTACTTCACCATCAAGGATGCCAAATGTGGTCTGCTAGGGTGAGGCTAAAAAACACACAGTCCCTGAGGCAAAACAACACAAGCAGAAAACTTTTTCCTTGGGAGTAAGAAACTTTCAGAATATGGGGCCAGCAGGTGGCACGGAGATTAAGGTGGCTGGATCCCACGTGGCCGGATCCCATGTGGCCGACTGAGCAGTTCTAGTTCCAGACCTGACAGCTTGAAAATCACACAGGGCAGGTGTGCGTGCATGCCCAAGATGGCCATTCCCCCCGGGGGGTGATTTATCTCTTCTCTTTTCAGCAAACACACATGACCTATGGCAAACAATAATAATACAAATAAAAACCTTAAAATGTTAGGTTAGTAACAATACATCAATGTGTTTCTCAGCCTTGTTACACATACACTCTCTTTATGTGAGAGATAGGCGGGGGGTTTTTTTTTTTTTGGAGAGGCTTTTTGCTATAGGGCGCGTGTGCTCACCAGACAAACAGAGACAGAAAGTGAGAAATCACCCCTAGGGGGGTTGGCCACACCACAATCCCTTCTCCTCCTCTCGTACTACTCTCGGGATCTTGGGCACGCACACACACGCACCCGGTGTGAGTTTTAAGCCACTGGGTCCGGGACGCGAACCATGGTCGACTACATGGGATTCCAGCAACATGGCCATTACACTAACTGCTGGCCCCGAGGTAGGTGTTGTTGATGTAGTCTCTCTGTTGCAGTCCTCCTGCCCCAGCTTCCCACTTGACCAGCATCACAGGTGTATACAGCCTTGCCCTGCATGGGCACGTGTTCAGGTTGGCCTCGAGAACCCAGCCTGGGCCTCCAGTGTCTTCAGCCTCCAACATTATTGCATGTTTTTTGTTTGTTTGTTTATTTTTAAATAAGCATATAAATGAACAAAATAATTGGATACTCATGTACTCACCCACAGTACTAAACAGATGTTAATATTTTGCCATGTTTGTTTCATAATCTCTCTATTGAAAAAAAAAAGCATAGCAGATGTAGCTCAAATACCATTCCTTTTTCATTTTTTTTCCCTTCTTCAGAGGTAATAATTTCTTCAAATAGGTGCATCTATAACATACACTTTCATTTATTTATTTTAGAGAGGTTTTTGTCTTAAGGTGTAGATACTCACCAGAGAGAGAGACAGACACAGTGA
>NW_006159813.1:631094-688092 GCF_000334495.1 Tupaia belangeri chinensis
CGAGAAATCACCCCCCAGGGGGGATGGTCACGCCGCAATCCCTTCTCCTCCATTCTCCTCTCGGGATCTTGGGCACGCATGCACACGCGCCCGGCGTGAGTTTTAAGCCACCGGGTCCGGGACACGAACTGCGGTCGACTACGTGGGAGTCCAGCGACATAGCCATTACGCTAACTGCTGGTTCCCAGCCTTCGTGATTTTGAAGTCACCTGGTTCAGGACTTGAACTGTGGTCAGCCATGTGGACGTCCAGTGACATAACTACTATGCCTTCTGAGTTAAACTTGTATGTAAATGATATTTATTCATGTGCCAAAGATTAGTGAAATTTCTTCTGCTTTTGACATTTTTTTTTTAAATATAAAGAATGGTTTTATTTAACTTTATTTATTTATTTATTTTAATTTGACCAGAGAGGGGCAGAGCACACGCATGAGAAAGCAAGCTGCCAGGTTTGGGACTCGAACTACTGTCGACCATGTGTGAGTCCAGCGCCCTTAACCACCACGCCACCTGCTGGCCCCATGCTTTTGACATTATTCTAATCATGCTGCAGTAAATAGTGTCCTTGCTCAGAGATGGGAGCGTTTCTCTTACCGAGACTGCGAGGAGTGTTTCTGGGATGCGCAGCATCACCTCTAGCTGTTACCAAATGAATTGTGACAGGATACTGTCTTGTAAGCAGTTCGTATGAGTTCCTCTTTCCTGACAGCCTCCCTGGCACTTTTAAAATTTTTATCAGTTTTAATAGGTATAAAATGTTACCACATTGTTTTACTTTGCATTTCTCTAATTACCATTGATATTTTGTGTCTTTCCATACATCTGTTGGCTTCCAGTTTCCTCCCCAGGAATCCTGTTGGTGTCATCTGCCTATTCTCTGCTCAGCCGTGTGTTGACTTTGTTGTATGTAAGTGTGTGTTGCATCTATCCTCTTCCAGTTTGTAACTTTCTTTTCACTTTAATTTTTTTATTTTGTAAACAACTCACGCCGCTGAATTTGGTTTGCCCCCCCCCTTTTTTTTTCTTTGAGGGGGTTTGCATCAGTATTTCCATGTCTAACACAGGCTTACATTTTTCTCTTATACTGTCACGGTGATACATTCTCCATGTTAAGAGTTTAGCTGCACTCCTCTTTTTTCTGTTCTCTGGAAAGGTGGTTTGAGAGGGTCTGTTCCTAGAAAGTTCAGTGAAACAACCTGTAGAACCATCTGGGCTCAGTGGTTTTGTTACTTGGTGATTTATAGATTTATAGGGGGTGGTGAGTAATGGGTGGAGTTTTACCATTGAATTTTATGCTTAGGGGTCTATTAAGGTTTTAAATTTTATTGTTAAAAGTTTTTAATAAACTTGGGAACCAGCAGTTAGCGTAATGGCTATGTCACTGGACTCCCATGTAGTCGACCGCAGTTCGCGTCCCAGACCCGGTGGCTTAAAACTCACGCCGGGCGCGTGTGCATGCGTGCCCAAGATCCTGAGAGGAGAATGGAGGAGAAGGGATTGCGGTGTGACCATCCCCCCTGGGCAGTGATTTCTCGCTTTCTGTCTCTATGTCTCTCTCTGTCTGTCTGGCGAGCGCACGCACCCTATAGCGAAAACCTCTCAAAAAAAAAGTTTTTAGTAAACTCCATGAGTGAGAGAGACAGAGAGATACAGCACCCCCAACAGGATCTTCTCTCTTCAGTCCACTCCAGCTCCAGCCAGCCTGGGTCATGGGTACACGCAGGCCCGGTACCCAGGGGGTGTAGCCTTTCCCTGGGGGGTCAGCCTCGCAGAGCATTGCATTTTACCCACAATGCTCCCATTCCACGCCATGGTTTTGATTTATTAAATGTATTTGTGAATATATGTTTTGACAAGTTATGTATTTTTGGGAGATTAATTTATTTCATCTGGAGTTTCTAAATATTTTATGAAAGGTTATTCCATTTTTCTGTACTCTCTTTCTACTATATTTATTACTGATGTCTCTAAAATTTTCTGGTATTTATTTGTATCATTTTTCTTTTCCTGATCTATCCAATGTCTTCGATTCTGTTTATTACCCTTATGATCTCTTCTAATTTTGTATTCTTGGGTATGCTGTTCATTTTTGACTTCTCACATTAGATGCTTGGGTCATGAATTTCTGGTCTTTTCTAATATAAGTTGAGTATCTTTATCTGAAATCCTTGGGACTGTAAGTGTTTTAGTTTGAGATTTGTTTAGATTTGGGGACATTCCTGTATTACATAATGAGATATCTTGAGGATGGGACCCATGTTTAAATGCGAAATTCATTTATGTTTCATAAAATGCCTTATACATGTAGCCTAAAGGCAGGTTTATACGGTGTTTTTGTATTGTAGCATTTTGACTCGGACCCTGCACACGAGATCAGGTGGGGAATTTTCCACTTGATTTGTCCTGTTGGTGTTCAAGAAATTTTTGATTTAGGAGCATTTCAGAGTTTGGATTTTGGATTAGAGCTGCTCAGCTTGTTATGTGCATTTCAGATTGTAAAATTCTCACTAAGATCTATTTTACCTGCATCCAGCACATTTTATATTATTATTATTTTTCTTTATTTATAACAGAGTATGTGGGTGTGCACATGAGTGAGACAGAGAATTACCTCCCTCCTGTCTGACCATACCACAGTCGTCTTCCTTCGGTCCTCCAGCCTGCAGATCTTGGACACTTGCGTGTGTGTCCAGAGTATTTGAGGCTGCCTGGGGATGCAGACTGCAGTTGGCCATGTGGGATCTGGCTTCTCTAAGCAGCACATTAACACTGCACCACAGAACTGCCCCTGTATCCTACAGGTTTTGAAATTATGTATTTATTATTCAATTTTAACTTTTAAAAATTATGCCTTAATTATACATCAGTTTTAAGTTCTTAAAATTATTCTTTTTTTCCAAAATGAATTATGTAGTAAATTTTTTAAATTCTCAAATGTACTGGAGAGTTTTGATTTACATTTTTCTATTAATGTAGTAGTTGTATCGACCACATTATGTTCAGAACTTACTATAATAATATTGATTCTTTGGGGGTTTTTTTTTTTTTGAGAAATATTTTGTGAGCTTTTAACTGGTTATTTAAAAAATTAATGTTTAATGTGTGCTTGAAAAATGTATTTAAAACATTTGCTATAAAGTAATATATTTTCACTAGGTCAGACTCCTTAGTTTTATTAAAATCTTTATTCATACTAATTTTGGCTGTTTGATCTTTTAAGTCTTTATTAAAAGTTCTTAAGATTATGGTTTTGTCATTTCTCTTAGAATTCTGTCGACCTTTGCTTTAATTATTTTGAAGCTGTGTAGTTAGATGAGTTAAAGTTCATAGTGACTAACTTTCCAGTACATTTTTAAAATGTTAGATAGCGACATTAATCTTTAATAATGCATTTCTCCTTAAAGACTGTTCTGGTATTAATTTAGCTAAGGGGATATATTTTTCTTTGCCTACCTCCCTTAGTTGCCTTTTGGATTTACTTCCACTTATTGTATTTGAAATTTTGCCTCTTGAATCTAGAAAGTTTAATCTTTAATTAAACCTGGAAAATTCTCAACCATGATCTCTTTATTTATTTATTTATTTTTTATGTTTTTGCTGGGGAGAGAGAGAGAAAGTTAGAAAGTACCACCCCTGAGCTCCCCACTCCCCACCGGAGGGATGGTCATGCTGCAATACTTCTCTTCTGTTTTCCTCTCCTAATTTTGGGTGCACATGCACATGTCCCTGGCGTGAGTTTCAAGCCACCAAGTCTGGAATTTGAACCATGGTCGGCCATGTGGGAGGCCAGTGACGTAACCATTCATCTCCTGATCCCCACGTCTTTAATTTTTACTTGTGTTCCATTCTTTATTATTTTCTTCTCTGAAATGTCTATTTAAATGTTAGTCAGACCCCATTCTGGCCTTGTTTCAGTTATGAAATATCACATATTTAGAAGAACAACCCTGTTTAGATAAAGTTTAATAATTATAATAATTATGAAATAATTGCATAAAATAGGATGAACACCTGTGAGCCCACCACCACCGGCTTGAGCAGTAGAATATTATCCGGGGCCATAGCTCCAGGGGTACAAGTGAAATACCCATCTTTGGCCAGCCATGTGGTGTGGAGGTTAACGTGGCTGGATTCCACAGGGCTGACTGTGGTTCAAGTCCCAGGCTTGAAAAATCATGCCAGGTGCTTGTGTGTGCATGCCCAAAATCCCAAGAAGAAAATAGAGGAAAAAGGATTGCAGTGTTACCATCCCTGGGTGGGTAGGGGGTGACTTCTCACTCCTCCCTCCCTTCTGTCTTTTTCTGGCAAGCACATGTGTTCTATAGCAAAAGGGAAAAACAAACAAAAAAACCCAAAAACACAAAAAAGGAAGAAAATCACTTTTACACCCCTGTTATTACAGTAGCAGTTGTTTTGATAGAAACAATATTTGTCTGATAAACCAGGTTTGCTTTTTAGATTCTCATGTGTAACATGAACAAATTGTGGTGTCTATTCATGACCAACGTTAAACATTTTTTTTAATGAGATATGGAACTAGATAATGAGTAAGTTCTAAGCTGGTGTTAATTAGACTGTCAGCCTGGCATTTCTGTTGATTGAAGACAGCGGAGAGAGACTGAGATGTTAAAATGTAGTATGCTCTTTAGCCCCTGTGTGATAGCTAAAGCTTTTTTCCCCTCTCTGTCTCTTTGTATTTTTTAATTTTAACTTTTACTTCTACAATGCTATTCATTTCCAGTTCTGTTGATTTGTATTCTCAAGGCTATGTTTTACCGTATTAGAGTTATATTTCACATTTCAGATTATACCAGTACATACATACACTGGTAGAAACATACCTTACTTTATAGTGTGGCTATTAGATAATTATATTTTGGTAAAAAGAGTTTTAAGATTCTCTTTTTTTAAAAAAAAAAATTAACTTTATTTATTCATTCATTTCTATTTGACTGGGGTGGGGGGAGGGGAAGAGAGAGCAAGCAAGCCACCAGGTCCGGGACTCGAACCACGGTTGGCCATGTGGGAACCCAGCACCCTTAACCACCACGCCACCCACCAGTCCTGATATTCTCTTCTATTATGTCTGTTAATGCAGTTGATTAAATAAAATCTTGTGACTTTAGAGAGTTGGGCTCTTACAGTTTGATGGAGTGCCCTTGGTAGTAGATATTTCTAGAAATGAAAGTTAACGGTTATTATTGGTTGACTGTGATTAATGTCCTTTGAGAGAGTTTTAGAGTCCGAGAAAACATACAGACTTCACAGCCTTGATGTTACCTAACAGGTTCGTTTCTCTGTCTTCTTGCAGACTGGTCGAATTGACAAGTCCTACCCCACCGTGTGCGGCCACACAGGACCCGTGCTGGACATAGACTGGTGCCCACATAACGACCAGGTCATTGCCAGCGGTTCCGAGGACTGCACGGTTATGGTAAGGTTCTGGGGTATTGAAAGCACACAGGCCGGTGAAACTCAGCCACAGCGTTCATGACTGTGTGTGTGGAGACTTGAAAAGCAGAAAATTCATAGCAGTTTTGACTGCCCATTGATTTGATAGGGATTTAGCTCTACTAAAGTTTTATTAATAGTACAGGTAAGCCTTCACAAGCCCTTATATTAAGAAGTTTACTATATTGTCTTTTATTCTTCCTTTGTGCTAGTATGCATGTGCTTGTTGACAGCTGACATCTGCTCTGTGGGAAGATTTTAGGGAAAGTAAAATGACTTCCCAGTAATTCTGTGAATGCTCTTTGACCACATAGTCCCACAAAAAAATTTAAAAATGCTGGTGCACACTATTAAGTCAGAGGCCAATGATGACACAGATGAAGTAGGATATACGGAACAGCTTGGGGAGAGAGTATTGGTAAGCACCTAGTTTCCAAGCTAATGTCAGAGGCGTGTTCTGTCAGGTGGACCCAGGATAGAAAGGTCCTTTTTATGGAGAAAACTTGAAAGATGAAATAATTTTGTCTTATTCTCTTTTTGTGTTGCTAACAGAAATACCTGAGACTGGGTGAGTGTAAGAGAACAGGAGGTGGTTTTACTCACAGTTCTGGTTGCTGGGATGTCTAAAGGCATCACGAAACGGTGGAAGGCAGAATTTGAGCAGAGCGGAGTGTGAGCTGTAGCCACGTGCTGTGCCCTCTGCTTCATTTCCTCTCTGTGCCCATCAGAATTCAGTCACGGGCGGGGGGGCGCAATGACATTATCACAGCCAAAGGCCTCCCACCCTGGGACACCATGAAGGCATTCAATTTTCACTTAGCAATATAATCAAGTCCCAATGCAAGGATTTTGGGGGACATCCAAATTCCAAAACATGAAATTCTGAGGAACAAACTGTTACCCAATTCAGAATAAAGTTGTTTACATCCCTTGCTTTAAATCTTAAAAGTAAGTTATGGATGAAACCAGGCTTTGGGGTACTTTTTAATGGTAACTGTGCTCTTCATTATGATCTTTAGCCTTAAAATATTATTATTGGTTCAGATCAGGTTTTTTTTTTTTTTTTTTTGGAGAGATTTTCACTGTAGGGCGCGTGCGCTCGCCAGACAGACAGAGAGAGACATAGAGACAGAAAGTGAGAAATCACCCCCCAGGGGGGATGGTCACGCCGCAATCCCTTCTCCTCCATTCTCCTCTCGGGATCTTGGGCACGCACGCACATGCGCCCGGCGTGAGTTTTAAGCCACCAGGTCCGGGACACAAACCGCGGTCGACTACGTGGGAGTCCAGTGACATAGCCATTACGCTAACTGCTGGTTCCCCAGATCAGGTTTTAATACTAGCCCAAAATATGTGGGAAAGATTAGGCATTCGCCCAGTCAGGGAGAAGCCTAGTACCCCCAAAATAAGCGAAGGTGGTCCCTGATTAACCCGTAAGTCGTCGTATGCGTAGCAGGTAAGAGAGCTTGGAGAACCACACTACTTTCATTTTCCTCTTCATTGTCTGTAGACTAGAACATTGTTTGGAAAGCTTTATTCATTAAGATTATTTTGCATAAACACAAATTGATTTCTGAACTATGTCATTTAAACATTTACCCGCTTTTCCTCATGGGCATTTGGCTGAGGATGACTGACTTCTCCTGTGAGCTCATAGTTTTGGCAGCCGAAGCATATTAAAGAAAGATGCTGCTGTTAAAAGGAATTGTTCTGTTTAATGTGCTTTCTAAATTGATCATTTTAATGACTGCAGACACATTTTGCTAAGAGAATGGAGCCCTTTTTTAGACTTGCTGCCAAAAATCCTTTTTTTTTTTTTTTTTTTGGTGAAATGTTTATTTCTTTAGAGAATGGCAGACCAGCACTCTCAACAGGATCTCATGCAGGGTCCTGTTCCATAACCCCCCTCCCCCAATTAATGGAGGAGAAGGTATTGTGGCATGGCCATCCTCCCTGGGGGCAGTGATTTCTCACTCTCTTTCTCTCTCTCTCTGGGAGCATAAGCACCCGATAGCCAGAGGAAAAAAAAAGCTGAAAAAACCCCAGCTTTTTAACCTGTGCCATCTGTTCTCCCTCCATTTATAGATGAAGAACGGGATGTTTTTGTGATCACGTCGTCATTACACTTCACCGTAGAGCCTGCCTTAGTTTTGGAAGCAGCTACGTCTGCTGCTTTCTGCTACAGTAGTTCCTGCGTCAGTCTCCTAGTCATTTGGAGCATTTGAAGCTCACGCTCTACTAGATTCTTCCCGAAAAGCTAATGGGAATGGTATTCTCTGGTGTTGATAATAGTTGGTCTAATCTTTCTACTTGAAGCTCAGTTTTTCTGAATATAAAATCTTTGGCTTACATTGGCCATCTAAATAAATTGTTCCGTTCTTTTTTTTTTCCTGAAGTGTTGTTGCCAAAGTCAGATAATCTAATTGTCTTGTCCTTACAAGTCATTATGTTCTATTTGTCTAGACATTCACAAGATTTTTTCTTAAAGTGTAATAGCTATACTCGAACGTCATTAATAGTTCTGAATTGGTATTCTTAGGCATGTGATATGCTCATTTCTATATACAATTTTGAGGTTTTAATTTTTTTAATTGTAGTGTTTAGTATTTGTTCTGCTCCCGTATTTTGGTTTTCTGTTCAGGGGCTCCTGTAATCCACATACTTTTTCTTTTACCAGCCTTCATTATTTATCGGTTTCACTCCAAACTTTTTTTCTTATTCATTTCTTTAAGACTTATTTTTTTAAATATTTTTTTTGCATTTGGGTGCATTGTTTGTTGTGTTTATTTTCCTTTTTGTTTTTCCTTGGTTAATCTTCATTTTTAAAGAGAGAGAAAGTAACCTCTCCCCTCAACAAGGCTTGTTCATGCCACAATCCTTTTTCCTCTAATTCTTCATCTCGTCAGGATCCTGGGTATATGCACACACACATCTTTGAAGCCAACAGGGTTGGAGCTCGAACCCTGGTCAGCCAAGTGGGATCTGGTCTCTTCTCCACAGTGCCTAACTGCTGCATTATGGGTGTGCTTCCTATTTTTTCTTTCTTCTTTTTTTTTTTTTCCCATGATTTCTGTTGCTTTATTTTTGAATTTTCAAGTCAGATTATGTACTGTTATATTGTTTTCTTAATGTTCTTATCTCATTTTTGAAATAGCATATTATCGTTTTTTAAGGTTATTCTTTCATGAGAAAAAGAGGCAGAGACAGACAGACAGACAGGCACCCCTGACAGAGTCTTCATTCCGTAATCCACTCCCAGCTTCAGCCAGCCAGGATCACAGACACACGAGTGCATGCCCGGAGTGTATAGGGAGACCTCAGGACGTGAACCCAGGACCTTCCATGTGGCCTTAGTGTCACAGCGTGTTTGCCTTACTGCTGCACTTCCTTGGTGGCCTGTTACACTTTTTAATCTGTTTTCTGAGTATGTCTTTATAGCATTTTTTTGTTATCCATAGGGATGTTATCTTATGCCTTATCCTCTTTTTCTCGGTATAATTTTGTAATTTGATGTTGACTTTGTGTGTATGTGTACTTATTTTTATGTAAACTTGTTTTCCATAGCTTTTTAGAAGGTGGCTCGGTTCAGCCAGCTGTCTTCTCTTCACAGAGCTTCCTGTCTTGCCATCTTTAGGTAGTGAGTGCTCAGAGCATGACGGCTTGCCTTTTGACATTTCTTGGCTTGCTTTTGTTTGGCCTTTCTCATTCCTTTGTCCATCTTATTCCTATCTTGCTCAGATTTTATTCCATTCCCTGGAGTCTCTTCTGGCCTGGGGGACTTGTCCTGGAAGGAGCTCTGTCTGGTCCAGTTCTAGAGCACTGGAGTCTAGATTGTGCCCCTGCTTCAGACCGTATTATTTACTGCAGGACCCCTGCGTTTGGCTGCTTTTGGAGAGGGCTCAACCTCTGCTAGTCTCCTTGCTTGTCACACTGGACCACTGTTCTGTCTCAGATGCCTCACTGTTGCCCTGCACCAGAGGCTGATAACATGCAGGTCACATGGCTATTGGTGGTCTGTTATCTGTTGCTCTGTGTTTTTATGGAGGGACTTGGGGACAAAAATCTCAAAACTATGCTACCATTGAGATTATCATCTACCCAGAATCCTCTAAAGTTGTCCTTTTATAATGCTATTGCCAGAGTGAATATTTTTTTTTTTGGAGAGGTTTTTGCTATAGGGCACGTGCGCTCGCCAGACAGACAGAGAGAGACAGAGAGACAGAAAGCGAGAAATCACCCCCCAGGGGGGATGGTCATGCTGCAATCCCTTCTCCTCCATTCTCCTCCCGGAATCTTGGGCACACACGCGCCCGGCGTGAGTTCTAAGACACCGGGTCCGGGACGCGAACCGCGGTTGACTACGCAGGAGTCCAGGGACATAGCCATTACGCCAACTGCTGGTTCCCTAGAGTGAACATTTTGTAAATTAAACAACAGTTGGGATAAATCCTCCTAATTTTCTTTAAAACTTTAAGTATGGAATGGATAGTTAAATCACTCTTTAATCACTTAATGTTCCTCCAGTCATGTTTTATTATTAGGGTAATTGAAGCTTTAACAGGGCTTAGCAGTTGAACGTTTAAAGAAATACTTCATTGGGAACCAGCAGTTAGCATAATGGCTATGTCACTGGACTCCCACGTAGTTGACCGCGGTTCACGTCCCGGACCCGGTGGCTTAAAACTCACGCCGGGCGTGTGTGTGTGCGTGCCCAAGATCCCGAGAGGAGAATGGAGGAGAAGGGATTGTGGCATGACCATCCCCCCTGGGGGGTGATTTCTCGCTTTCTGTCTCTATGTCTCTGTCTGTCTGGCGAGCGCACTCTATAGCGAAAAATCTCTCTCTCTCAAAAAAAAAAAGAAATACTTCATCTACTTCTGTCTTACATGCTTCTTAATACTTCGTTTTCCACTTTGCTCTGCTGAAGGTTAAAGAATGTTGTACGATCGGATGGTTTCAAACACCCCCCGCCCTTTGTTTAAGCAGAAAAATTCTCTGTAGTTCTTAAGCCTAACAAGTGCCTGTTCTCGTAAAGGAGGATGCCAGGACCCAGGGTTCCGAGCATGTGCACGGTGCTTAAATGCTCAGCTTCAGTTGTATTACCACAAAACGAAGGCATGATGTTAATAATAACACCGGGAACCAGCAGTTAGCATAATGGCTATGTCACTGGACTCCCACGTAGTCGACCATGGTTCGTGTCCCAGACCCGGTGGCTTAAAATTCACGCCGGGCGCGTGTGCGTGCGTGCCCAAGATCCCGAGAGGAGAATGGAGGAGAAGGGATTGTGGCATGACCATCCCCTGTGGGGGGTGATTTCTCACTTTCTGTCTCTCTGTCTGTCTCTGTCTGGCGAGCGCACGCGCCCTGTAGCGAAAACCTCTCCAAAAAAAATAATAATAATAACACTGAAACGATCAAAAGGAAGCTGTAAACAATACAGTGCGTTACTCTGTGTGGTGAGTTTCCATGTGTACCCATCGTAGATTCCTAGCAGCAAGAACGCCTTACAGAGCACCGTACAACTAGTTCCTCATATGACCTGTGCAAGGATAAAAGTGATTTTATTTATTTAATATTTCTAATTGCTGGAGAAAGAGAAAGCACCCCCCAACCTCCATGGGGCAATTCTGCACCGCACACCGCAATCCCTTTTCCTCTTTCTCCTTCCTGCGGGTTTGGGGGCACACGCCACGACATATCTGGCTCCCTTAACCACTAGGCTTTGGAGCCAGTCTTCAAAGTGATTTTAAAAATTGCTTTTTAAATTAAATATAGGATAAGTCCATTAAGTCTAAGCATTTAAGCACCAAATTGTTAATTTTGTGAGCACTGAGACAATGATGTGACTCTGGTTGTAGTGTTAGGAAAGGAAATGCCTTTTTTTTTTTTTTTAATTTGATGAGAGAGAGGGAGAAAGTGGGAAAGCAAACCACCAGATCTGGGATTCGAACCATGGTTGGCCATGTGGGAGTCCAGCACCTCAATACCTCAATCACCATGCCACCTCATAGCCCCAGAGATGCCCTTCTTTTTTTTTTTTTTTGGAGAGATTTTCACTATAGGGCACGTGCGCTCGCCAGACAGACAGAGAGAGACAAAGAGACAGAAAGCGAGAAATCACCCCCCAGGGGGGATGGTCACGCCGCAATCCCTTCTCCTCTCAGGATCTTGGGCACGCACGCACACGCGCCTGGCGTGAGTTTTAAGCCACCGGGTCCGGGACACGAACCGCGGTCGACTACGTGGGAGTCCAGCGACATAGCCATTACACTAACTGCTGGTTCCCGAGATGCCCTTCTTAAGGTACATTCCTCCACCTCTTAGAGGTGGCTTCTTTAAGCAACATAAAGTAGATTACACTGATACCTTTTGCCTTTCATATACTACTTTTTGAAGAATATTTGAAAACAGAAAGCAGTAGTTGTCTGAATATTCCTTCTAGAAATGATACTTTGCTCCCAGATTTTCCAAATACTTGGTACTCTTTTTTTTTTCCCCTATAGGATGTGTGTGTGCTCGTTGGAGACACAGAGAGACAGAGAAACAGAAAGCGAGAAATCACCACCCCTCGGGAGACTTCCAGGCTACAGTCCCTTCTCTCAGGATTTTGGATATTTGTGCACATGCGCCTGGTGTGAGTTTTAAGCCACTGGCTCTGGGACTCGAACTGTGGTCATTCCAGCACCCTAACCATTATGCCATCTGCTGACCCCAGTTTTTGGTACTCGAGTTTTTTTCTTCAACAGAATCTTCACATAGAGAGTTAAGATTGTGGCTACTACGTATTTGTGGTCACTACATAAGATTGTGGTTGCTACGTACTTGGGGATGTTTTAGCTCCAAGAAAATAACAGTGCTTTAAATAATACAAAGTGCAGTCAAACACGTAAAGTTTAATGAATGATATTGATTCAACACCATTCCTTATTTGCAGGGTAGTAATCAAACACACATGCAAAAATGACTAATTCCGACAACAGGATTGCATAATTGCATCTTGTGGAGTCTAGGATAGGGAAGGATCTTACAAAGATGATAGTCTTTTTTTTTTTTTTTTTTTTTTTTTTTTTAAGATTTTTCCTTAAGCTTGTGAGCTAACTGGAAAGAGAGTCAGAGACAGTGAGAAGGAAAGTGAAAAATCCCCCCCCGGGGGATAGACATGTCCCAATCCTTTTTCCTCCTGGGATCTTGGGCACACACACACCTATGACCAGGATGAATTTCAAGCCACTGTGTCCGGGACTTGAACCACGCTCAACCACGTGGAAATCCAGTGACATAACTGCTGCGCCATCTGCTGGCCCCCAGACGTGATCGTCTTAATGGTCTCCAGCTACATGTCCTGAACGGTCCCAAACGATTAACTCTAAATGGATATTTTTACCCTCTTCGCCCAAGTCAGTCTTATCCTCCTGCAGTAATCAACAAAAATAAACTCCCTATCTCATTCATTTTTCTTCTTCCATCATAAATCCTCCCAGTATAGTTTTTGCCTTGAAATAAAAATAGAAGTGATGCTGTGGCTCCTCTCAGTCACTCTGCAGGGCTTCGTATTATTCTTATTTCCCTTTTGAGATCGCATCTGGGCCATCTGCCAGTGGGTATTATGACCTTGGCAGATCAGAACCCAACACTTGGTTCTTGACTTTCCCAAACCCACGATGCTGTCAGCGTCATGCTTCATTCAGGAATGTCTTGGCGTTCAGCACGCTGCCCTGTGGGGTCACTGGGCCTGTGTTTTTGTGCAGGGTTGTACCACTTTGCAGCTGCTATCGAATCTGTATGCTTCTTCCAGGCTCTTTAGATCAGCTCTTCCCTTCAGTTTCCTTCGAAATCGGTTTCCTTAGCGTTTTGAGAAATAGGCCTTTTAGGGGAGTAGCCCCTTTTATGGCTGTGACTCTAGTACCTAACCCAGTAGAAGTTCACGATGAGTGATTCCAAGAAGGAAGCAGTGTCTGGAAACACTTGGTGAGAGCTTTTAAATGCATTGTTTGAAAAATAAAGCCATTAAATTGATTGCACTGTAAAATTACTACTTGAGAGAAACCAGAGTTCCTTAGTTTCCCTCTTTTTTCTTATTGGAATTGATCTCTTGAGCTGCCCCTTTTCCATGGGAAAGAATGCCAGTGATAGAGCAGTTCTGACCACGTGCTTCAAGTCGTTTTTTCCCAGAACCGCTGTGGGTTTTCACTGATTCATGTTTTCATCTGGGAGCTCTTGGGGCCGATTGCATTTATGTCTTTCCTTTCGAAATAAACATTGTCGTGTAATGTGTTGTCCAAAGAGAAAATTTCAAGAACACATAGGATTATTAAAAACAAAACAAAAGCAAAGCAACGAAAGGTGGAAAGAGGGTGATTTGTGGTTCTCACTGTGCCGAGATGCCCACTGTGGGCCTGGCAGGGGTGTTTTGTGTCTGTCTTCCTCTCCACACACTGCGTGTTTCTGAGCACACTGATTGCTATTACAGTACCAGGCCGTAGCCATGGAGCAGAGAGGAGCTAGCCGGCCTGCATGGAGGTCAGGTCTGTCCTCGCCGTGCTAATTGGCCTCGGTGTAAACTAGAGCTTTCACACATATGGCAGGTGGGTGTAAATTATATTAATTAGTTGGGCACAGTTAATTTGAAGACAAGACTCATTTTACGATATCCTGATATTCAGACCTAAAAATACATTTGGGGTCACAGTGGTCATAGGAACAGCCAGGAAGCTAATTAGGAACATGCCGCAGACACTGTTTCCTTTTCTGCCAGGTGCTGCTCTAAGCCTTTACGTGCATCGTAGTGGCGAAGCGAGTGTGGCGCCTTTCCACAGAGGAAGCGCAGGCTCAGAAGGGCAGCTGTGCGTCTGCAGTCACAGCGCTGGTAGGGCATGGCCAGGCGCTGGTCCGTCCAGTTCCGAAGCCCGTGCTTCCTCCCTATTAGCAGAATTTCCTCGTAGGACAGCGCTTTGGGTATTCCAAAGGTTTTGGCTCATCTGACCCTTCCAGTAATCCCTGCGTAAGCCTAGCTGGTGCTGTTCCCAGTGTCGTACCAGGGTATGGCAGTTCCCCAGGGTGAAATCCCTTACTAATGCTCCCTTGGCCAGTTGGTGTCCCTGCTCTGACACCCATGCTGGAGTCTCACATTATGCCCAAGAAAACTAAACGTGTCCCCAGTGGCGTTTCTGCTCCTTGTTGTCCCTGAGCTGTAGGAGGCAAGACCACTTCAGGCCAAACTGGCAGGCCATGACCCGGAAGTAGCCGACAACCCTAAAAGGGCAGAGAGCCATATAATGACAGGCCTGTGAGTGGGGCCGGTGGGCACCAGCCAGCACATCTGCGTGCTTGGTATGGAAGGACTTAGGGATCCCCCCGGCTCTTTTCCACTGTCCATGCTCGAGAACAACACCGCCTTTGGTTACCAGTGGACCCAAGCGCTCTGTCCTCTCTTCATTTTGTTCCACAGACTTTTCCGTCACTTCCTCCTCTCACTGTTAGTCCCAGTGCCCGTGGCATTACCTCTTTGTCTCTGGTGCCTTTCCCCTTCAGGCCCTCAGCTGGCCTCTTTGGGGCAGTGTTCAGATGCCGCGTGTACTTTCTAGAAAATTGGCATATGCATCTGTTTTTATTTGGAACTCGGACACTCAGCTTCCTTCCTTCCCTTCTCCTCCTTCCCTCCTTTCCTTCCTTCCTTCCTTTCACACTACTCCTGTTTATCCGTGGAAGTCGCCATCTCAGGAAGCCTTCCTGGGTGGACCGTGCTTGGTTGGCAAGGGGGTCGCCTCATGGTGCGTCTCCATCCAGCACTCGACCTCTGCCTGCACGTCGGTGGCTACTGTGGCTCCCTAGTGCCTGATACAGGACGTAACAGCAGCGGACATGGAATGTCCACCCTATGCCAGGCGTCCCTCCAGACACATCAGCTTCGTGTTACCACGTGAGCCCTCAGACCACCCCACAGAGGGCAGGTTCATTGTGCCCATCTTTTTTTTTCTTTTTTTAAAATTTAACTTTACTTATTTATTTTAATTTAACCAGAGTGAGAGCGAGCGAGAGGGAAAATGAGAAAGCAAGCCACCAGCTCCGCCACTTGAACTGTGGTTGGCCATGTGGGAGTCCAGCGCCCACAACCACCATGCCACCTGCCAGCCCCCATCGTGCCCATCTTATTGGTGAAGAAATTTACGCCCCTGAAAGATTGGGTGATTGTTCCCAAGGTCACACTGTTGATGCGTGGCAGTCAGGAACTGAGCCATCAGTCTTGCTTCAGCCCATGCGCTAATTTTTAATTAAATAATCTTTTCAAATGAAATAATTTTAAAGATTATTTAATTAAATTAAATCAATTTATTATTCTTCTTCAATTTGACCAGAGAGAGACACAGAGAGAGGGAGAGTGAGAAGGCAAGATCTGGAACTCGAACATGGTCGGCCATGCACGAGTCCAGCACCTTAACCACTACACCACCTGTCTGTCTTCAGCCCATGTTCTTAACCTCCACTCTATACTCTCTCTGTATTTTGGGGGCACTGTGTGTGTGTGAGGCTCTGTTCCAGAGGCTTAAATGATTGAATCCTCACGGCAACCCTGGAGGTACAGGTGTGGATATTCCCTCTGTGCACAGTGATATCGTTTGCCCAAGATCGTCAAAATAAGTGGCCTGGACGGGATTTAAACTAGAGTCCTCCTGGTTTCAGAGCCCACCTAACTCTATATCAGACCACTCATATTGCCGTCATGGATTTTCAGCCTAACACAAGTCAGTTTCTGTTAGCCTGGTAACTCCTTGAGCGCAGGGCCTGTGGGAGGTCAGTCCCTGGGTACCGGGCCTGCCTTCACAGGACGTGTCTCAGGAGTGAGAACCACGCCAGTACCGTGGTTAGGTGCCTGTCCTAAATGCAGAAACCTGGTGGAGGGAGTTGGGAAAGCTGCCGATAGTGAGGCAGAGATGGAACGGAGAGGCAGGTGCTCAGTTTAGAAATCATGTAAACGTTCTGCTCCATCACTGACATTGCTTCTCAATCCAAGGAAAAGATGGATAAAGTAGAAGCTAGAGAAAGAAAAGGTGCAGTCCCATTATGAACTCTGCTGCTACCCTATTTTTAAGATCAGAAACGCTGATTATAACCACAGCCTCCCATCACTACACCCTCTTAGGGATTTAGGAGACTCCTTAGCACAGGTTTTGCGGCCCTTGTAGGAAAGCCCAGCAGTCCGTGGTTAGGGCGCCATCTGGAGGCGGCAGGTGGCTCTTTCAACTCTGAGCGTGGGTCAGAATTCATCCTGGAAAGTACATTTCCTGTTGAGTCATTGAAGTCCTGCTTCACAGCTGTTTCACTGCCAACTTCGTGCTTTAATCAGATGATCAGATCAGTAGTCATTGTTTTCTGTTTTAAATTTCGATCCTGCTTTATGTTCGGATAGCCACATTCAATTTGGAGCTCTTTCACTAATCTTAAACATAATCCCTTGTATAAAAGTAGCACCTATGAGGGCCGGCAGGTGGTGTGGTGGTTGAGGCACTGGACCCCCACATGGTTGACCACAGTCCCCTCCCCCATCTCTCCCTGTTTAATTAAAATAGTAAGGATGGTTCTGGTGAATAAAATAAAACAATTTAATTTTTAAAAGTTAAAAAAACCTGAAGCAGCACCTATCAGGGTGGGAGTGAGTGGCTGCGCTCACCCAGGGGAGAGTGAGGCCGGGAAGGTTTTTCTTTTGCTCCCTATGCTTGTTCACACCGGTTAAATGTGCTGAAGGTGGGGGAGTTTGGAGAAAGCGAGGTGCGGTCTGAGCTTGGGCCTTCCAAAGGCGGGTTTATGTTGCTGTGATTTGTCTAAGGGTTATATTTAGCCTGGCCAGACTTCAGCTGTCAGCATGAACAAACCACTCGAGCGCGTTTTCGCACTCTTCAGGACAGCAAGCGTTCTGTCCTCGTGTTCAGAGGAGAGCAGAGCCCAGCCGGACCTCAAACACTACACTCGTCTGATCCCGTTCTCTGTCTCCCGCTAAGCAACCGAACACACACAATTGTTTGTCACCTAAAAGTCCCCACAAAGGAAAATTTTGTTTCTCACTTGTTCCACTGCTACATGTGATTTGTTTTTTTTCCTGGCAAATTCTGATTTTTCATGAGCCAGTTCCTTAAAATGTTCTGTGACGGTAAATTTACTTATTTTAATCTTTGTACATAAGAAGATAATATTTTTAAAGTTTTTTTCATGAGAGATGATGGGAGACGGACAGGTACCCCCAATAGGATCTTCACACCATGATTCACTCCCGGCTTCAACCCAGTTCACACACGGATGTGCCTGGCATGCATAAGGAGGCCTGGGGGCATGAACTGGATACTTTCCCAATTGGCCCAGCATCACAGAGTGCCACGTTACCGCTGTACCACTGTGGCCGGCCCAGAAGATAATTATTTTAAATTTGAACCTTTTCATAAATTGAAATACGGCTTATTGTCTGAGCACCTATAGGGTTCTTGGTGCTTCTCAGCTTACCTGTGAGACAGTCCTTTTCTTCTTAAAGGCCTTTTCTGTTTCTTAACCTTTATTTACTTATTTTTTCCCTTTAGTTTGCTCTAGGGCATGTGCGATTGCCCATGAGAGGTGAGGGAAAAGTGAGAAATCACCCCCCGGGGAATGGCCATGCCACAGTCCCTTCTCCATTCTCCTGGGGTTTTGCGCACACACATGTGCCCAGCTTGTTTCCCAAGCTGCCAGGTCTAGGACTTGAACTGTGCACTCAGCCATGTGGGATGCAGCCACCTTAACCACCAGGGCACCTGGCTGGTCTGCTATAAACAGTCTTTTTTTAAAAAGAATTATTCAATTTTATTTATTATTATTTAATTTGATGAGAGAGAGAGTGAAAACAAGAAAGTAAGCCGCCGGGTCAAGATTGAAAACGCAGTCAGCCATGTGGGAGTCCCTCTCTCTTAACTACCACACCACCTGTCAGCTCCGCTGTAAACGTTCTTATGCATGTTTTCGTATACATTTCTTTTCCTCCTGGGTATATTCCTAAGACTGGAATTGCTGGGTCATAGAACTCCATGTTTAATCCTCTGAAGAACGGCAGACCGTTTTCCACGGTGGTTGCGCCATTTCACATTCCATCAGCAGAGTATGAGGGCTCTGGCTTCTCCACATGCTGCCGCCGCCTGATACCTGTCATTTTATTCCAGCATTCCAGGGGGTGTGAAGTGGTGTTTCGTGGCTTTGATTTGCATTTTTCTGTGGCTGTTAACATCATACCGCTTTTCATGTGCTTATCATCTTTGTAGAAATGTCTGTTTAGGTTCTTTGCTCATTAAAAAAATAGGGTTATTTATCCTCTGGTTTTTTTTTTTTTTTTTTTTTTAATAATTCTAATACTTACCTTTATTTATTTTAATTTGACCAGAGAGGGACAGAGTAAGAGAGAGAGTGAAAGTAAGCTGCCAGGTCTGGGACGTGAACCACAGTTGGCCACGTGGGACGTGGGAGTTCAGCACCCTTAACCACCGTTCTACCTGCCAGCTCCAGTTATTTGTTCTTTGTTGAGTTGCTAGAGTCCTTTATGTTTTCCAGATACAAGTCCTTTATCAGATATGTGATTTACGAATTGTTTTCTTTCATTTTTCGGTTGACATTTCACTTCCTTTGAAGCCCAAGTTTTTAAAAATTTTGATTAGGTCCAATTTATCTGCTTTTTCCTTTGGTAAGATTTTTCTGTATCACATCTTACAAATATTTTTATTTTCCAAATGTAACAGTATAAAAAAAATACGTTTTGAAAACTGCACAGTGGGGCCAGCAGGTGACACAGAGGTTAAGGCGACTGGATCCTACTTGGCAAACTCTGTGGTTTGAGTCCTGGACCCAGCAGCTTGAGAAACACACTGGGCATGTGTACATGCGTGCCCAGAATTCTGAGAGGAGACTGGAGGAGAAAGTGTTGTGGGATGGCTCTTCTCCCTGGGTGATGATTTCTTATTTTATCTCTCTCTCTCTCTCTCTCTGGTAAGTGTGCACGCCCTGTAGCAAAACTAAGACCAACTGTACCAGGCCAGCTCATGGCAGGTTTAAGGTGGCTGGGGCCTACATGGTCAACTGTGCAGTTTGAATCCCAGACCCAGTGGCTTGAAAACCATGCCGGGCGTGTGTGCGTGCATGCCCGGAATCTTAAAAGGAGGGGGAAATGGAAAAGACAGGACTACAGCATGGCCATTCTGCATGGGAGTGGTTTCTCATGCTCTTTTTCTCTGGTGAGCACACACATCCTTTGGCAAAAACTAAACAAACCACCCCCCCCCAAAAAAAAAATCATACCACCCCCTTGAGAACAATGGACTTAGCTAAGGGTTAGCCCCAGTGCTTCTTTTCTTGAGTACTTTAATCATTATGTTTTTCTTTCCTTTCTTTCTTTCTTTCTTTCTTTTTTTTTTTTGCATGCTTCTAACAAGAGTTTTGAACTTAACAAGGTATTTAAATAAAATCCCAACTAACACTAAATAAGAGCTAGGAAGTAACTCTGTGTAGGTGTCATTGGGACTTCGGTGTTTGATGTCACACCTCATTTAGGACGTAAGTGCACACAGTCTCTTCACCGCAGTGTCCTCGTGTGCTCCGTTCACGCCGTGCGAGGCTTCGAACTGGGTGTCACAACGAAGGCGATGACGGTGGGCGATCGCTTCCCAGAGCTCATCCTCGTCTTCCTTTCTTTCCAACAGGTCTGGCAGATCCCAGAAAATGGACTCACCCTCTCCCTGACGGAACCGGTAGTAATCTTAGAAGGCCACTCGAAGAGAGTTGGCATCGTGGCCTGGCACCCGACGGCCCGCAACGTGCTTCTCAGTGCAGGTAGGCGCCGAGCAGTCCTCCCCTGCCTTCCCGCAGCCCTTGGTGTGGGGGAGCGGCCCGTGCGCTGCGACGGTGTCCTGTGCAGGGTTGAAGCAGATTGTCAGGGAACGATTGAAGTGCGGTGCTCCCTCAGATAACACGTGTGTGTAAGGCTACTTTGACATTTGATGAGCGCACGGACTTCCCACTTAGAAAATGAACACATAGATTTCTTTTTGCTTTTAATTTCAGCAGACTCATCATTTCTGCTGAAGTAGCTCCGTAGAATGGTAGAAATGTTCTATATCATTTTATTTTTTATCTTTTTTGCCATAGGGCATGTGCACTAGCCAGAGAGAGAGACAAAGACGGGGGAAAGTGAGAAATCACCCCAGGGGGATTGGCCATGCCACAATCTCTTCCTCTCCTCTTCCCCCCGGGATTATTTCATTTTATTTTATTTTTTTTGGGAGAGGTTTTTGCTATGGGGCACGTGCGCTCGCCAGACAGAGAGAGAGAGAGACATAGAGACAGAAAGTGAGAAATCACCCCCCAGGGGGGATGGTCATGCCGCAATCCCTTCTCCTCCATTCTCCTCTTGGGATCTTGGGCATGCACGCACACGCATCTGGTGTGAGTTTTAAGCCACCGGTCTGGGACGAGAGCCATGGTCGACTACGTGGGAGTCCAGCGACATAGCCATCATCCTAACTGCTGGTCCCCCTACCCCCACCCCCGGGATTTTCAGTGTGATTTGAAAGCTGCCAGGTCTGGGAGTCAAACTGTGGTTGGTCGTGTGGGAGTCCAGCACCTTAACTACCATGCCAGCTGCTGGCCCCAGTGTCTTGTATCTTGATTGTGGTAGTGGCTACACGAGTGTATGCATTTGTAGAACTTACTGAATGTGTTAAGTGGATATATCATTTGGGATATAAATTGCACCTTAATAAAATTGGTTTATTTAAAAAAACCCAAAAAAACAAAAACCAATACTGGGCCAGCCTGTGGACTGGTGATTAAGGCGGCATGATCCCACTTGACCAACCTGGCCCTTGAGAAACATGCTGGGTGCATGAACATGCCCAGAATCCTGAAAGGAGGGAGAGATGAGGGAGAAGAGACTGCACCCCATGGGGGCAGGGGCTGCTTTTTTCCTCTCTGCCTGTCTCTCTCTCTCTCTCTCTCTCTCTGGCGAGTATACTCACCCTGTGGCAAAGTTCAATAAACTACTAAAACCAAAGTCCACTTTTCAAAGAGGACACCATGTAGGAAACAGTTCATTGCCATTGACTGTATTTGGGAATTCTTCTGTTCTGCTCAGAACTTCGGTCTGGTAAGGAGAGAAAAAATTCCAGAGGTGGAATTTCATCATGGAAAATTTTCTGCCACCCTCATCATTTAGGGCAAACATAGGGTGTCTTCTGCAGATGAATCCTCATTCTCCTCCCTTGTCCCCATGAAGGAGACTGGCCAATTGTGAGGCTCTGCATATTTTAAGACTATATGATCCATCGGCAGTGGTCGAAGCTACTGATTACCTGTGAAAAACAGGTGGAGGAAGACTTAGGTCCCCACCCAGAGTTTAGCTTCAACTCCACGTACTAGGGGGCAGTCTGTTTTCTTCCCTCCTTCCTTCCCCCTTTCTTCCTTCCTGTCCTTTCCTATCTTTGTGTCTTTCTTTCCTTCTGCTTTTTTGTCTTTTCTTTTTGTCTTTTTCTGTCTGTGTTTCTGTCTTTGTGCTTTCTTTCTGCCTTTATTTTTTCTCTTTCTGTCTTTTGTCTTTCTGTAGTTCTTTCTGTCTTTCCTTCTGTGTTTTTCTTCTTTCTGTCTCCTTCCCTCCTTCCCCCTTTTCTTCCTTTCTCTTTAGAGCACATATGCACCCACCACAGAGAGACAGAGAGATAAAGAGAGAAAGTGAGAAAGCATCCCTCTGGGTGGAGGGCCATGCCCTAGTCCCTTCTCCTCTTGGGATTTTGGGCACATGTGCACATGTACCTGGTGTGCGTTTTTCAAGCCACCAGGTCTGGGACTTGAACCGTGCAGCCATATGGGATCAGCTCCCCTTGGCTCTCCTTTTTTCTCTACTGCCCCTCCCTCCCATTTTTCTACTTCTTACTCTTTGCTAACTTAGTGTCCTGGGTTTGGCTTCTTTTTCTAAAGTGCTCACAAAATTGTGTTATTGACAAGAGTACACCTTTAGGATGTCCTCTTACTTTGCTTCATTCTTGAGCTAATGCCTTGGCAGCGACAGATGGTGCCTCTTTTTAAAGGGGGCTTGGGACAGACCCTTGAAAGAAGGATGGTACTGGAGTTGTTGAATGGAGGGGTTGTAGCTCGGTCCACATCGTGGGCCTCTTTGGGCATCAGTTTCTGAATCCCTGTACCGACTCAGTTAGGGTTTGGGCTTCTCACCACTATCAGACCAGGCGTGGCCTAGTTTTCTCCCCTTTTAAAGCTGTAAGATCTATTGTGTGCAAACAGGCTAGCCTTTGCATTTCCCTTCCATTTGTTGTGATTTACCACAACTTGATGTAGTACCAGGGCGGTGCTTTACAGCATCGCTGATTCAGATATCCTATTTCCACATTTTCTGTTGGTTGCCCCAGACAGTTATTTACACCTTTCATTTTTTGTTCCTTTGGAAAAGAAATAGCTGCATTTATTCTGATCCTTATTTAAGTAGCAAAGGAACTTTGAAATCACTTCGGGTCTACCAGTTCAGTTTACTCTGTTAAAAAAGAATCAATAGGATTCTGTTGTGGTATAGTTTGTTATTTTGGTATGGTTGGTTGTTTCATGTAAACCTCACCTTAAGCCATGTCTTTTTTTTTTTTTTTAAGAGATTTTTGCTATAGGGCATGTGTGCTTGCCAGAGAGACAGAAAGATAGAAAGCGAGAAATCACCCTGCAGGGGGATGGCCACGCCGCAATACCTTCTCCTCCATTCTCCTCTCAGGATTTTGGGCATGCACGCACCCAGCATGAGTTGTAAGCCGCTGAATCTGGGACTCAAACTGCAGTTGACTACGTGGGTGTCCAGCGATGTAACCATTATGCCATCTGTTGTCCCAAGCTGTGTCTTTTTGTAACTTTTTTTCTTTTTTTAAAATAATTATTTTATTTATCTTTATTTATATATTTACTTATTTATTTTTAATTTGACCAGCAAGGGACAGAGTGAGAAAGGGAAAGTAAGAAAGCAAGCCACCAGGTCCAGGACTTAAACTGTGGTCACCCATGTGACCTTAACCACTATGCTACCAGCTGGCCCCAGTAACTTTTTTTTTTTTTTTTTTTTTTAAGAGAAATTTTGTCACAGGACACATATGCTCCTCTGTCTTGAGACAGACAGAAAGTAAGAAATCACTCCCCAGGGGTGATGGCCGTGCTGCAATTTCTTCTCCATTCGCCTCTTGGGATTTTGGGCATGCACGCACATGTGCCTGGCTTGAGTTTAAGCCATCAGGTCTGGGACTCAAACTGGGGTTGACTGCATGGAAGTCCAGTGACATAACCATTATGCCATCTGCTCATTCCTTTTTGTAGCATTTTTACAAGAGATCTTCAAAAAGTTAATGAAGGGACCAGCAGTTAGCGTAATGGCTATGTCGCTGGACTCCCATGTAGTCGACCACAGTTCGAGTCCCGGACCCGGTGGCTTAAAACTCATGCCGGGCGCATGTGCGTGCGTGTCCAAGATCCCGAGAGGAGAATGGAGGAGAAGGGATTGTGGTGTGGCCATCCCCCCTGGGGGGTGATTTCTCGCTTTCTGTCTCTGTGTCTCTCTCTGTCTGGCGAGCGCATATGCCCTATGGCAAAAAACCTTGCCAAAAAAAAAAAAGTTAATGAAGAAATGTATATTATGAGAAAGCTGCTTGAATTTCAAATTTTGGGGGCAAAGCAAACTTACACCTTGTTTTTTAAAATAAACTTGTGCTTTTAAATACCTTTTTCTTTTACACAGCTCTTTTTGTCATTTTAACTTTTAACTCCCAGTAAGTAGAGGCTCTGAATCTTCACCTCTCTTTCTACGCTCTGTGTGTGTGTGTGTGTGTGTGTGTGTGTGTGTGTGTGCGCGCGCGCGCGTGTAATATCCTCAGTGTATCTGTAGTTCTCGTGCATGCGTTATTCAGGTGTTTGTAATCTGAGGGTGTGGTGTGCTTATTATAGGCTGTGATAATGCCATCATCATCTGGAACGTGGGGACAGGGGAAGCCCTTATCAATTTGGATGATATGCATTCAGACATGATTTACAATGTCAGCTGGAACCGGAATGGCAGCCTGATCTGCACAGCTTCCAAAGACAAGAAAGTGAGAGTAATTGATCCCCGGAAACAGGAGATTGTCGCGGTGAGTATTCTTAGGACAAAATCCCAGTGGTGGTAGCACTCAGCGAGTGTGAACTGTCTGCTCTATAAGGCCGACAGCAGTGCGGTCAGTGGGCCTTCGCTGTGTGCGCACACCAGGCGTTTTTTTCCTTAACAAGGAGGGGCCGAGCAGGCTCTGACGCTCCCTGACATGCTTCTCTCCAGAGCTGTACATTCCTACCTTTTTTTGCTATCAGGCTCGTGTGCTTGCCAGAGAGAGGGAAAGTAAGAGTCACCTCCTGGCGGGTGGTCATGCAGCCAAACCCCCATCTCCATTATCCTCTCAGGATTTTAGGCACATGCACATGCACATGCACCTGGTGTGTGTTTCAAGCCACGCAGTCAGCCCTGTGAGACTCAGCACCTTCTCCTCCACACCACCTGCTGGCTCCATGTCCACCTTTACTCAGATCTCTCACTTGGTAGCCTTTTTCACAAAGAAATAAGTTGTATCAGTTCACTGGAGTCTTAAGAGTTTACAAATTTGGATCAGATGACCAGTCAGTGGCTTTTCTGAATATTGATGAATTGATCCCCTGCTTTCTTCCAAAAACAGTTGTTAAAGTACTTTATAGAGATGCAGCAGGTTCAGCTCAGAGTCTGTTTCTGCTTCCCAAACCGGTCCTCCACAAAATCCCATCTCCCCACAAAACATGGACTTCAGGGTCTTTAGTCAGGTTAAAACCGCAAGTGTTGAGTTAAAGATTGCCTCACGTCACCTGCACTCTGAGGCCTGAGAGATGGCTGTTCTTTGCCAGAGTTTCTCCTGAAGGGTCATGGCTGGTGCTTACTGAGCTCTGGGGTCTTTCCCGGCCCCTGCACAGTAAGTACTTTCTCCACCCAGAATCTCCCAAGGGTTGGTATAGGGTACTCATGTCAGACAGATGAGGTTAGGAAGGGACCAACCGGACTAGGCTTCTTTCAGTCCTATGTGGTAGTGAGAGGAATTGCAGGGCATGTCCAGCCCTCAGGTTAGTATCCTCTTGAGAAAGAAACATGTGTACAGTTGGTCACGTTACTTGTGCAGTGCACAGACACGGCTTGGCAGCAGGATGGTGGGAGGAGCGAGGCTTTTTATTTTTTAGTTACTACGGGATGTGTGTGCTTGCTGGAGAGAGAGAGAGAGGGAACAGGGGATGTGAGAAAACACCTCATAGGGAGGATGGCCTTGTTGCAGTCCCTTCTCCTCTAAATCAATCTCGGAATTTTGGACATGCACACACATGTGCCTGGTATATTTTTCAAACTTCTAGGTCTAGGATTTGAACTGCATAACTGACCATGTGGGATCCAGCCTCCTCAACCACTGCACTACTGTTTGGCCCCAGGAGTGATGCTTTTGAGTTCTTTCTTGCTAACTAGCTGAGGGACTCTAACCACATGGATTGCTTAGTCTCTCTCTGTCCCCCACCTCCTGTGAACGTGAAGGGCGTGTGGGGTGAGGTTGGGTTCACTGTGTGAGTTTTCCCCCACTCACTCTTCTTCCATACAGCTCAAACACGTGCCATGTGCCTCTTTGTCCTCTCTCCCAGGAGAAGGAGAAAGCACACGAAGGAGCAAGACCCATGAGAGCCATCTTCCTGGCCGACGGCAATGTCTTCACCACTGGTTTCAGCCGCATGAGTGAGCGGCAGCTGGCCCTCTGGAACCCGGTAGGCCCCTCCGCAGCCTTTCCACTTGCTTTCACTTGGGCTTTCTCTGTTCTGAGGGGGTCTTTGGCTTGGTAAGTAGATTATAGATGCTAGAGTAATTCCCTGAACTTAAATTGGATGTGATGCCCTCTTCCTCAGCAGAGATACCAGTCAATGTATTTCTAAAATGCATTCTTTTCTTAGAAGAGATATTCTTTGCTATATGGCTTGTGCACTCACCAGAGAGACAGAAAGCAAGAAAGGGGGGATGGTCACACTGCAATCCCTTCTCCTCTACCTCCTCTTGGGATCTTGGGCACACATGCACATGTGCCAAGCGTAAGTTTTAAGCTGCCGGGTCTGGGACTCAAACTGTGGTTGACTCCGTGAGAGTCTAGTGATGTAACCATTATGCCATCTACTGGTCTCATAAAATACATTCTTAATACTCCTGAGGAGTCTATATTGATTATATTATTTTTTAAAAAGTACGAAGAATCCAGTGTCTTAAATTTGGGAAATACATTCTTTTCTTAAAAAAATTGTTTTTATTTATTGTTATTATTTTTAAATTTGCTATAGATACCTTATATGCTATGTGTTCACCAGAGAGTGACAGAGAGACAAAGAGAGAGAGCAAGCTTCCAGGTTTGGGACTTGAACCATTTTCAGCCATGTAGGTGTCCAGCACCCTACATCATGCCATCTGCTGGTCCCAGGAAATACATTCTAAATTGAGTTATATAAGTAGGTAAAAAATTTTTTTAACTTTATCTTTTCTATGAGAGAGAGAAAAAAAGAGGCAGACACCCAACAGGGTCCTCCAGCCGCAATACACCCATCTTAGCTAGCTTGAATCATGGGCACGTGTATGCTTGGCGTTCTCAGAGAGGTCCCAGGATGCTAACCCAGGACCTTTCATGTTGCCACTGCACCGCTACCTGGCCCTGTAAACTGAGTTAGATTTTATAAAGAATATGATGAGAGCAGGGCTTGTGGCACAGTGCTCAAGTGCTGCACAGAGGAAGCCTGATCCCCTGGGGCTGACCAGAGTTTAAGCCCTGATGGCAGTGGCTTGAAAGAAACATGCTTGGCATGTGTATACCATGACCCTGGTGGGATGGAGAACTGGAGGAATAAAGATTGCATCATGGGCCAGCAGGTGGCTTGGTAGTTAAGATACTGGACTCCCACATGGCTGACCGTGGTTCGAGTCCGAGACTAGGTGGCTTGCTTTCCTATCTTCTCTCTCTCTCTTTCAATTAAAAAAAATAATGTTAATAACAAATAAAATGAAATAATTTTTTAAAAAATAAAAGATTGCAGCATGACCTGTTGGGTGCACTTATTGGCACGCTGACTCTCTCTCTCTCTCTTCTTCACATGCCCCTTCACAAGCATGCACCCTCTGCTATCAAAAAAATAAAAAGATCAAGTGTCTAAATAAAATACTCATGCTTGGGGAAATGTTCGTAATTTGCTGAGTGGGGGGAAACTGACTAAACTGTATGTGTGTTACGATCCCAGTCTGTGAGCGTATGTGCATCGGAGGGAGAGAGACCAAAATGATAGTGGTCTTTGCCACTCACTGGACTGTGAGCTGTGGAGTATGGGTGACCAATCATCATGGTTTTTTTCACCTCTTTTTTAAAAAATCTCACATGTTTATTTTATAGAGAAAAAAGAAATTTAAAAATAGAAAATAGTGGACCAGTAGAGGGAGCCAGGTCCCACATTGGAATCCTGGCCCTAATAGCTCGAAAAACTCTCCAGAAAAGCTCCACATTCCTAACGGAATGGAGGAAAGGGATTGCAGCATGACCAGGCCTCACCGGGGCTCTTTTTCTCTCTCTGGTACATGCATGTACCCATTTGCATATTTTTTTATAAAAAGAAAAGCGAAAAAAAAAAAAAAGAAAAGCGGAGAAGGGCTCTGTGATCTTTGTTGTGGAATCACACCACTGTATGTATTAATTATGTTGTCAAATCAACACCCTTTTCAGGAGGTTCGATCCTGCTTAGTATCTCTGCTGGTACTTAACATGTTATTCTAGAAAAGGGCTCGTTTAATTAGGATAGAAGAATATGTAGTAGGGTTGGAAAAATTCATCTTAAAAAATGTATAAAATCATGTATGTGTGTATGTTTGTATATATATTTTTTGTTTTTGTTTCCTTCAGAGAAATATGCAGGAGCCAATTGCTCTTCATGAAATGGACACTAGCAATGGGGTGTTGCTGCCTTTCTATGATCCCGACACCAGTATCATTTACTTATGTGGGAAGGTAAGCAGTCATTTTGATGTTTGATATTTCAATTTAATCTTACAAAAGAAAAAAGTTAATTTTTAATTTTTTTTTTTAAATTGTATGTGTCTTAAGCTAAAAACAAACTTTTGGCCCTAACATTTTTGTCCTAAGATATTTTAGATTCTTGAGACTGGACTGTGTAACGGAGGTGGGGAAATAACATGGCATGTTCAGTACTTTTGCCGAAAGCAGGAATTGGGCTGGGGAGTCGGCTAGTGCCTACAGGGAAACCTTCACACAGTGCCCTCTAGTGAGGAAAAGAGGACCTGCTGGTGTGTTGTGTTCACCTAGTTTTCTGCCTGATCAGTGATTTTAGATTAATCTGTACCAGCATTAGGCGGAGGGACAAGTTGACCACATCTGTGATCTATTAGATAGCTCTAGAGTAGCCTGCATTCACTTAGAGCTACATGTCATGGGCTTGTAAAGAGGATAGTTCTTTGTGGGTATGAACTTCTGATGGCCTTAGAGACTAATGCTTCTTGTTCCTGGGGTTCAAGATAGGGCCCTGGTCTTGAAGGCATGCTGTCAGGGCTGCCAGGCGCTACAGAAAGGCTCCCCGCTGAACTCCAAAGCCCCCTCCTTCCCTTGTTGTCTCAGCTGAACTTCCCTGTCCTGGCTTTGTTGTTATTTCACCTTTGTAGGTGGTAGCCTCAAAGGTCCTTATTCTCTTGTAGATTCCCTTTTCTTTAGAACCTTTTGTAGTTGGGATAAATGAATGAATATAAACAGAGCTCTTGATTCCCCCAAACCTGTTCGCTTGGCCCTTGCTGGATGCAGCGGGTGAGTCTCACTTTCCATAGTTGATTGGGCAGGCCACAGATCTGCTGGTACAGTTTATGGGTCATTTCCTCCCAAATTGCGATCTTATCTGTTTCCTCGAAAGTCATCGTGTTGCAGATGTTAACAGCCGGTACGTACACACACTTCACCATAGCATCAAAACAAACAAAGTGAACAAGTTACTCAGCAATTATTAACATGGGTGGAAAACTGGGGTATGCTGACAATGACCAGTACACGTTTAGCTTCTCTTCCATCGCCTTAGGTGCCCAAATCACCGGGACAAGTGGAAGTCGTGGGAACTGAGAGCATGGTTAGGGCGTAATCCCGCCTGCATAACCCCTCCTCTTACCAGACAGGATTGCCTTCACTGTTCAGGCTGGTGTGACTGTGCGACAGTTATTTCCACGGAGACTAGCAGAGGTCTCGCGTCTTCCAAACACCTGACCATTCTAAGTAAGGTCGTTGTAGAACTTCACACATTGCAGTGTAGCAGCACTACTTCAAGGATGCTCATAAAAACCAAGGTTCTCATCCTGAATAATCTCAGGTAGTCATGCTCCAAGTGCCCGGTGTTGGTGCCCTCGGATCTGTGAATGACTCTCTGCAGAGCCAGCGTGAACACTTGCATTGGTAATTGCACGTGTGATGATCCTCCGGGTCATTGTTTGAGGTTGAATTGCACTCCAGCTCTTGGCAGAGGTGGTAACATTTTTTTCCCAGTCATAACCTGCTGGATAGGGCCAGGAAAACGAGATGAGAGCCCTCCGTAGTAGGCCGCTTAAAGGGCATGCGGCACTTTGGTAAGTGAGGGCTTACTTGAGGGGAAAAGAAATGGTCAGGTACTGCTGGCAAGCCTCTTTATGAAGAAGGAGAAGTCAGCTAGCAACGCAGGGCCCCAGGTGATGCTGCGTTTCTAGCGGAGAGGGAGACCCCCACTTGAACCGGTTATTTCAGTTAGCATTACTCAGTCCTGTCTCTGATCTCTTGTAGGGTGACAGCAGTATCCGCTACTTTGAGATCACGGATGAATCCCCGTATGTCCACTACCTCAACACGTTCAGCAGCAAGGAACCTCAGAGAGGGATGGGATACATGCCCAAGCGGGGGCTCGATGTTAACAAATGTGAGATCGCCAGGTAAAGAACAATACTGTGAAGGGTTCTGATTGTTTCTGCCATCCCTCTAGGCCCAGCGCAGCCCACTGCAGGTCGTTCCGGAATGCCTGTCTCTCCACCCTCGTGTGCGGTGTGGAATTACTATCTCGTTTCCTGCCCCAAAACTTAACACGTAGCCTTACACGGCGTAGCTGGGCTGTCCTGCTCACCTGCTGAGAGGCCTTCACCTCTCGTCTTCAGCTGAGGCTGTGACCAGTGTTCCCTGGGAGACCAGCAGGAGAGCCTGTCCCTGGGCGGGAGGAGGTGTCTTTCCTGCCCTGCAGAGGGGGAAGAACCAGGTTCCAAACTGGATTGTGGACCCTGCTGGTCCTAAACTAGAAAAGCCAAAGATCCTGCAGTGGGATGTTCAGTTAGCTTGGTTTAGGAGGCTTAGCTATTATGTGTAGTTGCTGCTTCTCTATAAAGAATTCTTGTCTTTAAAAATAAAAGCAAAAGAACTTTTTAGGAACCCTCTTTTATATTTTATATTAATCACTGTGGATTTTAGGCTTTTTTAAATAGCTGAAGTTGGGACCAGCAGTTAGCCGAATGGCTATGTTGCTGAACTCCCATGTAGTCGACTGCAGTTCGAGTCCTGGACCTGGTGGCTTAAACTCACATCGGGCATGTGTGCGTGTGTGCCCCAGAGCCCGAGAGGAGAATGGAGGAGAAAGGATTGTGATGTGGCCATCCCCCTTGGAGGGTGATTTCTCGCTTTCTGTCCCTCTGTCTCTCTCTGTTCTTCTGGTGAGTGCATGCTCCCTATAGCAAAAACCTCTCTAAAAAAAAAAAACTAGCTGAAGTTCATGAAGCTGTCATGAATAATTTTAAATTGTAGGTTAAACCAAACTAATGAAAATATGGGTCAAAACAGATTGAATCTGAACTTAAAGTTACATCCAGCATTTGTAAACACATCTATTTCACTGTCCTCTGCAAATTTAAAAGACAAAGGGCCGGCTCCAGCTCTGTGGAACAGCAGTAACGCACTGTTTAAGGGAAGCTGGAGCCCACGTGGTGACTGCAGTTCAGGTCCCAGCCCAGTCAGCCTGAAGTACGTCGATTTTGGGCACGAGGTACCCAGGATCCAGTGAACTAGAAGGGGATCATGGCATGACCGGACCCTGTGGAGAGTCCTCTTCTCTCTCTTATTCACCCCCTTTTTCTCTCACTCATGCGTGTGCACACACTCTGTCATGGGGGAAAAGACTGTATAGGCACAGTCATCCCGGTGCCTTCCTTGTTCGCTAAGCGTTTACTGTATGTTGGGCACCGTGCTAAATACGCTACATGGGGTACCTCTTTTACGTCCCCTCCTATAAGGGAGGTGTCACCTCATCCCCATTTTCTGAGTGAAGAGACTGAGGCTTGGTGAAGTTCTCACACCCTCAGGGGTGGTAGCAGAGCTGGAAGTCAGCCTGGCCAACTGTGTGCATCTCGCAGCAGAACTCACTGGCAGCACCAGAAACTGCGATGATGTCTCCTCCTCTCCTCTCCTCTCCTCTCCCCTCCCCTCCTCTCCCCTCCCCTCCCCTCCCCTTCCCTCCCCTTCCCTTCCCTCTTCTTTTTAACTGCCAGAGGGTATGTGTGCTCCACAGAGAGAGATGGAGAGACTTGGAGGCAGGCGTTGGGAGGAGAAGGCACCCCCAGTGGGGTGTGGTTGCCACTTTGCTGACTGATAATGATTCGGTTAACCACTGTGCTGACTGCAGTTCTCAGTAGCTTCATCTTTAAGAATGTTTTGGTGTATTACTGACTCTTTGGCGCTTTGACACTTCCGTTCCTTTAAAAATGACTGCTTTTACAAACACCTCACCCCAGCTAGAGCTACACTCAGCTTTTGTTTCCCTGACGCACTGGAGCAACATCGCTGGCCTCCAGGCTCCGGAAGAAACCCTGGCTTCTGATATCTGAGACGGCAGGAATTCCTCTGAAATCTAGAGTCCGCTTGCCCAGCAGCACTTAGACCCTTGCTTAATCCCCTCCCTGCACACAGCCCGTTGCAGCTGGCGATCTGGCCAGAATGCTCACTCATGCTACCTTTCTTGTAAGAACTTTGGAGAGAATTTTTGATCGTTCCCTTCCTAACGGAAATGTAATAGGTTTGGGACTGCCCTGACCGTATAGTGGTCGGGGAATTTGAACTGCAGTTCAAATCCGAGTTCCGAGGGCTTAAAAAACATACTGGGTCTGTGTGCCAGTGTGCCCCAGGTCCGATAGGATGAAGAAATGGAGAAGGGATTGTGGTTTGATCACACTCTACTGAGGGGTGCTTTCTCTCTCTCTCCCTCCCCACCCGCCGTCTCTTCGGCAAGTGCACATACTCCTTGGCAATTAAGAAAAAGAATCTGTTTGATCTTACTGAAGCCAGAAGAAGTAGCTCTGGGTCTATGTCACTTTATCCTCCTGTCGAATGCAGAGTATGCTGACCTTGCCTTCGCTCAGTCAGAACTAGTTCCCCTCTTCTGTATGACGCAGGTTGTCCCCGCTCTCCACAGTCGGGGTCATTTCCAGTGTTCCTTGAAGGTTATCATGATGTGCCCAAATCCTAATCCGTAGGGTTATTTCTTTTCCTTTTTAAAATCATATTTATTTATTAATGCCCCACCACCTCAAGTTGGCAGCAGACCTGGGGCCCGGGTGGTAGATCCTGTCTGATGTGGAGGGTGTGTTTTCCTTCCTGCCTGGCGACGCGGTGTTTTTCCACAAGTGCATCATCATCGGGGTGGTTACCACCCCCACCCCAGTCTGTTTGCCCCCACATAATTGGAGCTTGACCGTCATCAGTGTGCCAAGACCTCTGTTCATGGGTCTTGCCTCCAGCCTGCCGTTGCCAGACAGAGTTCCTCCCGGCTTTGATTTCTCACCTGGGAAAGGGAGCACCACGTTGTGTCCACTCCCGGGGTGGGCCAGATGAAGGGACAGAGAAGCACTTCCTGTCCCCTACTGTACTGCAGAAAAGCAGCCCCCCGTCCCGTTGCTCGGCAGTGTGCTTCACTTAGCAACCTTGCCTTTGTTTTCCCTTTGAAGATTCTTCAAGCTTCATGAGCGAAAGTGTGAGCCTATTATCATGACTGTGCCCAGGAAGGTGAGTGCCCAGTTTTCTATACAATCCATGTTTTTTTAAAAAATTAAAATTTAAAAAATTAAAAATTCCAGGCCTTTTCTTCATTCTTACTGAAGCATTTCTCCCAAATGTCTCCCATAGTCTGACCTTTTTCAAGATGACCTGTATCCTGACACGGCGGGGCCAGAAGCCGCACTGGAGGCAGAAGAGTGGTTTGAAGGGAAGAATGCAGATCCGATCCTCATCTCCTTGAAGCACGGATACATTCCAGGCAAAAACAGGGACCTCAAGGTGGTCAAGAAGAACATTCTGGATAGCAAGCCTGCTGCAAACAAGAAGTGCGACCTGGTCAGCGTCCCCAAGAAGACCACAGACACGGCCAGTGTGGTAAGGACCGCGGGAGCTTGAGGGGCGTGCTTGGCTGGCTCATACCTTGTCCTCTGGGATGTCCTGGGCATCAACAAGTGCTGTCCAGCTGTGGACGGAATGGTACCATACGCTACTGTGTGTAAGAGGGACGGGCACAGGACGCTGCTGAGGTTGTGGTCATTCACGCTTGGCTCCTTTAGCTCCGTTCTTCATGGTGAACATGGGTGTCGGGTCACCGCGCCTCCGAGAGTGAACAGGAGCCCCTTGGGCTTCCCCTGTCTTTTGCTAAACTGGTTCAACCCATCTGTGGTTTGGGTAGAACTGAAACAACATGGGAGTGTGGGGTCACAGGCACCCAAGAGAGAACATCCCTGAAAGGAGTGGTGTCAGTGTTCAGAGGTTGCCAGGTGGTCTGGTGACAGAAGGATCTGGCAGTGTATCTGGCTGGCAGCAAAGATGATCTGGGCGAGAGAGCCTTTTTGTGGCAGAGCAGGGACCCAAGTCTGCCACTGGAGACTCTGGTGGCCACTGGGGGGTGCTGCTGCAGCTGGGAGAGCCTGTCCTCAGGCAGAGGTGGGGGGGTGGGGCGGGCTGTGAGTGGGAGCTCTTTGGGGCCGAAGGGAAGGTAGTGGATTATCCGTGAATGGGTGGGGAAGCAGAATGATGAGTTGTGGTGCCCAGGGGAGCTGAAGTTTGGAGCCGTGACCCAGGAAGCCACATGAGGCACCATGGGCTTAGGTGACTGCAAGGTTTCTGGAAAAAATTGGCTCCACCAGGAGAGGCTCCGGCCTCCTTAGAAGAGTTGGCAGGCTAGGCAAGGGAGTTCACTTCCAGGGAGAATCCTCCCTAGCAGGCGATGGGTCCTATAGCCTCCAGAAGGACTCTCCCCTCACTCTGGTCCCATGCAGGCTACCCTTGGGGTGATTGGGGCAGTTGGGATGTAGGGCAGCCTCAGAGGAATCCATCTTGCCCTACAGTTTCATTGTCACTCCTGAGAGTCTGGGTGAGCGCACAAGCCTGGGGACCAGCAGTAGCGCTGCGGTCCGCTGCCATTCCACGATGTTCCCAGTGGACGCATCAGTGCTGATCAGGCGCTCAGAGGGCTGCTTAGATGAGATCAGGCTTGACTTCTGTCCCAACCTGGTGATGACGACTTGCCACGCGCAAAGCAGACAATTCTATTGTATGTCTTCTAAATTCTGAATGTATTGAACTTTGTTTTCCATTTTTTTCTTAGTCATCAGCCCCTATTTTGTTTGTTTTCTTAGCAAAATGAAGCCAAGCTGGATGAGATTTTGAAAGAGATCAAATCTATAAAAGACACAATCTGCAATCAAGATGAACGTATTTCCAAGTTAGAACAGCAGATGGCGAAGATCGCGGCCTGAAGGTCCCACCCCACCCCTCCGAAAAATGGGAGCAAGAACTTGCGCTTGGGAGCTGGTTGTTGGCGTGGTCCTGGGGAGGGCGGAAAAGGGAGGCACTGCCATTTTGGAGACATTCCATTTCAGGTTTGTCAGCCAGCGATAGGCCGCATTCCAGTAACGGCCCAATTGGTCTCCCAAATTTGCAGAAACAAAAACGCGTTTAAAAGCTGAGCTTTGAATCAGAAAGCTTTTTTGATGTTTTAAGTGTTATGTGACTTGTTGAACTTTTAAAAAGACAAAAGTGCTTTTAAAAATCCCAGATATTCTGAATTTTAGAAAACAGACCAATTCTGATTCAGTGTCATGCCCGAGAACCTTTTTTTTTAAAAAAAAAAACAAAACAAAACAAATAGGGACCAATGCCACATTGCTTTTTTATATTTCTTTTTTAATGTTGCCAAAACCAAAAGTAGCTTTTTTTTCTTTGTATTTTGCTACTTTGCAGTATTTTGTGTGTGGTATTTTTTTTTTTCCATTAATTTGAAAGGGACAGCACTGTGTATGTTTATAAACTAAATGAAGATAAGATATTATTTTGTATAAACATTCATCCGAGAACAATCAGAGTGGTAGCCCCACGGTGCTGGCTCCTCCGCAGCACACACCTGGTCATCTTAATGACTGTATAAATGGAAGACTTGAAAAATCACGTGGATTCGTACCCACCACCCCTCTCGTTTCTTTGAGTCTTCTGATCAAAAAAAGCTCACACCGTATCTCCTTTCTTTTCTTTCTCTTTTCTAGAAATCAGGTGGTTGTACCAGAATGGAATTTTGCTTCTTGGTTATTCTGTGCTTCCGATGATTACACTCTAACCCAAACTAGCACGTGTTGCTGCGGTTTTGTTACGCACACCTCCCCCTTACACGTCCTGTTCAGGTTTTGGCCAATACTTGACAAGGGGTCTGGGACGAGAAGACGCACCTGTTATTAAGTGCTTCCTCCCGCCCGTTTCAGCAGCTGGCCAGGCTTTGAGTACTGCTGTTGGGAACTAAACCCAGGGGGATCCGAGGGAGCTTCATCCCGGGCGATCCCCTGAATCCTCGCGTGGCCCTTGTGTCCTCGTGCTGTGCGGGAGGAAGAAGTGGCTGTCTGACACCACGGACGTACCACCCTTTCCTCTTCCTCATGTGTGCTGTGACCTCTCAGGGCTCCCTCAGCCATTCTTTCTCTCCTTCCTGTCTTTCAGTCCTAACCACATTCAGCTAAGGTGAGGCCCGAGGGTGCTATTGAATATTGAGCCTGAGAAGAATGATCTAGACCGAAGCAAAGACAGGCGCACAAGCCTCTGCTGTAGCTTGAATGTCCTCCGTGTCTTCCCCACAGACCGACCCCCTCTGCCTCTAGAATCAGACCGGAGTCCACACCGGGGCTGTGGAAAGCACAGAGCCTCCTGGGACCCGGGAGGGAGCCAGCGGCTGAGCTCTGCCACCCGTTCATTCCTAGGTTAGCTAGAACTTCACCCCATTTCCGAGTTCTGTAGTGCATGCATGAGAGAAAAGATTTAAGGAGCTTCTTTTCAGAAAGACCAAGTGTCTGTGATTGAAGGTGGAACGTGTAGTGCCATCGGGACCGGGAGGAGAACTCTCGCACACACTGGCGCAAGCGTGGGCATGGGATTGGCTGGGACCAGAAGAGTGGCAGTGTGGTGACAGCGGGTTAGGATGCACGGCCAAATGGGTAATACCTGCGTAGAAAAGGTAGCATGTTCTTCACCCACCAACAGTGGGATCGCTGTCTCCACGATCTTAGGGCATCTGAATGTTCGATGTGGTTTTGTGTGTGTGTGTGTTGTTTTTAATGTTGAAGTGGATAATGAGATGTAAAGGAAACAATAATTATAGTGACTGATATTCAAGCCTGTCCATGTTTCTTTATCAACGTAATCTGCCAAGGACCTTCATTTCTAAGATTCAGAAATGTTTCACGGTCCTGATACGAAATAATTAAGTAAGCGAAATTGTTCATGGTGGTAAAACACCCAAGGGAATCTGGTTCGAAGAGGAGAGGGAGGGCAAGCAGAGCGTCCCCGTTCTTAGTGTGTAGCTTACGACTTATTTAATGAACGGATACCCAGCTAGGCCGAGAGCAGGCGCCCAGAGCATTATGGGTTACTTTTCCTATTTTGTCTTTTTTTAAGCCGTGACATCCCAGAGGAGGACAGCGAATTACTCCTAGATCGGCTCTTATAGAGCGGCCATAGTATTCTGTCAAAACACTTGCTTCCATTTTCAAAGATAAAAATCATTGATTACAAAATGGTGTCCGTGTTTCTTTCGCCCCTCGGCTGTCTGGGAGGCAGCCCACGCCCCTGCTGGACACAGCTGCTCCAGCTGCTGACCCAGCCAGGGGACCATTTCCTGTCTGAGGGTAAGTACAGGGGAGGCATGCGTGGGCGGCTCGGCGCAGCAGAGGGGGCAATCCAGCGGGGTCTGGCAGAACCCAGGTGCTGGTGGTTGTAAGACATGGTGCTGTTTCAGACCCCAGCAGGCCTGGGGGTTTGGATCCTGCCTCCCAGCTTTGCCAGCGGGGTGACCTGGGCACAGCTCGCGTCTCCCCACGTCTCCTCTTGGAAGGGGGATGATAATTCTGTATCGTTTCAGTGCGAAATACCCTGTCACTACAGTGAACGGCTTCCCTGGCAGGGCCTCTGACAGCGCTTTTTCTTAAGTAAAATTCTCTTGGTCCGACGGCAATTTTTATTCCAGCAAAGGGTCTTCAGGGTTAGTCGGATGCAGGAGCCCGTGTTTTAGCTCCCCCTTTTGCATAACAACATTGTCTCCGGACATCTCAGGGACAGTGGCAGTCGCGGCTGCCATTCATTTCCCACCGCTGGCCTTTCCCGAGTCTCTGTGATTAGGAGTGGTGGGCGTGGAGATCCGGCTCCTGGAACACCTTCCCCCAGAGCTGCTGTGGTCCGTCGTGAGGAGCTGCCGGGTTCCTGGCCAGCGTGGGTGCAGGAAGTGGAAGTGGGCAGACGCGCTCTGTAGACCTGCGGTCCCCACAGTTGGGGGAGGCGCACGGGGGTCTGGTTTTGACTGACTTGTTTTTGGACTTGGACCGCCTTGATCCTTTGCCAGAGTCAAGGTCACTGTGTTAGCCCCAGACAGCCAGCCAGCCAGCCTTGTCTGAGGAGAACTTCCATTTTTCTGAGGGTTACTTCCCCTGCTGTACTTACTGTTGGATCTGAGTTCAGAGAAACTTCTCATCGGCTCTGAAGAGTCTGTTAATGCCATGTGGCCCTTAACTCTCTACTGGCACGTTGACATTTCTAATGCCACCGCTGGGTCGCAGACCTCAGTCTTCCCCAAGGGGACACCTTCCTTCTACAGACACGCAGTCCTTTGTGCCTATTTATTTGTTAAAAAGGAGTCTCTCTGGGGCTGACAGGTGGCATTTCGGTTAAAGCTCTGGACTCCCACATGGGCAACTGCAGTTTGAGTCCCAGACCCGGCAGCTTAACACTCACACTGAGTGTGTGTGTGTGTGTGTGTGCGCGCGTGCGCGCATGCCTGAAATTTCTAGAGGAGAATGGAGGAGAAGGGATTGTGGCATGGCCCTCCCCCCGCCTTGGGAATGGCTTCTCACTTTCTGTCCCTCTCTGTGTCTCTGGCAAGCGCATGTGCCTGGTAGCAAAATCTCTTAAAATAAATAAATACGGAATTCCTCGGGGGGCCAGCAGGTGGCGTGGTGGTTAAAGTGCTGGACTCCCACATGGCCAACCATGATTGAGTCTCAGACTTGGCAGCTTACTTTCTTACTTTTCCTCTCTTTGTGTGTTTCTCTCTCTGGTGAGTGCATGTGCCCTGTAGCAAAATTTAAAAATAGTCACAATTAAATACTTCTTTAAAAAAAAAAAAAGGAGCTCCTCCCCTCCAAGGAATGCAAGAGTGGTGGGCCTTACTCCCCCTGGAGGGCGTGTACAAGAAGGAGCAGCCTTTCTGGGGGACAGCCTGGCAGGCTTATCAAAAGTCTTAAATGTCATACTTTTACACCCAGGATTTTCCCCTGGGAATTTGGTCCCTAGGAACTAGTAGAGAACATACTCAGAAATTAGAAGAGTCACATTGATCCAGCGGAGGCTGGTGGTTAAACGTCACGTTCTTATGGTGCAGTGCAGTGGAGGCATTCACTTAGAAAAGAGTACAGATGAAGACACACCGAAAAACCAATAGTTGGTTCAGCCTCTGTGGCAGCTAGTAGCATACGGGACTGTGTGGAACTGGAAGCCACGTGCCAACTGTGGTTCAGGTCCCCAGCCCGGGCAGCCTGAAGCATGCTGAGTGTGTTCCCAGAATCCTTGTGGACTGGAAGACGGAGGAAGGGGGTTGCAGCATGAATGTGGAAAGTACCCCAACCCCTGCATCCCCCACGTGTACTCTATCAAAACCTGATTGTGAAAATGTAGTTGCAGGGACCAGCAAATGGTGTAATGGTCTGTCATGGACCCCCACTTGGCTGCCTGTAATTCAAGCCCCAGACCTAGTACTGGCTTGAAACTCACGCTGGGTGTGTGCGCACGCATGCCCAAAATCTGGATAGGAGAATGGAGAAGGGATTGTGGCGTGGTCAATTCCTGGGGATTGAATTCCACACGGCCAATCCTGTGGTTTGGGTTCTGTACCTGGCAGCTTGGGGGCCACACTGGGTGTGTATGTGCACTCCCAAAATCCCAAAAGGAGGGAGACATGGAGGAAAAGGGATCGTGGCGTGACCACCCCTCATGGGCTGCTTTCTCACTTTAAATAAAAAAGGAATCCTTTTAAAGGATACACACACGATGTATTTGTATAGAGTAAATTCTAGAAACATTATTGCTGTAGGAAGGTAATTTCTCTTATTAGATTTTTCCAAATTTCTTAATTTACTATAAATTTTGGTCTTTTTTTGTTGTATGTATAAACCAGAGGGACCATGCATTTGCCAGAGAGAGAAAAAGCATCCTTCAATGGGGTGTGGCCATGCTGCAATGCTGTCTCCATCTCTCTGTCAGAGTTTGGGACATGTACACACATGTGCCCAGGATGTTTTTCAAGCTGCCAGAGCTGGGATTCGAAATATGATAGGCCAGGTGGGATCCAACTCCTTTAACCACTAGGAGCTAGCCTTGTTTCTGTTTCTGTGGCCTCAACTTTTCCTTTATTAAAGCCTTAATATTTTATTTTATTTTTTTTTACTTCTTTTTTTTGGGAGAAGTTTTCTTTTTGCTATAGGGTGCATGTGCTTGCCAGAAAGAGAGAAACAGTGAGGGAAAGTAAGAAATCACCCCCCAAGGGGGATGGCCACACCACAATCCCTTCTCCTCCATTCTCCTTTTGGGATCTTGGGCAAGCATGCACATGCGCCTGGCGTGAGTTTAAGCCACTGGGTCCAGGACTCAAACTGCAATCAACTACGTGGGAGTCCAGCGATATAGCCATTATGCCAAATGCTGGTCCCCAAAGCCTTATTTTTATTTTTTTTTTAAGTTGTTGCCATAGTGTGTGTGCTTGCTCACAGTGGCGAGGGTGGAGAGGGCAGACAGAGAGAGGTAAAGTGAGAAATCACCCTCCAGAGGGAATGGCCACACTTCAGTCCTGTCTACTCCATTCTCCTCCTGAGATTTGGGGCATGCACGTACATACACCCATTGTGATTTTTCAAGTCACCAGGTCCAGGACTCGAACTGTGGTCGGCCATAGGGGAGTCCAGCGCCTTCACCACCACACCTTATATAAGGCAGGAAAAGCTGTTCAGGCTGAAAGCTCAGTGTGCCTTTAGCACGGGGGATGGAATTCAGCCGTCAGGGTTTCAGCAGCCATGTCCAAGCAATAGCAATGAGGTCTGAGAACTGGGAAGTTGCCCCATAAGTAACAGGAAGTTATTGCAGATTCATTTCCACGCTGAGGTGCTATTTGGGTGGTAGGAGATAGAGAAAATCTCATGGTTACCCAGCTCCTGGACTGCCCATCACCATCCTCAAGTGCCATTGCCAAAATGACAAATGAGTTACCACCCTGGCCATTTTTCTAGAGGTGGCACAGACCCAAACCGCCACGTTAAGATGACAAGGGAGAGCCCCGGGGGGACACCTGGCATGATACCACTGTTAAAGGCCGTCGCCGGGACAGTTTTGCCCTGGTTTCTCTACCTCCAGCCACCTCGTCCCTTTGTGTTGTTTCCAGAGTGACATTTTCTTTTTTTCTTCTTTTTAATTTTAGAGATTGTTGCTATAGGGCGCATGTGCTCGTCAGAGAGACAGAAAGTGAGAAATCACCCCCCAGTGATTGGCCATGCCACACAATCCCTTGTCCATTCTCCTCTTGGAATTTTGGGCACACATGGACATGCGACTGGCGTGAGTTTTAAGCTGTCAGATCTGGGACTTGAACTGTGGTCCACTACGTGAATGTTCAGCGTCGTAACCATTACGCCATCTGCTGGTCTCCAGAATGATGTATTCTAGAACAAAATCCGTCAAGGTCTCCGAAGGAGATGCAAGTAGCCTATTCTTTGTCTGCAGGATGCAATTCATGCTCTTTGGCCCTTGCCTCCCACACCACCCAGGCTGTCCGCAGCTCACGGCGGCTCTGGCTTCCAAACACATCCACAGTCCAGTGGCTCCTCATACTTCCACTGGTGACCCCAAGGCTGTGTCCCCGTCATTTGGACAGAGCTGCTACATTAGCATTCTCCAAAGAAATGGAACCAATTAGGTGTGTGTGTGTAAGAGAGAAGAAAGGGGAGGGGACGTTATGAAGAACTGGCTTGTGACTGTGGAGGCTGACAAGTCCCCAAATCCACACTTAACAAGCCAGAGAGAGGCAGCCGAGCTGAGTAACCAATTCAGATTGGAAAGGAACAAAAAAAAACGGACATCCCAGTTGGAAGGTAGCCAGGTAGGAGGAATTGTAAGTTGATAGAAAATGAATCATCACAACTTCCTACTCAGGCTTCCTCCTCCATGTGAGTCTGGTGGTGAAGCAGCCTCCAGAGTGACCGACGGTATTCGGTCAGAGAAAGGCAGACGAAGGCCCCTGGTCCAATCCAGCCTGCCGGAAACTCCAGTCCACAGCTGAGAGTGATTTTTACTGTTTTTAAGTGGTTGGAACAGACCCAGAAGAAGACTACTTAGTGACAGGAAAATGTATGCAATCCCAGGGTCAGTAGGTAGTATGGAGGCTGTGGCCCTGGACCCCACATGGCTGACTGCACAGTTTGAGCCCAGGACCTGGCAGTGGAAAATCACACCAGGCACGTGTGCATGTGTGCTCAAAATCCTGAGAGGGTGCATGCAAAAACACATTTTTACATGTATTTAGAAGTCACATGTCTCCTCAAATCGGCTACTCTACAAGGGAGGGATTGCGGTGTGGCCATGCCCCCTGGGGGGTGGTTTCTCACTCTGCCCTAAAAATTCAAATTTCGTAGCTTTGTAAGTAAAGTTTATAGGAAAATGCCAGGCATTGTCTATTGGTGCTTTTACTCTACACACAGAGCAATTGGGACAGAGACCATGTGAGCACAGCCTAAAATCTACTCTCCAGGCCTTAGAGAAAGCTTGCTTACCCCTCTATCTATGCTCAGAGCTCGCCATGGCTTCCCATACCACTCGGAATAAAAGCTAAGAGCTTTGGGGCTGGCAGGTGGTGTGGTGGTTAAGACGCTGGACTCTACATGGCCGACCATGGTTTGAGTCCCAGACCTGGTGGCTTACTTTCTCACGTTCCTTCTTGCTTTCTTTGTGTCTGCTTCTCTCTGGTGAATGCATGTGTATCGTAGCAAACAAAATAATAAAAATAAATAATTTTTTTAAAAAAGAGCCTCGGGACCAGCAGTTGGTGTAATGGCTATGTTGCTGGACTCCCATGTAGTCGACTGCGGATCGAGTCCCGGACCTGGTGGCTTAAACTCACGCCGGGCACATGTGCATGCGTGCCCAAGATCCCGAGAGGAGAATGGAGGATAAGGGATTGCGGTGTGGCCATCCCCCCGGTGGGTGATTTCTCGCTTTCTGTCTCTCTGTCGCTGTCTAGCGAGCGCATGCGCCCTATAGCAAAAACCCCCCCAAAAAAAAAAAAAGTTGAACCACATTAAATAAATAAATAAATAAACAAATAAATGAATAAATAAATATTGAAAACGGAAGTCCCCACAAATCCTAAGCAGACTAGGCATGCTCAAAAGAAAAAAAAAAAAGAGCCTCTGTGTGACCTGCCGTGCCACCCCCAACCTCTCCCTTCACTGGTGTGTTCAGGAGCCTCCTACCTCTGAGGGGTTTTGTTCTGTTTGGTTTTGATTTTGGAGGTTTTTGTGTTGGGGGCGGGGCACTCTTTCTGGACCACCCATCCTCCCTCCTCTAGGGTCTGTACTTCTCAGCTCTTCACCTGATCCCACCTTCCCCCTCCCTGCTGCCTCCTCTCCATGACCACAAGATCTATCATTGAATTTCTCACTGTCCCTCCAAATTGAATATAAATACAAACTCCACGAGCATAGGACCTTAACTTCTTTACCCAGCACTGCCAGGATCTGGGCACATTGGGTCAGTAGATTGTTGAGTGGCTGACTGAATCATTGAAAATGCAGACAGGATCTGGCATGGGACGCCGGCTGGATTGCTCACCAGTACTTTCCCTCTGGAATCCGACCCTCCCTGACTGCAGTCCACCTCCAGGGGCAGCAGATCCAAGGCTTGGGAGTCAGAGAAGCCGGGGAGCACGCAGGCTGAGCAGGTGCACAGTGGTGGACAGAGGGCTCAGGTCCCTTCAGCCCCTCGAGTCCATGCCTAAGGCCCAGCTGCACTGCTGACCTTAACCTCCATGAGAGACCCCAGGAGTTCTGTTGCCACTGAATCTGCTTTAAGCTGAGTTTGTCTGCAACCAAGACTCCATGCATGGTCTGTGTAAGGTCTCCATCAGACCCGTGAGGCCCCTGACACCCAGAGTAATTATTATTATTTCAAATTTGGTAGGGGGCGTGCGTGATTGCCAGGGAGAAAGAGAGAGAGAAAGGGAAAGTGGGAAAACAACCCCCATGGGGCGTGATCAGGCTGCAATCTCTTCTCCACTCTTGGGATTCTGAACACATGGCTTGTTTTCCAAGCCGCTGGGTCCAGAACTTGAACCACGCGGTCAGTCATGTGGGATCCAGCTGCCTTAACCACCGTGCCACTGATAGGCCCCTGAGTAATTAATCTCAGTGCCCCTAGGGATAAGCACAGACTGGGTGCTCAAGGATGACTGTCAAAGGCATGGATTCCTTTAGCTGCTGCCTGCCTTGGAAAATCACTGATTCTAGATCATATTTCTACATTTTCTTTTAAAAAAGAATTATTTTTTAAAACCCTACTTGTTATTTTTAAAATTTGAACAGAGAGAGTGAAAGGAAGAGTGAGAAAGCAAGCCACCAGGTCCAGGACTCGAACTGTGGTTAGCTTTGTGGTAATCCAGTGCCTTTAAATACTATGCCACCTGCTGGCCCCACACTTTTTTTTTTTATAATTTGCCAGATGGCTTGATAGAGAGACAGAGGGGAGAGAGAAAGCACCGGGCGGGTCACACTGCAATCCCTTCTCCATTTCTCCACCCTGTCAGGATTTAGGACATGCACATACTTATGCCCGGCATGTGTTTCAAGCAACTGTGGCCAGGACTTGAACCATGGAGTAGGCCATGTGGGACCTAGTCTTGAACCACCAGGCCGCGGGGCTGGCCCAGTTTTGTACACTGGATTGCCCTCTGCCCTTCCAGGTCAGGGACCAATCCTGCACTGTCCCCCCTCCAGTACTCAAGCTGACCCAGTGAGCCCTGGGGGGCCCCTGTTCACTTTTCCCCTGGAGGAAGGGGGTCAACACTGTAGTCTAACCAGAAACCAACTCCTGGTGCAGCCCAGCTTGGCAGCCAGAATTTGAGGCTGAAAGTGAACTCCCCAAAACCTTGTTCCCATTTGAGAAGGGGAATTGAATCCTAGCTCTGAAGGGCCCCAAAGCAGCCATTTCCCCTTTGGATGACTCAAATCAACTTCCTGTGAGCCCCCCCAAATCAGAGCGGATGGTGGTGGAGGTTTTTGTGTATGTGTGCCAAAATAAACCCATATTTTAATTGAACTTTTTTTTGGGGGGGGGGGTGTTTGCCATAGGGCACATGTGCTCATTGGAGAGAGACAGAGATAACAGGGAAAGTGAGAAATTACCCCCCAGGGGGGATTACCATGTTGCAATCCCTTCTCCATTTTTCTCTGTGACTCTGGCATGCACGCACACGTGCCTGGTATGATTTTCAAGCTGCTGAGTCCAGGACTTGAACTGTGGTCAGACACGTGGGAAAGTAACAACTTAATGACAATGCCACCTGCTGGCCTACTCATGAGTTTTTTGAAGTCCCCTAACATAGTGCTTGCTGGTGTACAAAGAATAGGCCCCAGCATCTGCTGTTCAGCCTGCATGACCACAGACCAGGGTTAAAATGAAGAGTTTTATTCCATCTGCTGGGACCAGCAGATGATGTCATGGTTACGTCACTGAACTCCCATGTAATTAACTGTGCTTCAGGTCCCGGCTTAAAACTCATGCCAGGCACGTGTGTGTGTGTACGTGCCCAAAATCTCTAGAAGAGACTGGTGGAGAAGAGATTGTGGTGTGGTCATGGCCTTGGGGGGTGAGTTCTCGCTTTCTGTCTCTCCGGCGAGTCCATGTGCCCTGTAGCAACAATCTCTTTATAAAAAAAGAAAAGAAAAGAAAAAAGATCAAGAGCATTATTCCGTCTGCCTGGATTTGCGTCCCATCTCTGCTGTGTTCACTGTGTGACCTCGAGCGAGCCATGTCCTCGCTCACAGCCTCAGTTTCCTCATCTCTAACGTGGTAAACGCCCAGCATCCTCTGGCAAACATTTTTTTGAAAGTGAACAGCAAGTGCCTATTACGTAAAAATGATGCATTTTGCTACGCACGAATTTCAAACTATTTTTTGCACCAAAATGAAGTTGAATTACGTTTTTCCACAAACTTTATGAAGTCCCCACATAGCTTCCCCAGATGATCGAGGTTCTGTCGTGCTAAAAACCTGCAGGCACCCACTCCCCCACTTCGGTTTTCATTTTCAAACAAGCTGTGTGCCAGGCAGGGTGTGAGCTTCTCTCTATGCCGGTCCTGAACCCCGCCCAGCGCAACCCACAGGGCTGGCCCTGGGAGACCGTTGCTTCCTGTCCTTAGCATTCTGTGCGTTCCTGGCCCTCCCAGTCTTTGCTCAAGCTGTGCTCTCAGCCTGGGATGCCCTCATTTTTCCACCCGCCTCACCCCTACTTGTTCCAAATGCCACTTCTTCTTTTTTTTTTTTTTTTTTTTTAATTGCCAAAGGGCACATGTGCACTGGCTGGAGAGAGAGGGAGAAAGCTCCCTTGCGTGGAGCCGTGTTGTAGTCCCTTCTCCTCCATCTCTCCATTCTGCTGGGAACTGGGGCATGCATGCACGTGTACCTGGTGTATTTTTGAGCCTCAGGGGCAGGGATTCATACTGCAATTGGCCCTGTGGGATCTGGCTCCCTTAACCACTAGGCTATGGGGCTGATCCTTAAGTACCACTGCTTGGAAGATGCTTTTGACCATCCCTTCCCCCATCTGGGGTAGATGAGGGCCCCTCCCGTGCTCACCTCAGGGTGACACTGCGCTGTGTCGTAATGATCTGTTGACTGGCTTATTTCCTGGCCTCTTCATCAGCTGAAGAGCTACGGCAGGGCAGGAACTCAGTACAGTTCACTTCGGAGCCTCAGAGCCTGTCGCTGGGGTGCCAGCGTTGGCGAAATGAGTAGAATAGGTGGAATAAGTGAGAGAAACAGGTGTACGAGGCTGATCTGTTGCTAATAACAGAAACCTAAAACGGGCAATCTGCAAAAGGAGACGTTTATTCAGCTCATGGTTTGGAGGGCCGAGGTCCAAGTTCCAGGAGCCGCATCTGGGGGGGGAGGGTCTTGCGGAGGAGAGAAGAGCACTGGATCCGGAGGTCTCCCCCCCGTTCTGGCTGCCTTCCCTTTCCTTATCAGTCCATGGGGGGGTGTCCCGTCCTGAGGGCCTTGATCCTGACTCATCCCAAAGGCTCCAGCTTTCGACACCACAGTCTGATTAAATTTCCACCCTCTTAATCCCATCACCATCACATCACACCATGTACCCACATATAAGTCACAGTAGCTGTGTATCCTTGCGGAATTTGTCATTTAGCTTCCCAGAAAGGTCCTTGATTACTCTGAAAAGTACCTGCTGTGTGTCGAGATACGGTTTGGATCTTGAGAGAAGGAATGTTTCATGGGTACACACCCCGTGAGGGTCTGTGTTTTGCATTTTCTACTCCTCATCCCTCATCTTGGATGAGAGCAAAAAATAAATAAATAAATAAATAAGGTTCTCCTTTTAAAGCTCTTTTCCTTTTTAATAAAGTTTGCTAGAGGGTGTATGTGTTCATCAGAAACAGAGAGAAAGAGGGAAAGTGAGAAATCCCCTCCCAAGGGGAGATGGCCACACCTCAATCCCGCTCAGTGTGTTTTTTCAAGCTGCCAGGTCCAGGGATTGAACCATGCAGTCAGTCACATAGAATCCAGTCGCCTTAACCACCATACCACTAGCTGGCCCAGAACTGTCCTCCTTTTTAAATCTGATTTCTCCCTTTCTCCCAGGGCAGGGCCTCTCACCCCATCTCCACTATCTCTGGGGCTTGCCATGTGGCCTTCCTCAGCTGGGGTCCCACCTCCAACCAGGAAACCCCTCCCCAGGAAGTCTCCACCTGGTTCTCGCTGTTTTCACAGTTACCGTAAACCAAGGGTGATGTCAGGCCCTGCAGGTCCCTGTCTGCCACCCACTCAGTCTTGATCAACGTTGTCACCAAACAGCACTGTCACGTGGCCCTGCTGGAGGAACCACATTCTCGCTTCCTTCTTCCACAGTCAGCCGTTGGGGGTTGGCAGGGTCCCAGGCCACGGCAGGGGGTGCCTCGGCGGAGCCCGGCAGCGTGGACTGGGACCTTGTCACTAGAGCGGAGAAGCCACTTGTTTGGGGCCCACGAGGCAGCTATCCCATGCTCTGCTGAACGCGGTAAGTGCTGGTTTGCAAAAACCGCAGGGTGCGGCTGGGGCCCCAGGGACCTGCAGGCCTGCCTTCCAGCCCTTCCTCAGATGCAGTCCCAGGGGAGGCTCAGGACCCAGGTCTTCCTGGAGTCTGTGGCCACATTCTGGGGTCCTTTCTGTACTTTGTCTTGTTAACCTCTAATCTGCCCTCCCTGCCAGGTCGGTCTGCCACTGCTGGCTCGGGGCACTCCAAATCTGAAAATTAGAGAAATGATGGGCGTTGCCCTAGAAACTGTCCTGCCCTCGTACACATAGGAAACTGAGGCCCAGAGTAGTGAAGGGGATTGCTTAGGGGCAGTGCTGAGATTAGAAGACTCCGGAAAGGAGGAGGGGTGCAGGATTGTCTCAATAGAAGTTACGGATCCATAAAAACTATTGCTTTTCAATATGCATTCTTCCTATTTTTTGTAAGACTGAGAAAATGACTCTTGTCCATGGCAAATTATTAAGATATTAAAATACCAGGGCTAGTGGATAGCATAATGGTTACGTTGTTGGACTCCCACATGGCCAACTACTGTCTGAGTCCCAGATCCGGAGGCTTAAAACTCACACCAGGTGCGTGTGTGTGCGGGTGCAAAATCCCAAGAGGAGAATGGAGGAGAGGGGATTGCATGGCGCCATTATTCCAGAGAGTGATTTCTCACTTTCTGTCTCTCTAGTGAGTATATGCATTCTATAACAAAAATCTCTCTGAAAAAAAAAAGAAGGATATCAGAATATGATTGTTACCTAAAGCAAAAATAATAATTAGAGTGCTCTTATTCATTTGTACTTGGAGTGCTTTAAGGAGAACAGTGGGGGCGGTGGTTAAAGGAGTTCTCGCCCCCTCCTCAGCCGCTGCCCCACAGGCAAAGGTCAGGGTTCCTGCTGTCCAGAACTCTCTCTCCTTTGCTGGCCCCGGCGTGACTCCCTTTCCCAGCTCGGACTTCCGGCCTTCAGCAGGCAGGTGGCTTCCTCTGGGGGCTGCCTGGGCGGCCACACCCTTTGCAAAGGGGTGCCTCCCTCACTAGGTGTGGCCAGCAACCCGGGGGATTGAAACCCAGAGAGTGGAAGGGGCGTGGTGCCGAGGGCATGGGAGGGAACACCGAGAGCCCTGGTGGGTGGACAGTGCCCCCTTGTTCAGGTGGGGTAGCCGCAGAGCAGAGAAGCAGCCTCCTCTGGCAGAGCGGCTGGGAGGTGGTCGCCCCAGAGTTGACACAGCCCCTCTGGCTGTGAGCCCATGGTGACCCCAGGTCCTGGTCTCTCAGTCCCCTTCAAATTGAACTTAAGCAGGAAGATGGCAGTGGGGGGCCTGGCGGGCTAGGAGGAGACAGCATGGCGGGGGTGTGTGTGTGTGTGTGTGTGTGTGTGTCTGTCTGTCTGTTTGTCTTCACAAGTGTCTTCAGAAAGCTGTCGGTTTCACAGTTACCTCAGTGTTTTGGTTCATCTAAAACCAGGTGTAGGTCTCATTGTTAATGCACAACAGCCCACGTCCTCTGTATCTGGCCAACGAATTTGGGTTCTGGCCGGTGAGACTTGGTTCTTGGGTTGGGCAGCATGTGTACAAAAACCCTCGGTTAATACCGTGGTGGGTGGCTCTGTGAGAGGCCAGGGAACACTGAACAGATACACAGCGTACCCGCAATCTTAACGATTCCTGGAGGGCGGTGGGGGGTGACGAAGAAGGTGTATCAGTGTCAGCTGAGCAACATGGCCTCCTCTCAGGATCTTGGGCACACATACACATGTGCCCGGCATGAGTTTCAAGCCACTGGGTCCAGGACTTGAACTGCAGTCGGCCATGTGGGAATCCAGAAACATAACCATTACACCATCTGTTGGTTCCAAGTATTAGAAAAGGTTTAAACACTGAGGGGCTGGGGTGACTATTCGTGCTTGGGGCAGTCCGGAAGGGCTTCCAGGAGGAGGCAGCATTTACTCTGGATCCTGAGAATGGACACAGGCTGGCTCACTGGTGATGTGGGACTGTGACTCTGAGGGGGACTCTAGAGAGAGATGGATGAGTCTAGGTGGCAAGTGGCCCTCAGTTTCCCCATCTTTCACATGGGGCTAATAATGGGACCCATGCCTTCGAGGGGGCTCTGGGATTCAAGTGGGTTAATAATTCATGTGCGGCTCTTAGGTCAGTGGCTGGCACTCAGTATGTGCCATGTATGAGCCAGAGGAGGCAAGGCTTTGTGGGTGGCACCCCGGGCTTCCAATGGAGGTGTTTCTAGAGTTCCCTGTGCTCTGCCTCCCTGATGGAGAAGACCAGAGGTGTGTCAAAGCCTGTCCCAGGAATGGGGACGGGGAGCTTCTTCTACGCTTGTATTTCAGAAGAGGACGAGTCAAATTGCCCGATGTCACACAGCTTGTAACGGACAGAGCTGGGGTTGATCCGGTTTCACGTGACTCCAATCAGGGCTGTCCTGGGCACAGGGCGGAGACCTGCAATGGGAGCTGGAGCCACCCACAGCTCAGTGTGACCTCGATTTGATCGGCAGCCTTCATTTCTCCAAGCGGCTGTCGGACTCTGCCCCAGAGATGCTCGCTATTTTGGGTTCTAAAATGCCAAGCTTTCGCATCACGGGACTCCTGGGTCTCCAGATTCTGCATGGGAGGCTCCTGGCTTCTTGGAATCCCACGGGCACCTTTTCTGAGCTGCTCAGAGCAGCCCCTGGCGTGGTCTCTGGAGCTGGGCTGTGGGGCTTCCTGGCAGCTTGCTCCTCTACGGTCAGGGTGGGGCCAGCAGCTAAGCGACCTGGTTTTCGGGGGGAATGACAGGAAATGGGCAACCTCTGACCGATTCCGCTGGGGCAGCTTCGAGACAAATAGGATGTGGCCGCTCCCCCGCTCAGAGCCCGCCTGGCCCTGCTCTGTGGCGAGTGACTGTTTTTCTGCCTTCTGGGGAGCCGAGAGAGAGCGAGCGGGGCCTGGAGGTGGCTCCGCTGCTCAGAGCTTTCCTCCCTGTAGAGTGGACGTCCTCGTAGCCAGCGCTTAGCGGTCATGAAGCTCCAGCTCACCCACGTGACGAGATGATGGAACCGGCCGTCCACCATGGGGACTTGGTCATATGTCATGTTCCTTACAGCACAATGCATATGCATTTTAGCAAACAGGAAGGTGTTACTATCTTACCTGCCATCCACAGAACACAAGCCCTGTCCCTTTCTTTTCCACCTTCGTGGTCTTGATGGAGACACAGAATCTCCTGGGGCCTCAGGTCTGCTTCCTGTCACGTGGACTGATGCCCGCTCAGCTGCAGCTTGGCTCCAGGCTGCTGTCTCTGTGGTCCTTCCTCTCAAAGCCCACAGGATGGCAGGGGCCAGGTGGGGTTGACCAGATGGCCGGTTTGCCTGGGCTTGAAGGTGTGTGAGGACAAAGGACTTTTTTTTTTTTTTCTTTTCTCCCTTCCTTCCTTCCTTCCTCCCTTCCTTCCTCCCTTCCTTCCTTCTTTCCTTCTCTTCCTCCCTCCCTCCCTTCCTTCCTTCCTTCCTTCCTTCCTTCCTTATTTCCATTCTCTCTCTCTCTCTTTCTTTCTTTTTTAGAGATTTTTGCCTTAGGGCACATGCTTTCACCAGAGAGAGAGACAGTGAGAGGGAAAGTGAGAATCCCTCCCCGGGGGGATGGCCATGCTGCAATTCTTTCTCCTCCATTCTCTTCTCAGGACCTTGGGCACACACGCACACGCGCCTGGCGTGAGTTTCAAGTCACTGGGTCCGGGTCTGGGACTCAAACCACAGTCGGCCATGTGGGAGTCCAGTGACGAAACTGCTACGCTATCTCCTGGCCCAGGACAAAGCGCTTTCAGTGCTAATGCCAGGAACATGCGGAACAAGCTAGTTGCTGTAGATAGGCCTGGGTGGGGAGATCTGGGCCTTTTCAGTGGGCCACATCTCTTCGTTGTTGTTTCTTTCTTTCCTGAGAGTGAGTCAGAGAGAGAAGACCAGTGCCCTCAGCAGGTCTCACCCCTCCACACCCAGCCTGCCAGCCTTCCCAGCCGGGCTTGTGGTGCACACCTGGCATGGACAGGTCGAGCAGGGACCAAACCCGCAGTCTTGTGTATAGACCCAGCTTTGTTCGGCCGGACAGGAGGTCTCTGCTTTTGCACAGACTCCTGTGGCTTCCTTAACTGCCCGTGGCGTGCGGTAGGGAGGGCACCCTCTCCGTACCCTCCTCGAATCAGAGGCCTCCCTTCTCTCTGTTCCTCTGTTCGTGGCCACACAGAAGATACCCCTGCTGGAGGCCAGAAACAGGAACCTCCGTGCAATCTCCTTTGGTTCTGATGTCCGTTGTTTAAACGAGATTGCCCATTTTACAGGTGAGGAGTCGGAGGTTCAGAGAGGGTGACTCCGCCTGCCCAAGGGCACACAGCTAAGTGGAGGCAAATGTGGGATTCAGGCCGGTGCTCTCTCCTCTGTTCCAGGCTGTCTGCGAGCAGGGACGTGGGGATGGGTGTCAGGAACGGGCAGACTGTGGGAGAGCTGCCTTCAGAGCATGACTCTCCAAATTAGCCCCCCAGCTTCCGGCTGCATGAGGTTGGGCCCTGACCACCCGGGAACTGGGGCACTGGACTTTGGGTTTTGCCCCTCCCTCTCTGCTTACAGGAAGTGACTGAGGGCTCTGCCTTCCAGGAATAGAGAACTGCCGAGTGGGGGTTAGGGTGAAGGTGTTTTCATCGTTATGAAATATGCCTCTGAGCTGGTGGCTCCTTCTCAAAGCCCCTACCCCCAGGAAAGTGGGGCCAAGGTTGGGTCACCTGTTCTTCCCCCAAGTGGAACTCCACCCCTGTGCAAAGAAACTACCGTCCCAAATGCAAAGCTGTGTGTGTGTGTATGTACATGTGTGAGTGTGTTTGTGTGTGTGTGCACACCATTTTTTTTTTTTTGGAGAGGTTTTGCTATAGGGTGCATGTGCTTGCCAGCAAGATAGAGAGAGACAGAGAGACAGAAAGCAAAAATCACCCCTAAGGGGGGATGGCCACACCGTAATTCCTTCTCCTCCATTCTCCTCTTGGGGTCTTGGGCATGCACGCACACGCACCCAGCATGAGTTTAAGCCACCGGGTCCGGGACTTGAACCACAATTGACTACATGGGAGTCCAGTAACGTAGCCATTACACCATCTGCTGGCCCGTCACACCATTTATTTATTTACTTATTTTTAAGGAATTATTTAATGTAACTCTATTATTATTATTGTTGTTCCGTTTGACCAGACAGAGAGACAGAAAAAGAGAAGGAAAGTGAGAAAGCGAGCCTCCAGGTCTGGGACTCAGACCACAGTCAGCCATGTGGGTATCCAGCACCCTTAACCACCACGCCACTTGCGGCCTTGTGCACACCATTTATTAAGCACCTGTTGTGAACCTGAAAGTATTTTTTTCCTAGAAGCTTTTGTCACAGGCACATGTACTCGCTGGGGAGAGAGAGACAGAGACAGTGAGAGGACAAGTGAAATCACCCCCTGGGAGGATGGCCATGCCGCAATCCCTTGTCTTCCTGGGATCTTGGGCACACTCACATACACACCCGATGTGATTTTCAAGTCAGTCTAGGACTCAAATCGTGGTCGGCTATGTGGGAGTCCAGCAACGAGACTACGCCATCTGCTGCCCCCGGAACTTTTTTCTAAAAGTTTATTGATTTTTCCTGTAAGAAAGGGAGAGACACCCCAACAGGGTCCTCACCACCCACAATGACCCTGACAGCCAGTCCAGACGTGGACATTACGCTAACTGCTGGTTCCCTAGCCTGGAACTTCTGAGTCCATCGTCTTGTTGCAACCTCACAGCAGCTCTCCAGCGTAGTGCGACTTATCCCCATTTTATAGATGGCAGAACGGAGGCTCAGAGAGGTGGGGATTTTTCTCAGGGTCATGCCGCTTCGCTTGGAAGAGACAGAGCCGGGACTTGAACATCCTTCAACCCTGTAGTCTGTGCTTCCCATCCTATTGCCTGCATGGGACCTCGGAAATGTGGAGCTGAGCTTCCTGGGTGACGTGATCTCAAGCTCCTCCCTCCACCTCCCACCGGAGCCCCGGGCCCCAGCCACCTCTAGTTAAGCTCTCTCACAAGCTTTTGCCTCTGTCGTCCCCTCAGCTAGGTCAGGTTTCCCCATAAAGCTGTCCCAAATCCTTCCTGGATTCAAATCAGATCTCGGCCTCTCACCAATTCTGTCTTTGGGCAAGTCGTTCCAGTTCTATGAGCGTCAGTTTCATCCTCTGTGAAATATGGATAATTGTGAGGGCCAGATCTGGCTGATGGAAATATCATCACGTTTGGTTTAAGAAATTATCTTGGGAACCAGCAGTTAGCGTAATGGCTATGTCGCTGGACTCCCACGTAGTTGACCGTGGTTCGCATCCCGGACCCAGTGGCTTAAAACTCACGCCGGGTGCATGTGCGTGCGTGCCCAAGATCCCAAGAGGAGAATGGAGGAGAAGGGATTGCAGCGTGACCATCCCCTCTGGGGGAGGGGGCGATTTCTCGCTTTCTGTCTCTCTGTCTCTGTCTCTGTCTGGTGAGCGCACGTGCCCTATAGCGAAAACCTCTACCCCCCCAAAAAAATATATATATAAAGAAATTATCTTAAGGTGTGATAAGGCTTGGTTTTTATACCATCCGCTGGCCCCAGGCTTGCATTTTAGAAACCAGCACAGTTCTTGCAGCCAGCAGATAGTGTAATGGTTATGTCGGTGGACTACCATATAAGTGACCACCATTCAAGTCCTGGACCCAGTGGCTTAAAATTCATGTCTGTTGTGTGTGAGTGCATAAGAGGAGACTGGAGGAGAAGGGACTGTGGCCTGGCCATTCTCCCAGGGGGTGATTTCTCACTCTCTGTCTCTCTGGCGAGTGCGCATGCCCTATAGCAAAAATTTCTAAAAAAAAAAAAAAGAAAGAAAGAAAGAAGAAAGGAAGAAACCAACACAAGTCTAAGTGACATGGTCTGAGTTGGGGCCCATGAGTGAGTGACAGTCACCCAGGGAATGATGAGCAACACTCTTTCGTCCAAGTCACATGGACGAAGTACAGGGAAAATACCGGTCGTATCCGGCACTGATCTGGAACGTCCACTCTGCACCGGACACTGTTCTGGGGCTCATGGCGTGTTGAAGGGTGTTATGTTCCACAAGCCCAAGAATAGCTGAACTCTGCCCCATTATGCAGCTATCAATGACCACGGGATTCTCAGAACCAGCATTCTGAATCGTATAAGCCCCAGCCAGTACCAGAGAGAGTGTAAGGGAGAGAGAGAACAAGAGGCCACAGGCGTTTGTAATGCCCAGAAGGCCAGTGTCATGGCCAAAAGGAGGGCTGCTGTCCTTTCTGGCTACTTGGCAGGGAGGACAGCATGGACCCTCAGGATGGACAGTGGCTCTACCCACAGGCAAATGTGACTGATGACAGTGAACTCCGAGAGCAGGGCTGTGGTAAAAGATTCGCCTTTTCTGGGGCTGGCGGGTAGCGTGGTGGTTAAGGGTGCTGGACTCCCACATGGCCAACCGCGGTTCGAGCCAAATAAAAAAATTAAGAAGCGATGACAGAAAAAGTCAATATAGCTAGGAACTCTAATATTTGCTTTCTCTACCCCAATGGCCTGTCTTGCCCAAAATAAAAAGTCTTAACCAAGAGCTTGGCAGGCGGCATGGTGATTAAAGCTCTGAATTGGCGTCCCTCTGTTGTGTCCCCCAGGTGCTATGTCTCTGCGACTCCTGCTGCTGCTGTCCCTGCTGAGTCCTGGCAGTGGCTTCTGGCTGTGGGAGGATGGAGCCAAAGCAGCTCCAGGCCCCCTGCTTGTCCGGGACCGCAGACAGGTGGCCTTCGATGATGACATGGATGAGGACTACAACCCGGAAAACACGGACCCCCCAGAAATAATTGGAAATAGTACCTGGCTTGCGGACTCAGACCTCAGGCTTCTGACCACGATGGGAACGCTGGGACAGAGAGGGTCAGCCGGGCCGGGGACCCCCGAGCCAGCCACTGCAGAGGTTGCCACAAGGGACTCTGCCAGCCTGGAGGAAGGAAGGACAGCCACAAAGACCCAGAGTGAGGGACAGGCCACGGAGTGGATGCCAGTCACGTCGGACACTCTGGTCTCACAACCCATCACAGAGGCTCCTTCCACAGAGGGGGCTCTCTCTGTGGGGCCGAAAATGGAGTCTCGTCCCACGGGCCTTTCACCTACAGAGGCCCTGTCCACAGTGCCAGCAGCCACGGAGGCCCTGTCCACGGTGCCAGCAGCCACAGAGGCCCTGTCCACGGTGCCAGCAGCCACGGAGGCCCTGTCCACAGTGCCAGCAGCCACAGAGGCCCTCACCATGTGGCCAGTAGCTACGGAAGCACAGACTGCTCAACCAGCAGCCACGGAGGTGGAGACTACAGAGCCCACTACCTTGAAGGCCCTGCCCACAAAACCCACAGTCATAGAGGCTCTGTCCACAGAACGAACTACCACAGAAGCCCCTTCCACGGAGCCTAGTGCCACAGTGACCCTGTCCACAGAATCAGCCACCGTGGAGGCCCTGTCCACAGA
>NW_006159813.1:688107-689157 GCF_000334495.1 Tupaia belangeri chinensis
CACTCTTTCTCGTGCCCTCAGGTGCTCACGAGGACACCTCTGGGGCGACCCACAATCTGTCAGACGATGTGAGAAACCGGGGGCAGGTGTTACCCCCCAGGAGCTCCGTGGCCCCCAGCCCCACAGGGCCCCCCGACCGCATGTCCGTGAAGCAGTGCCTGCTGGCCATCCTCATCCTGGCCCTGGTGGCCACCGTCTTTCTCGTGTGCACTGGAGTGCTGGCCGTCCGCCTCTCCCGCAAGACCCACACGTACCCCGTGCGCAATTACTCCCCCACGGAGATGGTCTGCATCTCGGCCCTGCTGCCCGAAGGAGGCGAGGGGCCCCCCGCCACGGCCAACGGGGGCGTGCCCAAGGCCAAGAGCCAAGGCCTGCTGGAGTCCGGCGAGGACCGTGACGGGGATGACCTCACCCTGCACAGCTTCCTCCCCTAGCTCCGCCTTCCCATCAGCCTCCTTGCTCCCCGAGGGGCCCACCAGGCCCCACGGAGCTTCCAGATCTCAGTTCCACATGTCTGGGTTTGGAGCCCCCCGGGGCGGGCATCTCTAGGGAAAGGACCCTCAGCTGCCCCAAACAGAACCAAGGGTCCAGCAGTCAGGGTCCAGCAGTCAGGCAGGGCTGGGGCCACCTCCTGCTTTGTTCTCTAGCGCAGCACGGCCACCTCCAGGCCAGGACATTCCTGTCCCTACCTGGTCTGGGTCCCCCTAACACTCCCTGCTGCTGACCTCCCCCCCAGGCCACTGGTTTCACCCCTATGCACCAAGGAAGACTGAGTTCCCACGCCCACCGCCATGCTGGTGGCCATGGTCTCTGGACAGGAAGGGGCGATTAGACGGGCCAGAGAGCAGAGAGCAATGGCTTCCCCACCATTTCCCGCTGCTCCGACTGGGGGCCGCTCGGGCTTTCTCACGTACCTTTCTGGAGAACCCTGGGTGAGGCCTCAGTGTGTGAGGCTGGGGTGTCTTTCTTTCTTTCTTTCTTTCTTTCTTTCTTTCTTTCTTTCTTTCTTTCTTTCTTTCTTTCTTTCTTTCTTTCTTTCTTTCTTTCTTT
>NW_006159813.1:689257-690731 GCF_000334495.1 Tupaia belangeri chinensis
CTCTCTCTCTCTCTTTCTTTCTTTCTTTCTTTCTTTCTTTCTTTCTTTCTTTCTTTCTTTCTTTCTTTCTTTCTTTCTTCCTTTCTTCCTTTCTTTCCTCCTTTCTTTCTTTCTTTTTCTAAGAGAAGTTTTTGCTATAGGGCATGTGCCAGAGAGACAGAAAGTAAGAAATCACCCTCCGGGGGGATGGCCAGGCCGCAATCCCTTCTCCATTCTCCCCTTGGGATCTTGGGCTCGCACACACATGCAGCTTGAATTTAAGCTGCCAGGTCCAGGACACAAACCAGTCACCTACGTGAGAGTCCAGTGATGTAACTGTTCCACCATCTGCTGGTCCCAGGCTGGGTATGTTTCAAAGATACCCCCAGTGTAGCCTGCGGAGAGTTCACATGAAGGGGTCCCGGGAGGAACTGACTGCAGCTTGAGAGAGGAGTCGGGGGAGGAGCAGAGTGACGTGGGGGAAGGTGGCGGGAGCCCAAGGGGACAGAGGCAGAGAGAAGTGGGGACGTGGTGGAGTCGGCCTCCGCCCCCTGTACTTTGAGAGCAAATCCGATCTGCTCTAGATAGGAGTGTTCAAGCTTGGGGGATGCTTCCGGGGGGAGGGGCAGGGTGTCCCCCAACATGGGCTGGGACAGTTGCCCCATGCAAGGCAGGCTGATGGCTTAGGAGAGATGTGAGTTCATCTCCCCTTGGGGAGTGATCAGAAAATCAGAGAAGGAGGTGAAGGCGGAGGCGCAGTGACCACTGGGCCCATGTGGGCAAGGTCTAGGGTTCAGGTCCTGGGACCTCACTCTGAGAGTGGGAGTGGATTGTGGTGTGAGGACCCGGTCGTGGGTGCCTGTCTCTCCATCTCTCTCATGGAAGAGAGGAAATGAATACATTTTTAAAAGTCAATGAAGGGGAGCAGAGGACTCCCCAGCACAGGGCTGGGGCCCCGGATGCCGAAGGATTTGGAGACAGCTCTCTGAGTGGGCTTTCAGGGGTCTCGTTTCCCTGTGGCTCTGGGGTGTCCCCCTTTTGCTGAGGGATTCTGGGATGCTTTGGTTCCAAGGATGCCATGGGACCACCCAGGCCTGGTTTCCTTCTGCCAGTTGAAGAGGGCGGAGGCTGTGCAGGGCCTTCTGTCTCTCCAGCATCCTTGATAACATGCTTGGAGCTGCCACCAGAGGGCGCCCGCCACCAGCTCTCCAGCCAGCGGACCTCTGGTGCTTCCCTCTGGTCTTTGAGAAAGGACTGGGGAAGGTTCAGCCCTGAAATTGCCCCGACCCCGTGGAGGGCTGGTGTCTGACAATGGCCGGGTTTGGAATCTTTGCCTATTTCCTCCATGGCGGATTTCAGCCACCAGCGCTTACGTGGTAGATGGAACTATTTACAGTGGATGTACAATGCTACGTCCATTATCTGTCTTCAAGAGCAGAGATAATAGGAGAATTTGGGGCCAGCAGGTGGTGTGGTGGTTAAGGTGTTAGTCTAC
>NW_006159813.1:690805-699763 GCF_000334495.1 Tupaia belangeri chinensis
CTCTCTCTGGTGAACTCACAAGTCCTAGAGCTAATTAAAAAAAATAATAATAAACATTAAATAAAACATTTTTTAAAAAAAGAATGGTTTTATTTAACTTTATTCATTCATTTATTTATTTTCATTTGACCAGAGAGGAACAGAGCGAGAGAGAGAGAGAGAGAGAGTAAGAAAGCAGGCCACTAGGTCCAGACCTCGAACCACGGTCAGCCATGTGGGAGTCCAGCGCCTGTAACCACTATACCAACTGCCGGCCCCAAATAAAGCTTTGTAAAAAAGAGAAGGCAGTAAAATAATTGGGAGGCAGTGAGTTTTGAGAACTAGCGACCTTGGGTTTTGTTTTGTTTCTTTTTTTCACTATAGGGCGTGTGCACTCGCTCGAAAGACAGAGAGATAGAAAGCAAGAAATCACCCCCCAGGGGGGATGGCCACGCCGCAATCCCTTCTCCTCCATTCTCCTCTTGGGATCTTGGGCACGCACACACATGCACCTGGCGTGAAGCCACTGGGTCTGGGACTTGAACCGCGGTTGACTACGTGGGAGTCCAGCGACATAGCCATTACGCTAACTGCTGCCCTTGTTTTGTTTGTTTTTAATGGCCAGGTTGTGTGTGTGTGTGTTAGCCAGAGACAGATAGAGGGGGACACAGCAGAGAAGAAAGACCCCATAATGAGGTGTAGTCATGCTGCAATCACTTCCATCATCCTGTCAGGATTTGGGGTACACACACATGCATCCAGTGTGGTTTTTCAAGCTGCCAGGGCTGGGATTCTAACTGTGGTTTGTCACATGAGACCTGGTTCCCTTAATCACTGGATCACTGGGCTATAGGTCAGCCTCTTCTTGCTTTTTTTTTTTTTTTTGCCCTCCCCAGTTGTTTTGTTTTGTTTTTGCTATAGGGCGCATGCACTTACCAGAGAGAGACAGCAAGAGAGGAGCTAGAGAGAGAGAAAGTGAGAAATAACCCCCTGAAGTTGCACTGTAATCCCTTCTCCTGCATTCACCCCCTAGGGATCTGGGGCATATGTACACATGTACTTGGCATGTTTCTCAAGCTGCTGGGTCAGGACTCAAACTGCTTAGTCAGCTACGTGGGATCCAGCCTCCTTAACCACCATGCCACTGGTTGGCCCCTCTCCTTGGTTTTTAATATAAAATAGGGGCCAGCAGGTGGCATAGTGGTTAAGGTGCTGGACTCACATGGCAAACTGTGGTTCGAGTCCTGGACCTAGTGGCTTGAAACTCATACCAGCATGTGTGTTTGCGTGCCCAAAACTCCGAGAGGAGGATGGAGAAGGGATTGCAGTGTGGCCATCTCCCCAGGGGGTGATTTCTTGCTTTCTGTCTCTCTGTCTCTCTGGTGAATGCATGCATCCTATAGCAAAAATCTCTCAAAAAACAGAATGAAATAGAATATTGCTATGCTATAATTATTAAACAACCGAGTCACGAAATCTTAAAGTGCTGACTGACAGCTGCTCCAGGCAGAGGTCCAAACTGGTCCTCGCACACCTCTGCGCTCCTCCTCCTGCCTGGTCCTCCCCGCCCTTGAATGTCACTAGCCTGGATCGACCTTTCCATCCATTCAGCAAACATGTCCCCCCCATGCCCACCTGCCAGCTCTCTGAGATCCCCTCCCACCGCCTGTGGAGGAGGTCTGGGGTCCCCCCCGCTGGACAGAAGAGGAAACCAAGGCTCAGAGCGGTGACCTCGCCTGCCCCAGGTCACACATGGGGATGTGGGATTGGAACCCAGGCCCGAAAACCTTGTTCTCGCCACAATGTCACGCCATCCTTGAGATCACTGTGGGGTTCTGGGGGAATCCCATGCTCCTAAGTCTCCTCACTGGTGACCTGCCCTGGGGCCTGGAAGTCCCCATGAGTCACCCTTGTGGCTCCCGGTTGCTGAGGAAACACACTGTTTCTTAGGAGGGTGACAGAGAAGAGCCCAGCTCCCACGTTGCAAAAAGCAGGACGCCTCAGAACTGGGGCCTAGGGCACAAAGGTGGGGAACAAGGTGTGGGGCTTTCTGGAGCCCTGGCTGCACACCCAGCCCTCTGCCAGCCCTTCACTGCATTGTCTTCTGCAGGCCTCACAACCCCATGACGGGGTGCAATGATGGACCCCTTCTTCCTCCAGGAAAACTGAGGCGCAGCCGCTGAACCGGGTGCCCCTGCAGGTTGCATTCTGTTGACGTCAGCTGCTGGCAGGGAGGAAGGAGGGCAGATAGGAAATGGGGGGCAGGGCTGGCAGGCTAAGTTGACTCCGGGTCCCTCGTCCCTTCCAGTCTGTGAGTGGCTCATTCAGCAGGCCATCAGGGCAGGGGCTCCCCAAAGCCTTCCTCCACCCAGATCCCACCCCCATCTGCCACTCAACCAAGTCACAGATGGTTGAGGAACTTGCCAGGGGCAGTGTTGGGCCCTGGGGTGCCAGTCAGGATGATGTGCCCGGGACAGAGGGGCGCAGATGAACCCAGCGGTCACCCGGGAAAAGGCCAGATGATGGCTGGCCGAGAGCCCGGAGGAGGGGGCTTGGGGGCTCTGAATAGAGGGAAGAACCTTGCAGGTGTTGAGAGTGGCCCAGGGCAGGGTGGCTGGAAGGGGCCGAGCAGCTGCAGGGAGGCCGAGTGACGGTGAGGCCCTGGGCCCGAGTGGGTACTGTTGACCTTGGCCATGGCGGTACCTCATGGTGGCAGCTCACTCCCGTGTGCTAACTGGGGGCCGTGCATGCTGAACTCCGCTCGCGTTTTCTCACTTAATCCTCACCCTGTGAGGCGTGTTCTATTTTTTTTTTTTAACGTTTTGCTATAGGACATGTGCACTAACTGGAGACAGAGACAGAGACAGAGGCAGACAGAGGCAGAGAAGGAAAGTGAGAAAGCACCCTCCCCACACCAGGGGCGGCCACGCGGCAATCCCTTCTCCTCTAGTTCCTCTTGCGGCTTTGGGCACACGCAGATGCCCAGTGTGATTTTCTTTTCCTTTTTCCTTCCTTTTCTTTCTTTCTTTTCCTCCCTCCCTCCCTTCCTTCCTTCCTTCTTTCTTTTTCTTTTTCTCTTTTTTAAAAAGAGGTTTTTGCCTTAAGGAGTGTGCTCCTGCTGGGGAGAGAGACAGAGATAGTGAGAGGGAAAGTAAGAAATCACCCCCAGGGGGAGGGCCACACCACAGTACCTTTTCTTCCATTCTCTTCTCAGGATCTTGGGCACACATGCACACAGACCCAGCGTGACTTTTCAAGCCACTGGGTCCAGGACTCGAACCATGATCGGCCATGTGGGAATCCAGCGACATAACCACCATGCCATCTGCTGGCCCCCCACTGTGCTTTTCAAGCTGCTGGGTTTGAGACTCAAAACCAAGCCGCCATATTGGGAGCTATCGACAGCTACCCTAACCTCCACACCATCTGCTGGCCTAGTAGGTTCTGTTTTAACCCCATTTACCAATGAGCAACTTGAGGCTCAGAGAGGTTCAATGAGTTGCCTAAGACCACACAGCTTGAAAATCACAGAGCTGGGGTTAAAGTCAAGACCTTTTGGTGCTACCTGCCACCAAGGATCGGCTTCCTGAGAAGGGGCTGGAAACTCCCCAGATCTCCAAGTCTCCAAGTCAGGCCTGGGGCCTGCCTTCTTGTTTCTGACCTTCCCCAGAGACCACGCTGCCCCTGCACATCCCTGGTTGGAGTGGGGGGAGTCACTGGAGGCAGCCGCTGGGCGCTGTGGCCTTCCGTGATGCCCATGCAGTGCTGGGGGCCAGAGAGGAGGTGGTGTCAGAGGGTGCTATGGGAGAAGTGGGGCCACCCAATGCCACCAGCCCAGAACTAAACTCCCTGGAAATACACCCCAGCGTTAAGAGAGCCCCCATGGAAGTGGTTGTGGGTGAGCTCGACTCGCTCCTTTTGGCTTTTCTGTGCTTCTCTGACACTCCTCAGAACTTGGAACAAAACGATAAGTGTTAGAAAATCTAGGGGTCCTGGGCTTCTCCACTGGTGAGTAAAGCTAGCTTTTTTTTTTAAGAAGTTTTTATCTTAAGGTATGTGTGCTCACCAGAGCGAGAAGGCAAGAGACAGAGACAGCGAGAGAGAAAGTGAGAAATCACTCCCCAGGGGGCATGGCCACGCTGCAATCCCTTCTCCATTCTCCTCCCGGGATCTTGGGCACACACACACACATGCGCCTGGTGTGGTTTTCAAGCCACTAGGTCTGGGTCTCGAATTGCGGTCAGCCATGAGGGAGTCCAGCGATGTGAGCGCCGCGTCCTCTGCTGGCCTGCCCTGTGGTTATTAATGCCCAGCAGGGATGCTCTGAGCCCGTGGTCCTCACCTGGGGCAATTTTGCCACCGGGAGACATTCGACAACACCTGGGGATATTTTTTAGTTGTCATCGTGGGGGATCCTCTGGCGTCTAGCAGGTGGGGGTCAGGGATGCGGCTCAACCTCCCGTGGAGCTTCCGTGTCACCACAGACTTGTTGTAGCATCCTACTGGTGGCTCGAAGGACGTAGTTAAGGCTGTCCTTGCTCCTGCCAGCTGGATGGCCCCAGGGCCGGGTGCTACCATGTCCAACGCTGGTGGGATAAGAAGCTGCTGGTCACTGCCCCGGCCCAGAGAGAAGCAGGCCGAGTGGTGGCATGGGGTGACACCACTGAGCCTGCATGGGGACCGTCCTGGGGCTGTGTCCTGGGGCTCCCTCTGTGTCAGCAGGACACTGGCTGGCTGGGACCCGGAGTGGCGCCGTTGTGGAGCATGGTGCGAGGACCCTGGAGAGGGGGTGGCCTGTTTCTTTCCCTCTCTGTCTTTGTCTGGCACTTGCTCCTGCCTCAGGACCACCCCACACAGGGCCTGACACACAGTGGGGATTCAGGAGACAGCTGCGTGATGAAGGAGCCGGCCCAGAAGGCTTGGCAGGGAGGGGACAGTGGAAGGCCATAGGCCTGATCCGGGGCAGAGATCAAGGGAGCCTTGGTGTCAGCTGCAGCCTGGCGAGCCTGGTTCAAATCCCAACTCTGCTGCCCAGGAACGGCACTGCCCAGGATAGGAAACCCATTACCCTCTGGGAGCCTCGCTCCCTCACCCGTGAAATGGCAGAACAGTCCTTCCCATGGGGGCTGCAGAGGGTGCCATGAATGTGGAATGCCTGACACACAGTAGGTGCCTGTTAGTGCCTATCCTGGGGGAGTCCTGGCTGGGAGGGGGAGTGTGGGCCCCTCCTCGCAGCCCCTCTCTGTGGTTTGAGGAGTAAGGCTTCGCCCTGCTGAGCTCCGTCTTTTGGCCTAAAATTAGCTCACAAATTCCTTGGCTGCCTGGCTGGTGCTTCCAACAACAATTTGAACCAGATGTTTCCAGCTGCTGGGGCCCATCCCCCCCAGGCCAGCATCCACGTGTGTCCCGGCACGGAGGTCGAACTGAGCCAGACCATGGAGGTCAGTCTCCACACGCACTCCTGCGCTCCCAGGTTGGAGAGGGAAGGTGAACCCGGGTCAATAAACACACCTCCTTCTGGGTGGGGGTACTTCCCCCAAGGGAGTCTGGGCTGCCTTTCGCCAAGGCCTGTGGGTGGGGCTGGGGCGTATTTCTCAGCCCCTCTGTACCCTGAAGACTTACAGAACTGGCTGCTGCCAGAGGGCGCGAGAGATTCAGAGTGTCAGGAGCCGTGGCGGGTCCCACGAGTGAGAAAAGGAAAGTGAGAAAGCAAGCCGCCAGCTTCGGAACTCGAACCGCGGTCAGCTAGGTGGGAGTCCGGATGCCTTAACCACCACGCCACCTGCCGGCCCCGCTGTTGTTCCTCTTTTTTTAAAAAAAATAATTATTGTATTTAACTCTATTTATTTATTTATTTATTTATTTATTTATTTATAATTTGCCCAGAGAGGGACAGAGTGAGAGAGAGAGAGAGAAAGAGAGAGAGCGAAAGTGAAAAAGCAGGTCCAGAACTCAAACCACAGTCGGCCATGTGGGAATCCAGCATCTTTAACCACCATGCCATCCACCGGCCCCCTGTTGTTCCTCTTATTAACATACTTTTTAAGTGCCAGGTGCTGGGGGCTCATTGCACTCTCACAAGAACCTAGAGAAGTGGACATCATCATTCTGCCTCCCTCTTTTTGGAGAGGTTTCTGCTATAAAGCGCGTGCGCTCACCAGAAAGACAGAGAGAGACAGAGAGAAATCACCCCCCAGGGGGGATGGCCACACCACAATCCCTTCTCCATTCTCCTCTCGGGATCTTGGGCACACACGCACACGCCCCGGTGTGAGTTTAAGCCACCAGGTCCGGGACTTGAACCGCGGTTGACTACAGGGGAGTCCAGCGCCCCAGCCATTACGCCAACTCCTGGTCCCAATCATTACCCCTTTCTGCAGGTGAGGTTCAGAGTGGTCGAGAGCCTCAGGCCAAGGTTACCAGCTTGGAAGCAGCAGAACCCAAAGGTCGCGGAAGGGCAGGTGCTCCCGGCTCATCTTCAGGGGGTTGTACTCCTTCCTCCCACGCCCCCACAGGGCCCTGTCGCATCTGGTGGGTGGGCCTGGGTGTCAGGGAAGACTTCTAGGAGGCTGTCCGGGGTGTCTCTATGGCAGCTCCAGGAGAAGGCAGCTCTCTGGGAGCCACGGGTGCCAGTTTCCCACCCACTGAGTCGGAAGCTGGTGGCCGGGGTGGAAGGAGCCAGGGGAGGGCTGAGGACTCTGTGGCTTTCATGGCGTCTTACATGGAGCCCTTCCCTTCCCTTGAGATGGCACCCTAAGCTGCATCTTGCTCGGGGTCCTCGAGAGAGAGAGAGGGCATACGTGTGCGAGGGGGTCCATGTGTGTGCAGGGGTGAGGACGGCAGGGGGCTTGGAGCTAGGAGAGAGGGTGAAGCAGAGAGGGGGTTTTGCACGTGGGGGAGCCAGAGCTGGCCTTCTTTTTCTTTTCTTTTGAGATTTTTGTTATAGGGCATGTGTGCTCACTGGAGAGACAGAGACAGAGAGACAGAAAGTGAGAAATCACAGCCCCTCCCCCAGGGAGGGTGGCAACACTGCGATCCCTTCTCCTTCCTTCTCTTCTAGGCATTTTGGGCACGCACACACACGTGTCTGGCGTGAGTTTCAAGCTGCCAGGTCCAGGCCTTAAACTCTAGTCTACCACGTGGGCGTCCAGCACTGTAACTACTAGGCCGTCTGCCGACCCCCGTAGCCTTCTTTACTCAAATCTCCGGCAGCTGAAACCCCTGTAAACCCCTGCAGAGGCCCTCCACGGCTTGGCCCTGGCCAGGCCCTCTGACCTCACAGCCTCCCCCACTCCCCATCGAGCTCGCTGTTCCGGTCACACCAGCGGCTTTTCCACTCCTTGCAAATGCCAGGCATCCCCTACCTCAGGACCCTCGCACTGGCCCTTCCCTGTGCCTGGAACACTCCTCCGCCGACCGCCCTCCTGACTCGCTCTCTCGCCTTTCCAGGTCTTTGCTGAGCGTCACCATTCCCCTGCCTTATTTTTCTCCACGGGCCCTCTCCCACCCTCTCCCACACCGCTGAATATTTCGAAGGTACTTGGCTTTTTATTTAACCTTTATTCATTTATTTCTTCTGAGAGACAGAGAGACGGAGAGACAGCATGCCCAACAACGTCTTCACGCTGCAGTCCACCCCAGCCTCAGCTGACCCGAATCTTGGGCACACGTGTGCACCTGGTATGCCCGGAGAGACCTCGGCACCCAAACCCGCATCCTTCCCCTGTGGATCAGTATGTCCGAGCACGGTGTTCCCGCGGCGTCACAGCCGCCCCTCTGTCCCCAAAGCTGGCTTTCTGATGGCCTGCCCTTCCTGCTAGGACAAACTCCGCAAGGATGGAGTTGCTCTTTTTTTTAAGGTTTTTGCCATCGGGTGCGTGTGCTTGCTGGAGTGGGGAGAGACAGAGAGAGGGCAAGTGAGAAATCACCCCCCCCCCAGGGGGATGGCCACGCTGCGATCCCTTCTCCTCTAAGGAATTTGGGCATGCGTACACAGGTGCCCAGCATGATTTGCAAGCCTCTGGGTCCAGGACTCTAACTGCGGTCAGCCATGTGGGAGACCAGTGCCTTATCCACAATGCCACCTGCTGGAGAGGACGGAGATTCTCATCTCTGCTGGTCTTTGCCGTAGCTCTGGCGCCTGGACAGAATCTTGCGCATATTTCAAGGAGACTTCAGAAAGTGTGTGGAAAAATGCAACTAAAGCAGGAGTTTATTTTGGTGCAAAAAAAAAAATTTTTTTTGCAATATGAGCCAGTCCCATGGCATGGCCATGTCACAATGGAGGGTGCTCTCTCCCTCTCCCTCTCCCTCCCTCCTTCTCTCTCTCTCTCTCTCTCAATAGAAAATATATACCCTCAGGCAAATTTTTAAAAAATTTTGAAATCTGTGCGTTTTCATTTTCAATGATACACATTTTCCACAAGATATTTTTTTCTTTTTTCAGAGAGATTCTTGCCCTAGAACACATGTGCTCACCAGAGAGAGACAAAGTGAGAAGTCACCCCTCGCCCCCCGGGGGGATGCCACACCACAATCCCTTCTCCTTCATTTTCCTCTCGGGATTCTGGGCACACATGCACATGCGCCCAGCATGAGTTTCAAGCTGCTGGGTCCAGGACTCGAACCATGGTCGACTGTGCGGGAGTCAAGTTCCCCAACCGCCACGCCACCTGCTGGCCTCTCTATGAGCTTTTTGTAGAACCTTTCTACGTGCTCAAATATTTGGAGAGAAAGAGAGAGAGGAAAAAAGGAAGCCGGGCAGGGAGGAGATGAGAAAGGCGGGAAGGAGCAGAGGAACCTGGGGTCTTAGTGGAGAGTGGGAGGGGTGGGAGGTGACTTACCTGAGAATTTGGGTGACTTAGGGCCCCCCCCCCCCCCGAGATCGACTTCAAGCCCCCTCCCCACTTCCCAGTCTCTGCTAGCAACTCCCCCCATTTCCAATGACTGCAGAGAACACCGTTCCCCTTCCCCCCTGTG
>NW_006159813.1:705996-712138 GCF_000334495.1 Tupaia belangeri chinensis
CTGGCCCGAGATGGCTTCCATGTGGGGCTGAAGGATCTGTGCTCCCGCGGAGGCCCGGGGAATGTAAATGTTTACCACAGTGTGCAGCTGGCCCGGCCACCGCGGCCACAGGCGGCTCTGAGACCCCAGCGCTTGGCCCTTGGGGTGCCTCCCCCCTGAAAAAAGAGGATGCTGTGTCCTTCATTTTGTCAAAGAAAGCTTTTATCGAGACATGCCTTACGCACGTAAGTGCACGGATCTGAAGTGTCCGGCTGCTTGTCCCATGTGTGCACCCCTAACCATCACCCAGCGGTGGTTGTCACCCAAGTCCAGGCCCAGAAAGTCCCCTGGGTTCCCTTCCCAGGCAGTCTCTCCCGAGGGCAACTGCTCTTCTGCCTTTTTACAAAAATGCTATAGGGTGTGTGTGCTTGCTGGAGAGAGACAGAGACAGAGAGAGAAATCACCCCTCGGTGGGGTGGCCATGCCACAGTCCCTTCTCTTCCAGTCTCCTCTTGGAATTTTGAGCACACCCATGCACCCGGCATGATTTTGAAGCCTCTAGATCCAAGAAGGAACTGCGTCGTTGGCTGTGTGGGGTCTAGCCGCCCTCACCACTGTGCCACCGGCTGGCCCCCTTCTGATTTCTGCCCCTGTAGCTTAGGTTAGCCTTTTTTCCTAACTTCATGGCAAAGCGAGCGTTCTTTGGGGTCTGCTTCTTTCAGCCGAGGGGCTGCGTCGCCAGCAGCGTCGTCATTGCCGAGTAGCATCCTTCGTGGGGACAGGGACAGACCGCAGGCTGCTGTCCGCCCCCGGTGATGGACAGGTGGGCGGCTCCCGATTCTCTGCTCCTGTGGAGGGAGCTGCGTGGGCGCCTTTGCCTGTGTGCGGCTCTGTGTTTTCACCTCTCGTGAGTATCGGCCTGGAGTGAGGTTGCCGGTCACTCGGGAAGTGTCTGGTTAAGTTGATAAAAAAACCCCAAACCCCTTTCCAGAGTGGCTGGCCCCCCCCGCCAGCCACAGAAGGGCATCCGGTTGTTCACTGCGGGTGGGAGGTGGGTGGTTCTGGAGCAAGTAGAAAATTCACCGAGAATCACAGGACGTCAGAGCTGGGAGGAAGCTCCCCTGGTCCTTCCTGTTCTCGAAGGGGAAACCGAGGCTCTGCTCCAGGGTGTGAGGAGCAGAGCCAGGACTAGCAGCTCTCCCAGTCTCCAGGCCCTAATGACTCCCCACCGAGAACGGGTTAGCACCCCATTTTACCGCCCTAGAAGAGACCCACGCCCCCGCACTACCCTGCCTCAGGGCCTTCACACCTGCGGTTCCCTGGGCCTGGAAGCTCTTTCTCCTTCTCACACACACCTGGGTCCTCTTATCCTGCAGGCTCAGTTCAGACACCTCTCTAGAGAAGCCTTCCCTGACTACAGTTACTAAAATAACTGCCCGGAGACCAGCAGGGGGCATGGTGGTTAGGGGCGCTGGACTCCCACATGGCTGACCATGGTTTGATTCCCGCACCAGGCAGCTTGCTGTCCTCACTTTCTCTTCCTCTTTCTCTTCCCTCATTCTGTCCTTCTCTGGTCAAAATAAAATAAATAAATAAATAAATTGTACAAAAAACACTGCCCGACACCTGCCTCTGCCCCCTTCCGACTTACTTCCTGGCTCCTCATCCTTTGCGTTTCCCTGAGCGCGTGTCACTGTGTTGCGTTACTGTCCTTATTTGCTGGGGGACCTTTGCTCCTCTGTCTCCCCTCCTCAAGCACCCGGAGGTGAGAGCCTGGTCTATCGTGTCCCCTGTCGCCCCCCAGTGTCACACGGGAGTTGGTGCAGAGCAGGTGTCCAATAAATACCCGTTAAATGGACCACGAGTGAGCAGTCATCTCTGGACAGCCCTTCCCGCCCCGGGCCTCCGTTTCCCCACCGAGGACACGGACAGCTTGGACTACACTCCTTCAGCCATGCCTCTACTGCGTCCCGGGCAGAGGTGCCGGAGAGATAGCAGAAGAGGCCCTGCTCCTGGCCCCGAGAGGCTCACAGTCTGAGACACGCATAAATAGACCAGGACAGGGTCAGTAGGTGGCATAGTGGTTACGTTGCTGGACTCCCACATGGTCACCTGCGGTTCGAGTCCCAAACCTAGTAGCTTGAAACTTATGCCAGATGCATGTGCGTGCGTGGCCAAGATCCCAAAGATCCCAGGAGAACAGAGGAGAAGGGATTGTGGCATGGCCATCCCTGCTTGGGGGGGGGGATGATTTCTCACTTTTCCTCTCATTGCCTCTGTCTGTCTTTCTCTCCCTGGTAAGTGCATGCACCCTAAGGCAAAAAACTCTAAAAAGAAAAACAAAAGAAGCCATTACAGCCCCACCCCACTGCTCAGGGTTCCAGTGGGGAGCCTAGATGCTGCAGGAGCACAGAGAAGCTGCTGATCTTCCTGCCTGAGGCTGGGGTTCCGGGAGGGCTTCCTGGAGGTGGTAATGACTGAGCTACCAGATGCATAGGAGGTGGTCGGGCAAAGGGCTTGTGGAGGATGGTGCTATGGGTGGAGGGGACAGCCTGGACAAAAGTGTGGCAGTGTCTGTCTCGGTGATGGCTGTTTCTGTGCCCCTCACAGACCCTGGCACACGTAGGTGCCCAGTAAGCAGCTGGGGAGTAAAAATATACCTATTCGCAGATGGGGAAACTGAGGCCTGGGGAAGTTCTGCAGCACACCTAGTGCTCCAGCCTGCCTGGAGGTGTGGGGACGCTCCACGGGTGTTCTCCTGGAGGCCGGGCCTGGTCTCAACAGGCCACAGCCCAGGTCTCTCCCACCACATGAAAGGCCAGGGCTATTTTTGCCCCAGGGCAGGCCCCGGTGGCCTCGGGGACTATGTAATTGGAAGTGGCCCTGGGCCCATGGGGAATTGGAGCTGGGGCTTGTGGCAGGCTGGGTGGCCGCTCCTGGCTCAAATTGGGAGACTGTGGCAGAGACCCGAGGCAGGCAGGGTTTCCCCCGTCCGCCCTGCCTCCTCGGCCGCAGCTTCTCTGCAAGGCGAGGGCAACGGCTGCTAATTGCATGCTGGGCACAGGGTGGGTCTCCGAATCGCTCGTGGGCTGGGCAGAACGCCCAGGTGCCACCGGCAGCCTTGGAATTACAGGTTCGAGTGAGCGGCCCAGCCTGCTCCGTGCCACAGGCCTGCCTGCGCCCTTCGGAGCCACGTGGGGGTGTCCGGGCCAGGCCCACAGCTAGAGCAAGCTCTCAGAATTAGATGGTCAAAATCCAAAAATACAAGGGCGGAATTCAGAGTGGAGGCTCATGCAGGCAACAGACACTGAGCCTCTACCGTGTTCCAGGCGCCATCCCCGCTACTGGAGTTTGGGCAGGAGCGCGAAACTGGCAAAGTTCCCGGTCCCCGCAGCTCTGGCTAACCGACTCTTGCGTGACAAAGTTCTCCAGGAGCTGTCCAGAGGGGGCTGGGTTCCCGCCTGCCTCAGGGCCTCTGCATGTGCTGCTCTCACTGCTGGGAACCCTCTTGCTTCTTCACCTTCCTACATCTTCCTCCTCATCTTCAAGAGCCACTCTACTGGGACCAGCAGTTGGCGTAATGGCTGTGTCGCTGCACTCCCTTGTAGTCGACCGTGGTTCGAGTCCTGGACCCAGTGGCTTAAACTCACGCCAGCTGCGTGTGCGTGTGAGCCCTGGATCCCGAGAGGGGAATGGAGGAGAAGGGGTTGTGGTGTGGCCATCCCCCCTGGGGAGTGATTTCTCGCTTTCTGTCTCTCTGTCTCTTTCTTTCTGGCGAGCACTCGTGCCCTATAGCAAAAACCTCTCAAAACAAAAAACAAAAAACAAAAAACAAAAAACCAGAGCCACTCTACTGTCACGCCTTCATAGGGCACTTGGGACCAGACTAGCCCTCCAACAAGTACTCCGAAAACCTCTGAACGGCCTCCTCCCAGCTCCTAGCCTGGTTAGCAGCGAGATATTCATTTGTCTCCTTGTATCACGGGTCTCCCTCTGGTCCGTAAGCTCGGTGCGACTCTCGGCTGGTGCAGAGTAAGGGTTTAAGAAATATGTGTAGAGGGGCCTGCAGGTGGCGCGGTGGTTGGGGGCGCTGGACTCCCACATGGCTGACCGTGGTTCGAGTCCTGGACCTGGCGGCTTGCTCTCTTGCTTTCCTTTTCTCTGTCTCTGTCTGGTCAAATTAAATAATAATAATAATAACAAACAGAATTGAATAAATACTTCTTTTTAAAAATGTGTAGAGTAAATGAAATGTAGACTGTCAGGAAGTTGGATCCTTAGCGCTGGCAGGCTGGCGGCGAGCGTCCGGCCTCACCCCTACATTTAGCTGTGGCCCAGGGAGGGCCATGCTTTGCCGAGCCACTCCTGTAGACATTTGAACCGGGTCTGGGACTTGGGGTTCCTTTTGCTTCTTAGATTTTTTTTCTTGCCACCGGGGCATGTGCGCTTGCCAGACAGAGACAGAGAGAGACAGAGAAGGAAAGAAAGGAAGAAATCGCCCCCTAAGAGGGACAGCACGCCTCAGTCCCTTCTCCTTCATTCTCCTCTTGGGATTTTGGGCGTGCATGCACACAAGCCTCCAGGTCCAGGACTTGAACCACACTGAGTCAGCTACGTGGGAGTCCAGTGCTTTAGCCACCATGCCACCTGCTGGCCCAGGGTTCCTTTTCTTCTCTGGTCGGTGGCTGCTCTTGTTCTCAGACCACCAGCTGGGATGTTTGGTTCAAGGAGAGCGTGTGTGTGTGTATACACGCGTGTGTGTCGATGTGGTCTGCTGGCCCTTTCACTGGGCAGGTGGCAGTAGTCAAGGGACCCTACTGTGGAGAGTGGACCCTGTGGGAGGGGTCCCAGGCCGGGAAGTCCCTTTCTAGATGTTCTGACACAGGGGCTGGGAGGGAGCACACGCATGTTCAGCCACTGACGCTCGGTAATTCGCTACCGCGGCGACTGGGCACCGATGCCCTCAGGCCTGGCCAGTGCCAGCACTTGCAGCACCGGCTTCTCTAGTTTCCGCAGCCGCCTCGTGTTAGTGGGGATCCTCCACCCGCATTGTACAGGCGAGAAACAGAGGCTTCCCATGGGGCAGGGCATGGCAGAGGCAGGATTTGAACTAAATCTGTCTGTTTATGAGCCTAGGGCTCCTTGGGGGACTGCTCTGCCCCTGAGAGGAGAACAGAACAAGGGGAAGAGATGGACCTTCGGGCCTGCCTAGGCTGGGGGCAGCCTTGTGTGGGTTGCTCTCACCCCTGCCCTTTCGTTTCCCAAGGTCCTCAGACTGCAGCCTCCGACTCTTGGGTCAAGGGTTCCTTCCCCCGGTGAGCACCCTGGGAAGGTCCCGCTGTCCCTGCCCACCTGATATCCACGTGGGTTATCCGCTGCAACACGTGTGTGGGCGGTGCCTGCGCGCCGGGGCACAGGTGTGCATGACTCCTTGTGTCTGCAACCAGGCGGCCCCGGTTCCCGCCAGGAGGCAGCGTTGGGGTGATCTCAAGAGGAACGGGAAACTCTCTGGTTTTATTTTCCAAACAAATGAATGGTCCCCCTTTTCGGAGGTGAGTGAGGGCTGGGGGAGGTGAGTGAGGGCTGGGACCGTGGCAAGGAGCGAGGATAATTTAGTCCTGGCTCCTACAGGGAGGGGAGGGGCTGTTAGTCCATGCACTCTCCTGCCCACGTCTTCACTGGCTCCCTACTGCCTCTGGGATGAATAGCCGGGCACTTCAGCCTGGGGGACGTCTCCAGCCCCATTCTCCGCTCTCCCTGGTCCCTGCTCCAGCCTAATTCATTACAGCACGTCGGCTGTGATTCCCGGCCACCCCGCCTTTACCCACACGGGACCTGCCACCCGAGACACCTCTCCAGGACCCCAGCTCGCCCTGCTCGTTCCCAGGCTAGTTCTCCAGGACGACGTCCCTGCCTCTCACGGAGGGGCGCCCCGAGTCCTTGGCCTGGTCTCTCTCCAGCCCCAGACCCCTTTCTGTTTTGTGGAACAGCAATTTACACGTGAGGTTCCTCCGCTGAATCGCATCAGTGAACTGCTGGAAGGCCACAAGCTCAAGGGCCGGACTGTGTCTACGTCGCCCTGACACCTGCTTGGCACAGCCCGGGAGGTGCTGTACGTGTTCACTGAAAGTTTGCGGAATACATGAATGACAGCAGGAAAGAA
>NW_006159813.1:712173-719507 GCF_000334495.1 Tupaia belangeri chinensis
ATGAATGATTGAGGGCACGAATGAATAAATGAATGATGGCATTAAGGAATGAGTGAGGGCGTGCATGAATGAATAGGGCATGAATGAATGAGTGAGGGCGTGAATGAGTGAGTGAGGGTGTGAATGAATGAATGAGGGCGTGAATGAATGAATGAGGGCGTGAATGACTGAGTGAGGGTGTGAATGAATGAGTGAGGGCGTGAATGAATGAATGAGGGCGTGAATGACTGAAACTGAAAACGAGGGTGGGACTGACTGACCAGACCAGGACGTGCTTGGATGGATGCAGAGCTGAGGGCCCACTGAGTTCCTCGGGCTCTGCAGGGGCCAGAGGTCCTGGGCCTGGGCCGCTCCTGGCTCCCCTCAGGACCTGGGTTGAACCATTGGAATTCGCCCTGCCTCACTCTCCCCCTCTGTGAAATGGGGTTACAACTTGGACTGAGGCTTTCCACTTGGGGCCATTAAGAGACCCCAGATCTCAGAATGTCAGAGCCCGAGGGAGCCCAGAGCCAGGAAACTGAGGCCTAGAGAGAGGAAGGACCTTTTGGGGCAGGGATCAGAACGTGGCTCCCTGCCTCAGGCCTGGTCCCTACAGCAGGCTCCCTTAAACACGCTCCGGCCCACTCTGCACCCTGAGCCCGGAAAACCTGAGTCACAGCTGGACCCCGGGACGGGGTTTTCCTTCTCCACTCCAGGGGCCTTTGACCCTCCTTGACCTCGGCCCCTCTGGCATGTGCCGTGATGTGGGCAGGACCACCACTGCTGCTCCGGGTGAGTGCTGGGAGACAGTCCCGTCTGTCTGTCTGTCCGTCCCGGCCTGCCCTGGGACCGAGGTCAGGAGGAAGTACTGCATCTGGCTGGCCAGAGCAGGAGTGAAGGAGGGTGGGATTGTGTGTGGCCCAGCGAGCAGTCCCGCCCTCCCTGTCCCCACCCCAAACCCTCTTAATGAAATCAAGCTGGCCCCACAGCCCAGCCGGGGAGGGAGGAGGAGGGACAGGCGGGGAGGAGGGAGGGCGCCGGCGCCAGCCCACAGCCGCCCAGGCCCCAGCGTGGACTCTCCCGGGCAGGCGCCCCCTGCTCTCGCTCCACCTGGCAGAGCACCCAGGCCTGTGCCCGGAAGAACTGGTGAGTCCTGGGGCCTCCCCTGTGTCCCAAGAGCCTGGGGCTTCTGGTGTTCAAAGGGACGCTGGGAGCACTCTGCAGGGCATCTCCGAGTGTGTGCGTCGGGGGTGAGCGGTGGGTATTGTGTGCAGGCGTGTGACGGAACGTGCGTGTGTCCCGCGAGTTCCGTGTGCGGTGCGGGGTCGGTCCAGCATTGCGTGTGTGCAGCCGGGGCCCAGGCGTGGGGGCGTGTGCTGTGCTCTGGAGGTGAGCGCCGAGTGCTGCTTCCAGGACCCGTGTGAGGGTGGTGTGGACGGTCGTGTCCCATCCGCACCGCGGTGTGTGCTGTGTGACAGTGCGTGTTCTCTGCGCGTCCGCCCCGGAGGGCCGTGTGAGCTGTCTTGGGACTGGTGTTGTGTCTATGTCGTGTGCCTGGTACCGTGTGGCCACGCAGCCACTGCTCTGTGCCCTCAGGACCCCTTCTGCTCCAGACCCTTGCAAGCGGCCCAGGTCCCTGTCCTGGGTTGGCCCCAAGGCTGGGGGTACAGCTTCAGCCAGAGCCCCTTTCCCTGCGGGGCCCCTAATTGAAGCCAGGTTTCCCTGACCGCCCCTCCCCCTCTGGCTAACAGTCTCTGCGTGGGGGTGGGGCAGCGGCTCTGCCTCACAGCCTCAGGTTTTGGGGTACCCAGACCTTAGGAGTGGGTTCGCATTGCTCTGCAATTCATGGCCACGGGTGGGCCGTGTCCCGAGCTGGCCCATCCTGGCACCCGCTGATACCTACTCTGGTGGGTCTTGTCCTCACCATATTCCTGGGGACCCAACCCTGCGCAGAGGTGGAGACCAGAGCTGGGAGAGGAGACTGCGGTGACCCGCTTGAGTGTTCCAGGCTGCCTCTGCTCAGGGCTCCCCAGGCTCCTCTCAGACGTGCTTTCAACCCCAGCCAGGCCCATCCCTGTCTCTGAGCCCGAGTGTTTTCCTGGGTGAAAGGAGAGGGGTCCCCAGCTTCTGGTCTGAGAAAGTTCGAGTTCCCCCAAAATGTAGGACCCGGGAGGCTAGGCCAGCCTCCTCCAGAAGAAAGAGCGGGTGCCTGGTGGGCAGTTACTTCAGAGCTCTCCAAGGCCACTCTACAGATGGGCGGCTGAGGCCCAGAGAGGCAGGGCGCTCGGCCAGGGTCACACAGCCCTCTCCGGAGAAGCCCCGCTGGCTCGGGCGGACTGTATCTCCACGTGTTGTGTGTACCGTTCTCAGAGAGCCAGGAGGGGCTCCAGGGTGTGGGGACCCCGAGAGTCAGCCTCTAAGGGCCAGCAGGGGCTGCTGCAGCGTCCTTGCCTGACTCTAGGCCTGATTCCAAGGCCTGGGGGCAGGAGCCTTTTCCTCCGCCCAGCTCACTGCCACACGGATGTGTGCACGTGCACGCATGTGCGTGTGTGGATGTAAGTGTACGTGTGCACACGTGTGTGGCTGGAGCTGAGGGGCTTTCATTCAATGAGGTAAAAACGTCGGGCCTTTCCTGGGAGCAGGGGAGGCCACGGAGCGAGGTTCTAATCAGGTGAGGATGAGGGTCATCCTACAGGAGCCGAGAGTGGAGAACCGGGGCTGATGCTGGGGTTCTGCCGGGCAGGAATCCCGCAGCGCCCGAATCCCACCTTTCCTGGCGAGCAGCCAGGCCTCACAGGCACTTCGGGCCCTTCTCTCAGGCAGTCAGGCCGCCCCTCATCACCTGCCCCCAGTTTATGGATGGGGAAGTGTGGCCAGAAGAGTTAGGAGCGGAACTATTGCCAGGACGGCACCGGGATTCGAACTCCGGCCTTCTCGCCAACATCTTTGACTTGTCTGTGCCGTACCTCCAGGGGGTGGGGGTCTACAGACACCAATGGTCAAAGTTGTCCTCTGGAGTGACGAGCTTCAGAGGCCACCGTTAAAGGTCTTTCCTGGGCCTGACTTGAGACAGAGGCAGAGAGGTGACAGGCAGGACGAAGACCCCAAGTTCGAAGTTGTCCGTAGGAATCTCGACTGATGAGTGGCAGGGAAGGGAGGGGTCCTGATGCTCCCTTTAGCATCTCGGACCTTGTTCTGGCTTATGACTGATGGGCTCCTGGACTCAGGCAGACCAAAGTTCAAGCCCCAGTGCTGCCACTTGGCACACGCTGTGTGTTCTTGGGCGAGTCACTGTCTCTGAACCCCTGTATTCTTCGTCTGTGGAGATAACAATAGTGCCCAGATGGGGGCTTCTGCAGGACTGAGCCCAGGAAGAGGGCTGATGAAGCCATGAGCAATTCAGGGTGAGAGCACGGGACAACCTCCGCATTTAGAACGAGCCCCCGGACTCACGAATGATTTTTTATGTCTCGCCATCTGAGCCCGTTTGTCCAGGCACGCGGCCTCTACACAGTGAATGGCCCATGGCTGGGGGGCCTCGGTTACCAGGAGCAAGCCACCGAATGGCCCAGCCTGACACCCACCACATCTCCCGAATCCTCACGTCACCCGAGTGCCGTCTGCTTTCCTGAGCAGGACCCAAGGCCTAGATCCTGGAGCTTGACCTATAGTCAAGGCCTTGGGAGCCTTGACTTAATCCTTCCAACTCAGGAACGGGCTGTGTGGCCTTGGGCCAGCCCTGGCCTTCTCCAGGCCTCTGTCTCCACATCTCAGTGCCCTGAAAGAAGCCCTCGGGCAGAGGGTCCTAAGGCTTTTCTGTTTTTGGAGCTTCTAGTCCGAACCAGGATCAGCAACCGGGACCCTCCACTAGGCTGGAGAGTTCTCGGAGAGAACCCTGGAAGACACTGCCAGAGGTCCCCGGGTCTGTCTGGGCACCAGGACCCCACTCATTCCGGCTGGGAGAATTAGTGTGTTAGAAACCGAGCTCCTTCGTAAACTCGGGCCATGAGGAATTTATTAATCAGGCGGGCTGTCTGGGCCTGATGGGGTCTGGGGGTTCATGCCGGGAGCAGCCTTCCAGCCAGGGAGGGAAGCCCGGGCTCATATGGTTCCCATTCAGTGGGGGTGGGGCGCTCTCGGCGCCAGCTTTGTCTCAGGCAGGAGGGTATCTGCCCATGGCCCTCCCGTTCCTGCTAGGGGCCTTGAGGTGAGGGGCCACCATGGGAGATGCTCTCAGGCCCCCTGGCCTCCGGATCCCCTGCCCAGCTGAGACCCTGGAGGCTTCAAAACCGAGGAAATTTCTGGAGGAGGTATAGCTAGAGTAGGGGAGGTTGGACAATTCCCAGCTTGCTGCGGGGACATGGTGGGGACGAGCCACACACCATGTGTGAGGAAGGGGCCCAAGAGGAAGGGCTACCTAAGGGGCCGGGGCGGTTGGGACGATTCCCCAGGCGCCCCCTGCCACTCACTCTCTAAGCCCTCCCATCGTTCTGGGTCCAAATCCTAGTCCTTGGCTAGTCACGTAACTCCTCTGAGCCTCACTTTTCCTCACAGGGAAATGGGGGGATCGTAGCAGCTTTCAAACCCCTGGGTGGTTATCGGGATTCGGGGAGAAATTACATATTAAAAACTTCAAACAGAGGGCCAGCAGACAGCGCCGCAGTTATGTCGCTGGACTCCCACATGGCCGACCATGGTTCGCATGCTGGAGCTGGTGGCTTAAAAATCTCACTGGGCACGTGTGCGTGAGAGCCCCAGGTCTCAGGAGGGAATGGAGGAGAAAGGATTGCAGCATGGCCATCCCTCCAGGGGGCGATTTCTCACTTGTGCTCTCACTGTCTTTGTTTTTCTCTTGCAAGTGCATGTGCCTTTTTTTTTAAAGGCAAAAAAAAAAAAAAAAAAAAAAAGAAGAAGAAGAAAGAAAGAAACTTACAACAGAAGCTAGCCCCGTAGCCTAGTGGTTAAAGGAGCCAGATCTCACGTAGCTGATCGAAAACACGCGTAGTGTGTGTGCATGTGCGCTCAAAATCCTGACAGGTTGGAGAAATGGAAAACGCATTGCAGCCAGACCACGCCCCACGGGGGGTGCTTTCTCCTTTCCCCTCCCTCCTCCTCTCCTTTATCTTCCCCTGTCTCTCTCTCTCTGTGTCTCTGTCAAGCACACATGCCCTCTAGAAATTAAAAATAACAAAACAAAAACTTGAAACAGCAGCTGGCACACGGTGTTCAATAAGTTATTATTTAAACTTTTGACTTTTTTTAGAATTATTTCTTTAATTGTATTTATCATTATTATTATTCTTTTTCAATTTCTGCTCGACAGAGAGAGACAGAGAAAGTGAGAAAGCAAGCCACTAAGTCTGGGACTCAAACCGCTGTCGGCCATGTGGGAGTCCAGCGCCTTAACCACTATGCCACATGTGGGCCCAGGATTGTTGATTCAGCCGTCAGTCAAGGCACATTTCTTGAGCTCTGTCTGTATACCCCATACCAGAGGCAGCACAAACCCCGAGGATGGTGAGATAAATAAGATTCTAGCCCTGCCCTCCAGGACCGCAGAGGGAAGTGGGGGGCAGCCCAGCACCCACTTTATGAACGGCCACATTGTGCGATGGGACTTGGGCATGGAGGGGACCCGCTGCTGGGGTGTGCTGTGTTCCCCACACCTCTTTGGGGTGCCCACAATCTCGGGACCCTGACTCCTCTCCTCCCTCGTCTCCAGCAGGTCCGGGGGTGCCATGATCTCGGCGATGGCCCCCAGCATCCTCCTCTCTCTGCTGCTGCTCCTGAGGCCCGCGCCCGCGGGGGCGCACTCCGTGGCCCTGGAGGCCACCTTCCTGGAGGACGTGGTGGGCAGCGGGGAGGCCGAGGGCTCGTCGGCCGCCTCCTCCAGCCTCCCGCCACCGCAGACCCCGGCCTTCAGCCCCACGCCCGGGGGGGCCCAGCCCACGCCCCTGGAGGGCCCCTCGCGCCCCACCAACTTCCTGGACGGGATCGTGGACTTCTTCCGCCAGTACGTGCTGCTGATCGCCGTGGTGGGCTCGCTGGCTTTCCTGCTCATGTTCATCGTGTGCGCCGCGCTCATCACGCGCCAGAAGCACAAGGCCTCGGCCTACTACCCGTCCTCCTTCCCCAAGAAGAAGTACGTGGACCAGAGCGATCGCGCCGGGGGGCCCCGCGCCTTCAGCGAGGTCCCCGACAGGCCTGCGGCCGACCGCCCCGACGAGGCTCTGGACTCCTCCCAGCAGCTCCAGGCTGACATCCTGGCGGCCACCCAGAACCTCAAGTCTCCCTCGAGGGCTGCCCAGGGCAGCGGGGACGCCGCCAGGGTGGAGGGGGCTGAGGAGCAGGGCGACACGGAGGTGGACCAGGAAGCCCAGGGCCCCGGGGTCCCAGCTGAGAAGCCGCAGGAGGAGCCGTGCTCAGTGGTGGCCGAGGTGGCTCTGGCAGCCTGTGAAGGGGAGCCAGAAGGGTCTGTCTCACCAGCCCAGGGACAAGCAGATCCCCCAGAAAGTCCCTGTGCTTGTGGCAGTGTCTCCCCCAGCGAGTAACAGCCCTCCAGGGCTGCTGGCCCTGACTGTCGGACCCCAAAGTGGCCACCTCCTTGGGCCTGAAAAGGCCCCCAGTCCTGACTGCTTTCCAACACTCCCTCCTTGGCCACCGCAGGGTGATGGTCTCATGGCTCTCAGGGCCACCCCAGAAATCTCATATGACGTTCCAAGAACGTCTGCCTCTGCAGTCCCAAAGGGCCACACCCCAAAGCGCAGCCAGCCTGGGAAGCCGAGGGGGAACTGTCCCCAGGAGAGCCACCATCAAAGGCCCATGAAATCAGCCACTTGGGTGAGGAAATTTCTGCTGCAGGTCCCTGGTGACAGGGCGAGGTGGCAAAGAAACATGGGATGACCCGGCATTTTGGAGGGCCACCCGTGGGAGACGCAGAGGTACCAGGGTGGGCGGAGCAAAACTCAGCCTGGCGTCCAGTGGGGCGTGGGAGCTGCAGGTGGTGCGTCCCCTCACATCCAAATATTTTGAGGTTTTTCTGCCTCTGCTTTGAGCCACAGGACCAGGGAAAACCTCTGGGAGGCGCCCGTACGTATCTCGTGACCAGTCCCTAGAGGAGCGTTTCCCAAACTGGGTTCCTCACGGTCCCCTGGGGCAACGTGATTCTGGGGTCAGATGAGTTGAGGAAACACTGCCTGTCGATCCACCCCCTGCACCAGGGCTCCGACAGGCCCCGTGGTACAGACCCCTGTTGAATTTGGTCTCCTTTAGCCTTTTCCAAACTTCTTTTGACCATGGAGTACTTTTGAAAAATTGTACAGCTCTGAACAAAAAGTCTTGCAGTGCTCCTGCTG
>NW_006159813.1:719816-728139 GCF_000334495.1 Tupaia belangeri chinensis
TACTTCTCTCAATTTTCCTGAAAATGCACCCCAGTTTCTGGTGGCCCCTGCTTAGGGGTGCAGGGTATAGGAGTACAACCTCTCTCCAGCGCTGCCTGTGTAATCCCCTGCCTGAAGGCCAAACCCTGCTACTGCAGCTCGGATGGGCGCGAATGAACAGAACCCTTCCCATCAAGCCCTGCAGGCAGCCTAGAAGCTGGGGGGCTGTGTTTGAGGGGACCTCCACTGTGGGGAAGCCTGAGGGGTTAGGGGAAGGTTTCTGACATGCAGCTGGGGCGGTGGGAGGGCACCCAGCTGGCCACTGCTCGTCACACACGTCTGGCAGCCTGCGTCCACAGCAGTCTTCAGTCCTCGACAGGGAGCCTTGGCTCAGTCCTGTCTGCAGGAGCTTCTGGGGCGGGAGGGGGGGCCCCCACCCCCCAGCCCTGTCTGGGGCTCCCTCAGCCTCTGCACCACGCTCCAGGTGCTAAGATATAATACGCCGGCACAATAAACCTTTATTCTGGCCTGAGTCGCACTGGTTTTCTAAGGGGAAATGAATGGCCAGGGTAGGGGCCAACCCCAGGGTGGAGACGGCTCTCTGGGAGAGAGACACGAGAGCCACGGCCAAGCCCGCAGATCCATGTGGGAAAGGGAGGGGAAGCGCGTGCTCCATAGGAATGGGGGTGGCCGAGTGCCAGCTCCGGTCTCTGGCTCCACAGACTGAGTCCCACACTCTGCTCTGCCACTGACCGCAGCCGTGGGACAGTCCCCCGGAAACCCGGGCTGTGGAGGGGCTTCCAGCCGTCCCCTGTAGGGTGACTGAACCCTGGAAGGGTCTCCTGGGCAGTGCCCTGCTCCTCGCACCCTTGGCTGGGACTTGGGGTTGGAGATAGTCCTATCCCTCCAGCTGGTCTCCGCCAGTCCTCCACGGCCACCAGGCTCCTCGGATGACAAGTTCCTGCAGGAACCTTCTCCTCTGCCCTGGGCCTGGGCTGCCAGCTGGAATCCAGATGTGGCCAGGGCTGTTGGGAACATGTGCTGACCCCCTGGGGTGGTGGGGCCAGGGAGGTGTCCCCTGCAGTCCTTCGCCTCCTCTGACCCCGCATCCATCCATCATCCGCCCATCCGGAGGGGGCTGGGGTTCAGGTTTCATAACACACAATGGGCTCTGTCTTGCCCCGTGGGGAAGGGCCCTTCCTTTGTCCTCCCAGCCCCGCTCCTGCCAGGACAGTCTCCTGTGAATGCGCCTGTGCTGGGTGGCTCTGGCCAAGTTGCTCGTCCTCTCTGAGTGTCACAGGCTCGCTCCTTGCTCCCGTGCTCCTCTGGGTCTTAGGCATGCTGGGAAATGCCCTCAGCTTCCCCATGCCACACCGCAATCCGGTAAGGCGGAAGCAGGCAGGGGTGAGCCCCCAGGCAGCAGCTCCCTGCTCAGCAGCCCCCAGTGAAGGCTCCCTTGGGCCCTTGTGGGGTGTGAATTAGGCAGGTCACCCAGGCGGCAGTGCCGGAGTGAACCTCTCCCTCATCCTCCCTCATTTCTTTTTAAAAGCTTTATTTAGTTTTTGTTTGCTATTATTTATCTTTTAATTTGAGTAGCAGGAGGCAGAGAGAGAAAGTGAGAAAGTGAGCTGCCAGGTCCGGGACTTGAACCATGATAAGGACAGTCTCCTGTGAATGCGCCTGTGCTGGGTGGCTCTGGCCAAGTTGCTCGTCCTCTCTGAGTGTCACAGGCTCGCTCCTTGCTCCCGTGCTCCTCTGGGTCTTAGGCATGCTGGGAAATGCCCTCAGCTTCCCCATGCCACACCGCAATCCGGTAAGGCGGAAGCAGGCAGGGGTGAGCCCCCAGGCAGCAGCTCCCTGCTCAGCAGCCCCCAGTGAAGGCTCCCTTGGGCCCTTGTGGGGTGTGAATTAGGCAGGTCACCCAGGCGGCAGTGCCGGAGTGAACCTCTCCCTCATCCTCCCTCATTTCTTTTTAAAAGCTTTATTTAGTTTTTGTTTGCTATTATTTATCTTTTAATTTGAGTAGCAGGAGGCAGAGAGAGAAAGTGAGAAAGTGAGCTGCCAGGTCCGGGACTTGAACCATGATAAGCCATGTGGGAATCCAGAACCCTTAACCACCTTGCCACCAGAAGGCTCCTCTCTCTGAGCTTTTAAAGCTGCTGTTCTTTCAGTCTATGACACCCTCCCAACCTCCCAACCAATCCCCCCTCACCCATTAGCTTCTGGCCTAGGTGTCCCCTCTTCCAGGAAGCCTTCCCTGATAGCCCCTGCCCCAACCTTCCACATCCCTAGACTCAAGGTTCCTAATAGCTTAGTCAATGGCCCCTGTCTCGTGATAGGCCTTGTGCTCAGCGCTCGGCATTATTAATTCAGTGAGACTCACAACCCTGCAAGGCGGGCACTGTTGCTATTCCCTCGTTACAGAGGAGGAAATTGAGACCCAGAGAGGTGAAGACAGTTGCCCAGGATACTCAGCTGGGATTCCAGTCCAGTGGCCTGACCATGTCCAAGTTCTCCGCTGGACTCGACTGCTTTGAGGAATGAATGAATGAGTACATGAAGCCCCTGGGGAGAGGCCAGCCGGGCTCCTCTCCCACCTAGAAACCCTCTGAGCTACTCGCACATCTGCAATGAGCTTCTCCAGAAAGAGCATTTCATGGGCACACGTCTGGCCATGGAGGGAGACAATGGTGGGGGTGTGCGTGGCCGGGGGCTGGGCTGGGGGAGAGGGTTGCACTGTTCCCAGGGGCGCAGGAGCCGGCCAGGCCTGAACAGGCCCCCACTGTCCCAGGGCTTGTAAAACTCTGCACAGCTGCTTCCAGCCGGGACGGAGTCTCCGGGCCAGGCCTGCCTTGGTCGTAATGGGGAGGGGGGAGGGGGAGCCAGACCACCTCAGCTCCATGTAGGGTGGGGGTTTCTGGTCCCCCGCGGTTGGAGAGGGTGCCCAAGAGCCACAGGTGGGAAGCAGAGCTCTTCCCCACCCTGCCCTGCTCTGTCAGCTGGGTGCTGGCCGGAGTCTCATCCAGGGGGAGTGCAGGACGGGACAGACGCACACCCAGGCTGGGCCCGTCATCCTGAATCCCCTCTTGGTGTGTAGGGTGGTTTGGACCCTGCGGTGAGACTGTCTGGGTTCAGGTCTAGCGCCACCCTCTCTGAGCTGTGTGGCCTTGGGCAAATCGCCTCATCTTCTGGGCCTCCAGAGGGTCCGTGTGGCAGCGGGTCCACTGTGCATGTGGGGGTGTAAATACTGAGTCTGGGGTTCCCCGTCAGCCCAGTTACATCAGTCTCAGCACGTGCCGGTGCAGTCATTGTTGCCACAAGGAGACGGCCAGGGTCTGCCCACCTTGCCACTGCTTGGCACCTGCCTGGTGCTGCCACTGCCAGGTGTCCCGGTGTGTGTGTGCAAAGGCGTGTAAGGCTGAAAGGAGGCATCTGTGCGGCACGTCTGTAACCACATCAGCCTTCGCCGTGCTCCCCCAGAGAGAGGACAGCTCAAGCCAGTACACTAACAACTCAGCCCTTCCGCATGGGCCTCTCAGGACCAGCAAGGCCTGGGGCCGTGCAGAGCAGAGCAGAGCAGTCCCCGGGGCAGTTTTGCGCCCTGTCCAGCTCTGTGCCGCCTGGTCCCAGCTTTTCGTCTGCTTTGAGGAAAGACTGGGGCCTGTCTGGAGTGGGATGGGGGTTTGCCTTTTTTTTTTTTTTTTAGGAGGTTCGGATTTCAGGATTCCTCTGGCTGCTCAGAAATAGCAGGAGGGATTTGGCGCTGGCTCCAGGACCCAGGAGGTTCCCTGCAGCTGCTCCCCCTCCCCTGGGGGGTCCGAGGTTTGTGGCGGCAGCTGCAAGTGAAAATAGCTCTCTGCTCGTAAATCCACTCTTGCCGCGAAGGGACACTGATGCCAGAGGCCCCTGTGATGTCCACCACCCACAAGGGCCCTGCAAGGGACACCTGGGGGTGCTTGGGGAGCCTGGGGGGGTCCAGAGTGGGGGGTAGCCACTTGTGACTTCTCCTTTTAGGGCTTGGGGAGCCAAATTCAACTGGAGGGGCTGGAGGGTGACGAGGAAGAGCAGGGTTGTACAGGAGGCTAGGATGGGCTAGCACAGGGCAGGGGTGGCAGTGGGACATGGGCCACAGTCCTTGCCCAGTCTCCCCCAGCCCCCCAAGGCTATAAGAAGGTCAGTAACTGCGAATGCATGTTGCACATGTGCTGGGCGGTGTGGCCTGGTGGTGAGGGGTACAGGTTTCAGACGACCTGGGTTAGAGTCCAAATTTTACCACCTCCCGGCTGTGTGACCTTGGGCAAGGCACTTAACCTCTCTGGGCCCGAGTTCCCTTGTGTGTGAAGTGGGAATAATGGTGCTGTCTACCTAGGCAGGGTGGTAAGAGAACAGGTCTCGTGTGGGTGCTCAGGGAAGGCGGGGCCGTGAGCTGTAAACCGTGAAGTGCAGCGTCTGCAGGAAACGGGAGCTGTCTCTAAATGCCCAGCCGTTCCGGAGTTACCTCTTCTTCCCAGCTTAGTCCAGAGGCTGCAGAACCGTAAGATCAAGTCATTTTTAGGTACTTGGAAATGTATTCGTTTCTTTCCCCATGATAGAGGCTTGTGCGCATGCACTAGAGAGACAGAGAGACACGCACACTGTCTCGCCACACTGGGATCCCCCTTCTCTGGCCCTTCAGCTTCTCAGGACCTTGGGCTCTAATGCCTGTGCCCTCGTGCTTCCAGGCTGACCTGGGGTCTGAACCCTGGGCAGTCATGTGGCTTCTAACACTGCAGTTTGCTGCTGATGACGCCACTGAGGCTGGGCCAAGTCTAACATCTTCTTTTGTGTGTAGGGTAGGACAGAAGGTTCTGGAAACGTCTGTGAGACCACAGCAGCGCCAGCAGCCAGGGAAGGTCCCTGAGCCCCAGGGACGGCTGAAGGACACAACCAGGAGAGACAAGCTCATATCGTCTCCTGGGTAGCAAAAAGCACCCTCTAATCCGTGCACCACTGCATAGGGTTGGGCGCCCCGTGGGGTCAGAGGTCCTGCCCCAGCTGTTCTCTGTCTCTCTCTGGGGTGTGGTGACCACAGCCATGCCTTAGGTGACATCTGGGGCAGCGCAGCTGGAGACGTGGCTGATGGGTAGGGAGAGCCCCGAGGCCCGGGCCCAGCTGGGACAGGCATTGTGGTAGGCAGTTAGTCATGGGTGGGCAGCCCTAGGAGAAAAGCGAAAGGCTCATCTAGCTCCGGCGCCAAGAGGGCGAGGCAATTTGCCGTCTTCCTTCCTTGGGCCTGAGAGAAGCGCACAGGGATGATTCGTAGATTTTTCTCTTATCAAAAAGACCTAAGCAAGCGTTTTGGTCAGTGCCCTAATTCCCATTAGGGCGATGGACTAATCGGGCAGTCTAACGGGGGCAACCTGGCTGGCATTGGGCACCACGCGCAATTAGGTGATCAAGTTCCTCGTTCTTTACCTGTGAGGAAGGTGCGCAGGTGCAGGAAAAGAACGTGCATTCAAATTTAAAGGAAGGACATAGGCGGCATAAGGGGCCTCCCACTAATGAATATTCATGACCTCTAGTAATAAAAGGACGGTTACCTAGTACCAAGCGCGGTTGCCACCTGGCAATCTGCCCGCCCAAGAACCTTTTTGGGTGTACTTTCTTTCTTTTCTTTCCTTTCTTTTCTATTAAATCTTCTTTTCTACCTACTTCATTCGTGCTTGCGGTTTCATTTTGCGCCTAGGGACAGATCTCTAATTTTAGCGATCTGGACCCAAAGAACCAAGGACTTCACAACGCAGCTCGACACTGTCCCATCCGTTAACAGCATCAAGGCCGTTTATGGAAGGTGGGGGCCTGGGGAGCCCCAGCCAGGTTAACTGCCAGTGGCCCCAGGTGTCTCCTCCCTCTTCTGTTCTGAGTGGGAACGTCCTCCAGGGAAGAGCATATGAGGGCTCTTCTGTATGACCCAAGTGACTCAGGTTCAAGCCTCAGCGTCCAAACCCCACATCCTGGCTGCATGACCGTGGGCGGCTCTCCAGGGGCCTCAGGGCTTCACTGGGAGCTGCCAGTCATGCCCGATGGGAGAAAGGCTTGGCTTCGGCCAGTTCTCATCACCCTGCTGTCCCCCTCCTGGGGAAGCCCTGGAGAGGCTTTGCGGGCAGTTCTCTGAAAACCTGTGGCTCCTTCTCCAAGCCCTGCTGGTCCAGCTCAGCGTGACGCTGGGCACCCAGTAGGTGCTCAATACATTCTGCAAAGGAAGTGCTCAGCTCCCTACAGGGTGGAGCAGAGGGAAATGTCACTGGGGGAGATGTGACACACGGCTGCAGGACACTCCCTTGGCTCCCAAATCTCCTAACTCTGTGCCCCTCTGGCATTTAAATCCAACTGTTAGGATTTCCATCACTTCTTTTTAAATGACATTTTTAAAAAAAGAATTATTTAAATTTGGGGACCAGCAGCTGGCATGGTGGTTAAGGCTCTGGACATTCCCACATGGCCAACCATGGTTTGAGTCCTGGACCTAGTGGCTTACTTTTTCACATTATCTCTCTCTGTCTCATTCTGGTCAAATTAAAATAAATGAATAAATAAATGAAATAAAATAAACTTAAAAATGAAGAATTATTTAATTTTATTACTACTTCTTCAATTTGATGAGAGAGACAGAGAGAGAGAGAGAGAGAGTAAGCTGCCAGGTCTGGGACTCGAACTGTGGTTGGCTATGTGGGAGTCCAGGACTCTAACCACCATGCCACCTGCTGACCCCTCCATCACTTCTTGACTACTGCTCTGAACCAAGTGGGGCACCTAGCACTTTCTGTATTTTGAATCCTCACGAACTTGAGGGAGGCCCTGATATTAGCCATGTTCTACAGAGGAAGCCGCAGAAGCTCAGAAAGGTGAAATGACTCGCTCAAGGTCACACAGCCGGAAGTGCCTGAGCTGAGCTTTGAACCTCCAGTGGGCTGCTGGACCCGGTGGCCGGTGCTCTAACCACTACCCCACACTGCCCACCACTCTCTTCACGCATGCAGGAATTGCAGCACTGGGAGAGCGGGCCCAAAGCCAGTGTGTCTGATCTTTCACATGGCCCCCCCCCCCAGCTCAGCTGGTGGCAGCGGGCGTCTTCACAGATGTGGGTGCTGCTGCCCTCGTGGTCTTCTTGGGGGTAAAGAAGGTTTGACCGCAACCAGCTGCTGGGATCAGGCCCGCCCCACTGCGTGCACGCACACGGCGCATGCGCACATCTAACCCGGGAGGCGGCTCGGGTGAAGCACGCGGCATCCCAGCAGCTAGTTCAACGACCCGTCCACCCCGTCGAACCGAGGAGGCAGCCCAGAGTGCACCGAAGAGACTGCCGAGGACACGTGGTGCGAGGACGACCAAGCCAGGTCTGTGGGACTCCAACACCCTTGCTCCTGTTCACAGTGCCTACGCCTACCGCCTGGGAGCCCTGCAGAGCTGCCAACGTGAAGGGGCCGTCCTGGGGCAGGCACTTGCTCTAGGTGGGGAGTCCCAGAGTAGAGAGCCCCGCGCTGCCTTCTCCTAGCTGTCCCACTGGGGGCAACTTGCTTGCCCTTTCTGGGCCTTAACTGCATCTCCTGGAAAGGCACGAGGCTTGCATAGATTTTAGCCAGCCGGCGGGCCCCAGGTCCTATGCACCTGTGTGAGGGCTTATGGTCCACACCTGGAGAAAAGGGCTACAGGGTGCCATTTCCCACTCAGATTAGAAGACTGGCTTTGCACGGCCAGCCTCCGTGGTGCAGTCGTACCTGCTGCCCGGGAAGCCACGTGGCCAACGTGGTTTCAGATCCAAGTCCAGGCAGCCCTGAAACACACCATGCTGAGCCCAAGATCTGGGAGCCAGGGGTTAGGGGAAGGAGATCGGGTGGTGCACGAGACCCTGAGCCCTACCTCTCTTGCATGCGTTCTCTGTCGTGAATAAATGGTTTAAAAAGTCCTCAATTGTTAATGTAGGAGGTCTTGGAAGAAACTGGCCTCCCCCCCTTTAATCTCAGAGAGATCAAACCCTCCTTTCCCCATTTTAAGAAACCCCCTAGAACAGGAGCCCCCAGCTTCCAGGCCCAATACTGGTCCTTTTTATTATAGCGTAATAATAATAAAATAAAGTACCCAATACATGTAACGTGCTTGAATCATCCCCAAACCACCCCCATACCCCATCCCGTGGAAAAATTGTCTTCCATGAAACTGGTGCCTGGTGCCAAAATGTTTGGGGACCTCTGCCCTAGAAGAAACCTCCTATCCCCCTCAGTCTCCCTTTTATCTATTAGGGCGTCAGAAAGTCATGTCGTATTTTTCTGTTTCCTATGCAAAAATGTGTCACGGCTTTCCTGCT
>NW_006159813.1:728446-737640 GCF_000334495.1 Tupaia belangeri chinensis
CTCTCAGGAAGTCCTCTCTTCTCTCTAGCCTAAGTCTAGCAGGCTGCGTCCAGTTTCCCCACGGCTTGGCCTGCAGCACAGTTTTGGTTGGAAGGACTGGGCTAGCCTTTGGGGAGCCAGATAGAAAACTCTGAATTCTTCCCATGACCCTCCTAAGATAAGAACGTTCATCTTCATCCAGATCTGATTCTCTGCACTGTCTGGTTTTGAGTAGATCGGGGTGGGAGATAGTGTCCCTCTGGAGGGTCATATGGCAGCATCTACCAGTGTCTTGAACAGCCTTGCCCTCTGACCCGGAAATTATCTCCTGGAACCTGTGCGTGTGCACCAGGGTGGACGTACAAGGATGCTCATGCCAGCATCGTTTAGAATGAGTTGATAAAGGAGACGGGCTGGACGGTGGTGCAGTGGTAAAATGCAACCCTCTGCAAGCCTAACCCGCACTGGAAAGTTCCTAGTTCAAGTCCAGAGACCTCCCTGAGTATGCCAGGCACATGTGAGCCCCTGATTTGGGGCTGGCTGAGGCTGGGTGTCAAGACCCTGTTCGGGGTGTCTGTCTGTATCTGTCCTCTTTTGGTCATGGAAGAAATAGACAAATAGATTATAAAAGAAAAAAAGCCCCACTGATACACCTGTTAGTATGGGAGGGTTAAAGAAATGGCGGTCCCTTCCAGTGAAATACTATGGGTTTTGACTTATTTTTTTGAGAGAAATTTTTGCATGCACTCACCAAAAAGAGAGAGACAGACAGACAGAAAGCAAGAAATCATGCCCCTGGAGGGATGTCCATGATGCAATCCCTTCTCCATTCTCCTCTCAGGATTTTGGGCATGCATGCACACATGCCCAGCGTGAGTTTCAAGCTGCTGGGTCCGGGACTCAATCCATGGTCACCTATATGGGAGTCCAACACCTCAACCTCTATACCACTTACTGGCCCCAGTTCTTCACTTTTTTTCAGTTTATTTCTTTCTTGCGTGACAAAGAGGCAGCATTCCCAACAGGGTCTTGATGCCATGATGCACCTCTAACCTCAGCCCTGAGTCATGGGTGTGTACATGCCTGGTGTGGTCAGAGAGGTCTTCTGAAGCAAACTTAGACACTTCCCACGTGGGTCAGCCTTGCAGAACTTTGCATCTTAGCAGTCAGTCGTAACTTAGCCACCATTGTCGGCTAAGTTCCCCTGTAAGGTTTGCCAGGTGAAAGGGTGCATGCGTTGAGTTCAGAGGTCTTGCCAAAGGGCTTTTCCAAAATGCATTACTGATTTTCATTCCCATCCTGGTACACGCGTTTCCATTTTTCTACAGCCTTGACAACACTGCTAGTTTTCCGCCTTTGTGCCAATTGACTAGGTGAGCAGTGGCATTGTGTTCTTGTTTTACTTACGTAATAGTTCTCTGATTACTGGTGACACGAGGCCTTTCTTCAGAGTTCCTCTTCTGTGAATTGCCTGTTTGTTGTAGTCTGTGCTTGTATGGGTTGTACATCCGGTCATTGCAACTTTTTTGAGCTGCATAATTATTTGTTCAAATGAACGTGTACTAGGAATCCTTACATATAAGTTGGAAGTAGAGCTATGTCCTTGAAGCGCGATGGGACACCCAGGGTTATCTGGTGCCTCACTTTGACCCCTGTAGGGGCCCTGGGGCTCAGTGGAGCATACTTTGCAAACAATTGGTCTAGTGCTTTCACTAACGCTACAGAGGGAAACTGAGACACCAAGTCACCCAGAAAGGTAATGGCCAAGGCAGGTCTTTAGCCCACATCACCTGACTCTATCCAGTGTGCACTCAAGAATGATCTCTAGGTGGGCCATCCATGAGGGACTCTTTCATCTCATCTTTTCTATCATCTTCCCTTCATTTATGTTTTGTGTGTCTTCCTGCAATTGCTGGAGCATCTAATTCAACACTGGGGGTTGGTGGTGGTGATAGTGGTGGTAGTGGTGATGGTGGAGATAATGGTGGCGGCGGTTATGGTGATGAACGTGGACGTGATAATGGTGGAGGTGACGATGTTGGAGGTGGAGTTGGTGGAGAGTGTGGCTGATGGTGGAGGTGGTGATGATGGAGGTGGAGTTGGTGTGGAGGGTGTTGATGATGGTGGGGGTAGTGATGATGGAGGTGGAGTTGGTGGAGAGTGATGATGGTGGGGGTGGTGATGATGGAGGTGTAGTTGTGGTGGAGAGTGTTGATGGTGGGGGTGGTGATGATGGAGGTGGAGTTGGTGGTGGAGAGTGTGGATGATGGTCAGGGTGGTGATGATGGAGGTGGAGTTGGTAAAGGCAGAGATGCTGGTTAAGGTGACGGAGGTGGAGGCGATGATGGTGGTGCAGGTGGAGCTGATGGTGGACATGGTGATGGTGGTAGAGGTAGGTAGAAGGGGTGTTGATGTTGGAGATGGTTGTGATGGTGGTAGAGGTGATGGTTGTGGGCATCTTAGCCTTGTTCCCGACCTTCATGACACTTGAGTTTTGCCAGTGGGCAGGATGTTTGCTGTAGTTTTCTCGTAACTGTCCTTGAACAAGTTAAGGACATTCCTTTCTAATTCTAGATTGCCAAGACCTTGTGTCCAGCATCTACTAAAATGAGGATACAGTTTTATGTTTCTCTTCTCACTGTGGGAAACTAGATTCAGACACCCTCAGGCAGTCTGAGCAAGCTGGCTTCGTCTCAGATGTGGGACCTCCCTTCTGCTCTTTCACGAGCCCCGTCTCCTTCCCTAAAATGCAGCCACTGTCCAAGGCCTGAGCAGCCGGACAGAAGGGGAGGGCGAGGCATCAGAATAGAAATGATCTCCGGTGCTGGGTCAGCGCTTTCGCCTGCTCGACTCTGCCGGTGTTTCCTGTGCTAATCCCAGGAGGGGCACAGTTCCCCCACTTGTTCCAGACAGAGCCGGAGACACTCTGAGGTTGGGTTAAAGTGCTGGTGGCAGACAGACAGATGGGAGGGGATCTTGAAGCCTGCATTCCTCTGCAGGATGCTGAGTGGGGTGGGGTGGGGTGGGGGGGCTGGGCGGGTGTGTGGTGGGGGTGGTTCGGGATGTGGGGAGAAGGGTTGGTTGCTAGGCAGGATCGGCAGAGATGAATCATATTCTGGCGTTGAACTGGTTCTTGGCTAAAATGAGAAACTGTCCAAGTCTGTGGAATCTTTTTGTTTGAGCTGGAAGGGAATCTGGGATCATCAGATCCAATCCCCTCATTCCGCAGAGAAAGTGCAATTTCAGAGCGGGAGCAAGGTTTGCCCAGAGTTAGAAATGGCTCTCCTGCCTCGAACTCTTTTGCTGCGTGGCTATTTTCAGGACCAACTGTGGTGAGGAGCTGTGGTAGGAATGAGTCCATAAGAAGCTCCTCCTGTATTGTTATTTAAAATGTATTTATTTCTTCTATGCAAGGAGAGAGAGAGAGAAAGAGAGAGAGATCTTGACAGGGTCTCCACCCCATGATCCACCCCCAGCCTCAGCCAGCCTGCATCACCCTGTGCATATACCCCGTGAGCTCAGGAAGGTCCCAGGATGCAAAGCCCGGACCTTTCCCATGCGTTTTGGCTGGAGTACCATGGTGTCACCACCTGGCCGCCCGTCTAGCTCGCTGTTCTATGCAGTTACTGTTCCGGGCATCAGAGACTACATGAGCATCCTTACCATGCTCTCTCCTTTGGGCCAGATAAATCCAGAGTGGCATGGGCTGGGAAGTCAGTGTGGTGTGACCACATAGTGACAAGGCGTGTGTCTCACTTTAGCAAGGAGCGTTGGGGGAGTCTGGGAGATGACATTCAGTTGAGACCTGATAGAGGGGGCAGCCTTGTGAAGCTCTGGGAAGAGGGCTCCAGGCAGCAGGATTTGCCTGCACGTGCCAAGGTCCTGAGGGAATGAGCTTGGTGAGTTTTCAGGCACAGCAGGGAGGCTGGTGGGGCAGGAGTGGGCCGAGTGAGGCCGGAAGTGTGCAGAGCCTCAGAGGTGGGTCAGATCAGACCTGGGCGGCCAGAGAGAGGGCTGATGGGAAGCTGTCGCTTGCTGTAAAGCAGGGGCTCACCTCCCTCCCAAGTCCTTCCCCTATTCTGTGGTAAGTGCCTGCCTGCGATGAATGAGTATTTAGTAAACACCTACTGTGTGCCAGGCTCTGCTGGGCACTTTATCCATGAGGTCTCATGTAGTCCTGCAAACATCTCCTTTAGTTCAAGGGAAAAGGAGAGAGGCCCGTGCTTGCACGTGGTTACTCAGTGCAGGCGTTCCTGACCCAGGCCCCCTCCCTGGAGGTCCTCGGCCTGGTTGGCTGGGCCGGAAAGGGACTGTCCAGTCTGAGCAGATTGTCTTCTGTCTCTTTTCCCTAGAGGAGGCTTAGATCTCCATGGCTACCCCAGTAGGCTTTGCCAGGAAGCAGGGCCATGCTGTCAGGAATCTGGGGATTGGAGTGATGAGCACCCCCTTTCCTGGTGATGGTCCCCAGGGGTCTAGCTGGGGTGGGAAAGTGAGCAAGATACTGGTATTGAGGGCCAATGAGACAGTGTAAGAAGCTCCCAGAAAGTTCCTTTGCCCTTGACAGTCAGCCCAAGAGATGCCTGGAATTCCAGTGACTTACTCATTGGTGGAAGCATTGCCCTTTGCCCCTCTCATAAAATGCAAATCTCCTTTGGAAAGAGCGAGAAGATGAAGTCTCAGATCCAATAGTGTGATAGATTTTATAAAATTGTAACTGTAGGGATGGAGTCCCCAGTGCAGGACAACTTGGAGGGGACATCAGATTTAGAAACTCCCATGACGGAGACCTTGGTCGGGACTACTTGGCTCTTTGTTTCCTCCCTCTGCCCAACTCCACTTTCTTAACCCACTTCCACTGGTGTTGATGATAGGAATACTCCCGAATAGCATATTGCTTGCTATCCCCATCTCGGGGGCAGCTTCCTAGGGAATTCAAGCTAGCCAATGATGGTGGTGGTTATGGTGATGATGGGGATGGTGGGTGGTGGTGGTGGTAGGGATGATGTTGATGGGGATGATGATGATGGCAGTGATGGTTATCATGATGATCGTGATGATGATGGCAATGAGGATCATGGTGACAGTGACAGTAGTGATGATGATGCATGGTGATGATGGTGATGGTGGTGATGATGCTGTTGATGACAGCGCTAATAGCTGTGATGGTGGTGATGATGACGGCAATGTTGACGGTGAGGATGGTGATGAGGACGATGGTGGTAATGATGGTGATGGTGACAATAGTGATGATGATGCTTGGTGATGATGGTGATGGTGGTGATGATGCTGTCGATGACAGTTGTGATGGTGGCGATGATGGTGATGGTCAGGATGTTGATGGTCAGGATGGTGATAAAGATGGTGATGATGGTGACAATGGTGATGATGATAATGGATGGTGATGAAGGTGATGATTATATCAATGATGGTGACAATGCTAATGGTGGTGGTGATGATGAGGATGGTGATGGTGACAATAGTGACGGTAGTGATGAATGATGATGACAGTGATGATGGGCAGTGCTAATGGTTGTGATGGCAATGATGAAGATGATGGCAGTGATGATGGTGATGAAGATGGCTATGAAGATGATGGTGATGATAATGACAGATGGTGGTGATGGCAGTGATGTTTACCATTGTGGGGATGATACTAATGGTGATGATAGCTAACATTTATTGAACACTTACACATGTTTGCTTTTCTCGCTTTACACGGAATAACTCACTTCATCTTCGTAATAACCCTATGCGTTATGAGCTATCGATAGTATTCTGATTTTTCAGAAAAGGATACTGGAGCTCGAGAAATTAAATACCTGCCCGAGGTTACACAGAAAGATTGTGACAGGACCAGGATCAGAAACTGAGCCCCAAAGTCCTCATCCAACATTATTCCCTAATGTCCTGTGGTCCTGATCAAAGGGACCAGTGACACAGGAGGATCTAGCTCAGTTTCTTCACATCAGCCTGAGGCCCCACAGGCAGGCTAGGAGGCCTCTGGAAACTCCTTTGCACCTGCAGCTCCAGAGTAATAGGCGTTGTCCTCACCTGGGGGTGCTTTTTTTTTTTTTTTTTTGAGAGATTTTCACTATAGGGCGCGTGCGCTCGCCAGACAGACAGAGAAAGACATTAGAGACAGAAAGCGAGAAATCACCCCCCAGGGGGGATAGTCACGCCACAATCCCTTCTCCTCCATTCTCCTCTTGGGATCTTGGGCACGCACGCACACGTGCCCGGTGTGAGTTTTAAGCCACCGGGTCCGGGACGCGAACCGCGGTCGACTATGTGGGAGTCCAGTGACACAGCCATTACGCTAACTGCTGGTTCCCCCTGGGGGTGCTTTTTAGAATCATGCTGGGAGCTGATTGCTCTAAGGTGAGGCAGGTCTAGCACATTTCCAAAGTTAGCTGAGCAGTGGTGGTGGTTGCACTCTAAGACCGGGCTTAGGGAAGAGTTGAGCCCTGTGGTGTCCGAACACTGTGGAGGGAGTTTGGCTGTCAATATACTTCTCCTGCAGGGAGGCAGCCTGGCCACACCTTGCCTGATTTTGGAGGCCTTTTCATGAGGGCTGGTATCAAGCTAAAGACACTGTGGGTTGGAAGCCTTGAGGTTATTGTATTCAGATAGATAAGACTGGCTCCTCCGAGGTGTCGTGGTAATGAGCTGCTCAGAAGAAGCTGGATCTCAGCTGGTAACTCTGGTTCAAATCCCTGACCGGGTCAGCTTGAAACATGCTGGCACAACTTAGGTGCCCACGATCTGATGGACTGGAGGAAAGGGATCGCAGTGTGACCAGACCCTGTGGAGGGTGCTCATCTCGCTCCATCTCCTGTGTATGCACACATGCATTCTGTCACAAATAAAGAAAAAGGATAGCAACAATAATATGACAGTAGTAGTCATAGTCCCTCCTAGTAACGTAATGCCAGTGTTAGTACTACCAGCTGTAACAGAGACAGTGGAGCAGCAGCAGCAAGCAGAGTGCATGGGTTCTAGATCAGGTAGCCCCAGGCTAGCATCCTGCCTTAATTGTCCTGACTCCATGACCTTGGACAGTCACTGAACCTTTAGTTTTTTAATCTGTAAAATGGGATAATTATAGTATTTTAGGATCTCTGTGAAGAGCAAATGAGTTCATCTGTATAAAATCTCAGCTTCAGAGTTTATATATATATGTGTGTGTGTGTGTGTGTGTATGTATGTGTGTGTGTACATATATAGTCAGGCACATATGCTCTGGTATACAAGGGGTCTTTGAAAAGTTCATAGAAAATGCATCTTATAAAAAAAACCATGCATGGTTTTAAAAAATCTCTTTGCACCAAAATATACTTCGATTCCCTTTCTCCACGAATTGTTCAAAGCCCCCTGATACCATCAGGGTTGAATTGTTTTCCTAATAAACATCATAACAACATCAGACTCTTCTTAAGTGCCACGTGCTTTCCATGCATTATCTCACTTAATCATCACATCTATCCAACCAGGTTATGTCTCATTTAATGATGACATCGAAATGAAATCACTCCCATTCTGCAGCCGAATAAGCCGAGCCTGGCAGAAGGGAAGGGGTTGACTCTCTTGTTCGAGGTCACCGTTCTGCCCTGCTGCTGCCTCCCTGTGTGGAGATGGCCTTCCCTGGGAAGGTGGCCTTCTGAGGGGTTGGCTGATGTCATCTTGGAGGTGGGAAAGCATGGATACAGGCCACAAAGAGCCACGGGCAGGGGCAGTGCTGTGTAGTCATCTTCTGGCTGCAGCCAGAGCTCATCTTCAGGGGCCCTCAACTATACCAGGACTCGGGGGGATCTTAGAGGTCTCTGTCCTAGATGGACAAATGACCCTCACATTTGCAGCTGCAGACTGCACCCTCCCATATTGAGCTGGAATGTTTTTAAGGAGATGAACAGGGGCCAGCAGGTAGCGGAGTGGTTAAAGTGTTGGACTCCCACATGGCCAACTGAGGTTCGAATTTTAGACCATGTGGCTTGAAACTCACTCTGGGCGCATGTGTATGCATGCCCAAAGTCCCGAGAGGAGAATAGAGGAAAAGGGATTTTAGTGTAGCCCTGTGTATGCATGCCCAAAGTCCCGAGAGGAGAAGAGAGGAAAAGGGATTTTAGTGTGGCCCACCTCGGGGAATGATTTCTCACTTTCCCTGTCTTTCTCTGTGTCTCTGGCAAGTGCCCTGTAGCAAAGATCTGTCTCCCTCTAAAAGAAAGAAAAGAAAACAGGAGCTGAACAATGGGGTTCCTCCTCATTTTGTGAGGAGCTAATCATCTGGGAGAGACCTGACTTGTGACTCGTGCTGGTGGCCAGGGGAGCAAGTTCCCTGAAAGGGAGACGTGACTGCTCCAGGGTCAAAGAACATTAGCCTTTCTATTGTTCAAGGCCCCTGGCTCAAGCTGTTATCTCCGTTAGAGGGTCTGAATGGGCAGCCAGGTGAGAATGGAACTCAAGCAGAAAGTCCTGCTCAAGGCCCTCGGGGAATGATCTAGACACAGTGGAACTCTAGACACAGTGGAACGGTGGAGAGTCTGAAAGTGGGGTCAGTTGGGCCCACCCACAGAGTGACAGGTAGTTCTTACAGGACAATGCTGACGTGAGGTTCCGAAACTACATTTTGTTGTGGTTCCATCTGACCCAGATCGGGGGAGCACAGGAAAAGTTAGAGATGTGGTCTTGGCTGTGGGGTGGCACTTTGTAGGGCGTGGGAGGTGGGCAGAAGACCTCGGCAGAGCTCTAACCTACCACTTCCTAGCTGTGCGGCCTGGGGCGAGTCATTTCACCTCTCTGAGCCTGTTCCCCCATCTGCCCACCTTGTTAACCCACCCAGCACCCCAGATTTCACTAGGCCCCTGGATGAGTCTGGGTTGCAGGCAGGGTGAAGGAGGAGGCCATGAGGCTTGGCAGTGAGTTGGCCAAATGAATGCCTGGTGTTCATCTTCTTTTTGTTTTAGAGAGAAAGATTTTTGCTATAGGGCGCATGTTCTTGCTCTTCTCCTCCATTCTCCTCTTGGGATCTTGGGCACGCACACACACGCGCCTGGCGTGAGTTTTAAGCCACCAGGTCTGGGACGCGAACCGTGGTCGACTACGTGGGAGTCCAGCGACATAGCCATTATGCTAACCGCTGGTCCCCGTGCCCAGTGTGAGTTTTAAGCTGCTGGGTCTGGGACTCGAACCACCGTTGACTACATGGGGGTCCAGTGAAA
>NW_006159813.1:747948-754612 GCF_000334495.1 Tupaia belangeri chinensis
TTTTCACTATAGGGCGTGTGTGCTCGCCAGACAGAGAGAGACAGAGAGATAGAAAGCGAGAAATCACCCCTCAGGGGGGATGGCCACGCCACAATCCCTTCTCCTCCATTCTCCTCTTGGGATCTTGGGCACGCACACACACGCGCCTGGCGTGAGTTTTAAGCCACCAGGTCTGGGACGCGAACCGTGGTCGACTACGTGGGAGTCCAGCGACATAGCCATTATGCTAACCGCTGGTCCCCGTGCCCAGTGTGAGTTTTAAGCTGCTGGGTCTGGGACTCGAACCACCGTTGACTACATGGGAGTCCAGTGAAATAACCATTAAGCCATCTGCTGGTCCTATCATTCACCTTCTTCATGTGAGTGTTCAAGGCCCAGGTGAGCTTCTGACGTGTGGGTAGGATCCTTGGTATGTCCTGCCATGGGAGAAGCAGGGACTGTGGGCCACTCTGTCCAAGCCAGCTTAACGGAGAATGTCAGTTCGTCTCTAGAGCCAGTGTCCTTGTTTGAAATGAGGTCTCCCTGGAGGTGGAGGGTCATCATGACAATGGATGAGTTCACAAATATGAGGGCCTGCCATGGAAAACTTCATCAGAGATACTGAGACCCACTTAGAGGCTGCAGAAATCCCTGAGCTTGGGCTGGCTGAAGGACACACAATGCCCTCATGTGGCTAAAACTAGGCTTGTCTGGGAAAATGACAGACTACGGTCATTTCTCGGAGCTGCACAACCCTGTTTTGAGGTTTGGGCTATTCAGGTCCTGTTGTTTCGGCGGCCTCTGAGATGCTTCTGAAACTCGTTTCAACTCTCAGAGGGTAGGAACTGGGATAGAAATGTCTCATTTTGAAAATCACAAAGAGTAGGGAGTTGTGGCGCTGCCACATGTAATAAAGAGAGACAAGCCCAGCCTAGAGGGACTGCGAATTAAATAGGAGGACATGGCACATGGGACAATTTTACACGGTTCCACCCAAGGGTTCTAATTTGAGATTCTTCTAAGCCTCTGGGCTGTGGCTGTCTCCACAGACTGCAGAGGGAGTGGCGTTTGAAGTGTGTCTCTACCAGAACCCTGCACAGTTTCTAAAAATTTATTTTTATTTTAACTTTTTTGAGAGTTTTTTTTTTTTTACTATAGGGCGTGTGTGCTCGCCAGAAAGACAGAGACAGAAAGTGAGAAATCACCCCCCTGGGGGGATGGCCACACCACAATCCCTTCTCCTCTGTTCTACTCTCAGGCTTTTGGGCATGCATGCACACATGCCCGGCATAAGGTTAAGCCACCAGGTCCAGGACTCAAACTGCGGTTGATTATATGGGAGTCCAGTGACATGGCCATTACACCAACTGGTGGTCTTAATTTTAATTTTTATAGGTATGCTTAATTTTTATAGGTATGCCGGAACAAAAAACCTGCCCTCAGATAAAGCCAACACATCTTACTTTTGAAGCCGAGTGCGATTTGAGACTATGGTAGTTGGTAGTTCAGCATCATGTTTTCACTTGGAAGTCGGGCCTCTTTTGGTGATGTTTGTGAGCCTGAGGTGGTGAACAGGGGAGAGCAGGGTAGGCAGCACAGCAATCAGAATACCTGCTATTCATGCCTGAGCAGGGTGAACACTTTATTTTAAAATTTTAAAGGTTTTATCATAGGGTGTATATGCACTTATGGGAGAGACATAGGGAAGGCCATGCCACAGTCCCTTCTCCTCTTGGGATCTGGGGCATGTATGCACACGTGCCTGGGGTCAGGACTTGAATTGTGGAGTCGGCCATGTGGGATTCAGCACCTTAATCACCATGCCGTCTGCTGGTCTAGGATGAATGCTTTAAAAACAAGGTGTGTTGTGTCTTCATCAGGGGACTTAAGGTTTGAGAGGGGGAGGGAGAAAGCACCTCCCCGAGTGGGACATGGTAATGCTGCAGTCCCTTCTCTTCCATTCCCCCATCCTATTGGGATCTTGGGCATGCACACGCACGCACCTGGTGTGTTTTCCAAGCTGCATGGGCTGGGATTTGAACATGGTCAGCCATGTGGGAGCTGGCTCCTATGCATAGATCTTTGGCAGTATGCATTTCCCATGGGCCTTCTGAAAGCCCCGTGTGGAACGAACTACTTAAATCACCTGGGGGCCAGCAAATGGTATAGCAGTTATGTTGCTGGACTCCCACATGGCCAACCTTGGTTTGAGTCCCAGACCAGATGGCTTGAAAATCACACAGGTACATGGGTGTACATATGGAAGATCCTAGGAGGAGAATGGAGAAGGACTCGTGATGTGGGCATTCCCCCTGGGAGGCGTTCTCACTTTCCCTCTCAGTCTCTGTCTCTCTCTCTCTGGTGTGCACACATGCCATAAGGCAAAAAGCTCTTAAAAACACACACACATAAACACCTCTGCAGGACAGAGATTTGACAACAGAAGTTTCTTCCCTGTGGTTCGGCTCATCCACCACCACACAAAACTCAAGTCTGGGACATCTCCTGCCCATAGTCAGTCCTGGGTCTAGATGACTGCATCTTACACTCACTCCCCAGGGGGGCTCTATACATCTGGTCCATGGCTCTGGTGTGTCGTCTCGGCCAATGTTTCTCATACTTCAGGATTTCTCAAGCCAGCAGAATTATAAAAAGCATCTTCACGACTCATTTAGAGTTGTCTATTAATTTGCAAAGAGCAATGAAAAGCAAAGACTACCTCCTTTCACCTTCGGTTCATAAAGCTCTACATGCATGTGGCTCTGAAAAGCTCTGTGCCAGGCTTCACCATCGTTTGCCCGGAAAGGCGTGTGTGTTGTTATGGTCCAACAAGGGGTTCTGGGCAGCACACTGAGATGAGTGGGAGCTCTAAGAGATGAAACTTACTAGAGAAAATCATCTTACATTCTTTTATTATTATATATATATATGTATGTGTGTGTGTGTATATATATATATATATATATATGCAGATCTTTTATGTACAATAATTGGGTCTATCACATAATCAGACCAAGACATTCTACTCGTAATCTTCCCCAAATAAATTCAGGTGAAATTAGATATTTATGCACTTCATGGGCTGTCAAAACTTGGGACTCCATTATAGATTTCAGTTCTGAGGCCAGACACACAATTCAAAATGTACATGGATGGAGTTAAGGCGATACATGTGGGCTGAAAGAAACCACAAGATTCAGAACAATTGAACTGTGTATTTTGCTTGCGTGAGAGTCACAACAGACAGCGAAAGTTGTGCGTATCTTGGAGCTTCTTAATGCAGTGCGAGGGGTCTCGGCATCTAAGGTGACAGCACAGCGGTGGGCAGACAACTCGTGTGACCTGCTGCGGGCTCTGCCAAGGGCTCACTTCTTCTCTGCCTCTCCTTTCTTGGGTTCTTGTTTCAGTTTGTAATCTGCCAGGGCGGCCTTGATTGCATCCTCGGCCAGCACTAGAAGTAATGGAAGGAAAGAGGACCCAAGTTTCTAGACACTGAAGAAATAGTTTTGCAAAAAGAATCTTTGAGACCTAGAGGGCAGCGGTGCTAGGAGGGGCCGGGCCTGGCCAGGGTACAGGTGTGAGGAGCAAGCCCAGAGGCTGGTCAGCAGCTTCCTGAGCAGGATTACTCCTGAGAATGGCTTTGGAGAAAGACCGGGGGCTCTAGGCTGGTTCCTTAGCACCTTGGGCTCTACCTTGTCTTATACAGGCCTGGGATACTCAGGGCTTTCTTCCTGGGGCAGCAAAGACAATGTCCGACATAGATGAGGGACGGCACAAGGCAAGTCCTCGTGGAGGCTGGAGCGAACACAGTAGATGGTGGTCAGGCTAGCAGAACGCACAGCCACGGCCACCTGTTGACGACATGGCACCTGCCACAGCACCCTCTGCTGAGCCAAAGTTTGAGAACTTTTCTTTAGGACTCAATATTGAAAGTGAGGTTACGTAACAATTGAGAGAGCTGGAATGACAGTGCGGAGCAAGCGAACGGCAGAGAGCACTGAAGTGTCCGTGGTAAAAAGGCTGCGGCTTTTCCGAAACTGTGTGCAAGTGTGCCCCGGCTATGACCTTTCTTCGTGGGTCAAGTCCAGCTCTGGTGGAAAAGCCTCCGATCTTAGCAGACTACCCGAATACTGTGTTGGTCTGTCTCTCCCCCAGCTCCCTCCCAGGGGCTCGCTCTTCTCCTGTGAGTCGCACCTGGCAAGAGGCCTCTCTGATTTCTAACCCATCTGGTCAGTAGACCTCCGTAATATGTTAAGGCTGCCCCGTCTCATTCCCTCTTGCCCTGAGAAGTTGAGGGAGAGAATGGAGAAAGCACTGTGTTAATGAGCAGACTGAACTGGAAAGCCTCGGCGGCGTCTGGTCATCCTCATGACTGTGGAGAGGGCATACGGCGTACCAGGCTGAGTCACCCCTCGCAGATGCACACGGGTTGCAGCACTGCTAGTGTCTGGGCAGGGAGTGATGAGACCCAGCAGATGGGACCATGGGAAAGCTGAGTCTTCACCTCTGCCGGTCCTAACACTGCTGCAGGGTGGTGGGGGGGCACAGATTCTGAAATCAAAAGACAGGGCCTAAATTCTGGCCCTCCCACTGTTGAGGCTAGTGATGTGGGTTGCCTTTTCCAAGCCCTGGCTCCTCCTGTCAGAGGGCAGCAATGACCCCTGCTGTGGACTTGAGGCTATGAGAGATGGTGCCCATAAGGGCCTGGCAGCTGCAGGCAGGGCTCTCCTAGACGTGGCTGGGAGACCGCGGGCCTAACCCGAGGGAGGCTGTAATGACGGGCTCCTGAGTCTGAGTTTTCTGAGGGTTATAAAGATGGACTCTGACTTAGAAGGACCCTGTCATTACCCTGTCACAAATGAACACAACTGCCAGCTGACCCAGCTGGGGATGTTTTGAAGAGTGGAGACTTACTGGAGCAGTGCAGTTTGACAGGAGGAAGGCAGAGCTCCTTGGCGATGTCTGTGTTTTTGATGGTCAAGGCTTCCTCCACCTGCCACAGGGAAAGATGAACAGTTGTAGCAAAGTTTTATCTTATGAGGGCCAGGCAATAAAGAAGGGCCATAGAGGCCCTCAGGACAGGTGGTAGGGTTGGAAAACTTAAGACAAAGGGTCGAGGGTCTCCTTAGGACTCCCACTTGCATGTCAAAGCTGCAGCTGAGATTCCCACAAAGGCCCGAACACTACTTGGGCGGGGTGGTCTATGAGAGGGAGGTCCTGAGAGATCTGCTTGAGGCCAGCACCAGGAGGCTCCTTTGAGAAGGCACTGATTTCTGAGGCTGGCTTTGCGGATGTCAGCTTCTCTGGTGTCCCCACATGAAATGTTTAGAAAAAAATCCCTTTGAGTCGACATGCAGAATGGCATCGGGGGTGGGGTGGGGGGGTCAGGGTCTGTCAGGCCAGTGGCACAGGCCAGCGGCACACCCAGGTCTTGAGCCAAAAGCTCTCTCCAGGCTCGTCCTCTGCCTAAAGGAGCGTCTTCAGACAGACCAAGCAGACGCCCGGGTGATAATGCAAGGCAGGCAGTCCTTCCGCTGAGGGCCTGAAGCCCACCGCCTTCGGGAGAGCCTGCTCTCTCCTACATCCAGGCTCCCTGACCATGTTGGAATCTCCCAGTTCTGCTCATTACTTGAGCATGATTCAAATTCCGCTCCTGGGAACTCAGACGGGAGGATCTGAAGGTTAAAGAAAGGCCCTCTGCTCCATCTTCTGATCCCATCTCAGACCCCTAAAGATCAGGTCCTGGGAGCATAGGTGTTATGTCTCATTTCCCCCTTTTCCCTGAGAATAATTCCTGAGAAATCATTTTACAGCCACCTCCCACCAGAAGGTGTTGGGGGCGGCGCTTCCTCGGCCCAGAAGAGCTTGCAGCTAGGAGGTCTGCAGCCACCGGAAGCAGGTGGCACATGGCCTGCCGAACAGCTCTGCAATGGAGGCACGCTGCTCTGGGCCTCAGGTCCCTTGGGGCTGCAAAGACAAACAGTCTGCAGGATGGTTTTTCTGAATTTTAATGGTTACAGGATTTTAGAAAGTTGAGCACTTTGCGGGGGGAAGGGGGTGCTTGGGACCTTCTATCTCTGCACCTGCTGGGAAAGAGGCTTGGGAAAATATAAGGATGGAAAAGATACTCTGCAACACCCCCAAAGCCATGGTGTGTGTGTGTGTGTGTTTTTCCCCCATTGAGTGCGTGCACTCACTGGAAAGAGACAGTGAGCAGGAAAGTGAGAAATCACCCCCTGGGGGGACCAGCACACGGCATAATGGTTACATCACTAGACTCCCATGTAGTTAACTGCGGTTCGAGTCCCAGACCTGGCAGCTTAAAACTCACTCTGGGTGCATGTGCACCCAAGATCCTGAGAGGAGAATGAAGGAGAAGGGATTGTGGTGTGGCCATCCCCCCAGGGGGTGATTTCATGCTTTCTGTCTGTCTCTGTCTTTCTGGAGAGAGTATGCACCCTATAGCAAAAATCTCGTTCAGAAAAAAAAAAAAAAAGAAAGAAAAGAAAGAAAAGAAAGAAATCACTTCCTGGGAGGATGGCCACACTGCTTCCCTTTCTCCGTCCTCTCCCTGGGATTTTAGGCATACATTTGGCTGGTGTGATTTCTTTTTTCTCTTTTTTTTGAGAGGTTTTTTTTTTTTTTTTTTTTTTTTTTTTTTTTTTTTTTTTTGGGGGGTTTTTTT
>NW_006159813.1:754895-824159 GCF_000334495.1 Tupaia belangeri chinensis
CCATAGGGCATGTGCGTTCGCCAGACAGACAGAGAGACAGAGAGACAGAAAGCGAGAAATCACCCCCCAGAGGGGATGGTCATGCAGCAATCCCTTCTCCTCCATTCTCCTCTTGGGATCTTGGGCATGCACGCACATGCGCCCCGTGTGAGTTTAAGCCACCGGGTCTGGGACACGAACCGCGGTCGACTACATGGGAGTCCAGCGACATAGCCATTATGTTAACTGCTGGTCCCTGCCCGGCGTGAGTTTTAAGCTACCGGGTCTGGGATGTGAACCGCGGTCGACTACATGGGAGTCCAGTGACATAGCCATTGCACTAACTGCTGGTCCCTGGCTAGTGTGATTTTCAAGCCGCTGTGTCTGGGACTGTGGGAGTGCAGTGCCTTAACTACTCCACCTGCTGGCCCATGTTCTGGTCCTTTCTTATCTCCACCCTCAGCAGGCTCATGACCAGCTACCTGGATCACTGTTCTGCCTTGTCTGTTCCCTTCCCCCACCACTAGACCGTTAGAGAGCCAGGTTTACGGGGACTGTGATTGAATCGTGTCGCTCTACAGCAGCCTTACCGTCTTCCCTTTCACCCATTCGGTGGCCAAGGAGCTGGAGGCGATCGCAGAACCGCAGCCAAAGGTTTTAAATCTGGCGTCCACGATCTTCCCCTTTTCGTCCACTTGAATCTAGAAAAGAGATGAGCAGTGACTCCTGTGGCCCCCTATAACCTGGGGAGCTGGCCTTCATGGAGTTCCACTGGGGCCTTTCTGTCCACTCCTAAGTCAGGACGGTAACGGCTGACTTCACTTGACTTCAGAGAGCTCGGTGATGAACAGCAAAACAGGGACAACCACACCGGCCTAGCTGGTAAAGCTCAGATGGCAAACAGGCCCTCCAGCCCAGTTTGGTTTGGTTTTAAACTTGAGCCTCTGCTTTGGCTATGCAGTTCTATTTGAGGAAGTCTGCTCTCGGCTGCTGGGGCAGTCTGCCCCTTTAAACACCGAGAGAGTCTGTAATAAAGGTCTCTGGTTAATACTTGGGCCCTATGAGACCAGCAGCTGGCATAATAGCTGTGTCGCTGGACTCCCACGTAGTTGACCGAGGTTTGAGTCCCGGACCCAGTGGCTTAAACTCACGCCGGGCACGTGTGTGTGCATGCCCAAGATCCCAAAAGGAGAATGGAGGAGAGGGGACTGCAGTGTGGCCATTTCCCCGGGGGGTGATTTCTTGCCTTCTGTCTCTTGGTTTCTCTCTGTCTTTCTGGCAAGCACACATGCCCTATAGCAAAAATCTCTCCAAAAAAAGAAAAAGAAGAAATGATGGTGGCAGTGAAGAAAAAAAAAAAAAAGAAATAAAAAGTGGGCCGCGGACTGCACTCAGTGGTTCGCTCCTGCCTTGTTGGTTTCCAGGTTAGGTATTAAGACCTCTGGCAAGCTGCCTGCCCACCACAAAGATGTAGATTACAGAGAAAGCTCAAGTTTATACGAAGTGCCAGCTGCTGCTTTCATGTTGCTTCCATTTGGAGAGGTCTGATTTATTGGGCTTCTTGTCTCACTGGATCTTGCTAGCTTAGTGGTTTTTCTGATCAGAAACATGTTACTTAGCTGAAGTTGCGATTCAGGCTCAGTGAGTAGAAAAGGTCAGTTTCCCAATTCAGAATAGTCAGCCTCGTGTACCAGAAGAAGACCTAGGACTGAGGCCCTGCTCTAATCACTTAGAGCATCGCCTTCTCTCACTGCACAGGAATAAAGACAGAGATCCAATGAAACCCTGCCTGGACAAGGGCTACGTACACTGTGAAGCACTGTGCAGGAAAAGGGATTACTGTTAGCACCGTTAAAGATGCAAGTCAGCTGTACCTGTAGTTTCATGACATCGCCACATGCGGGAGCCCCCACCAATCCAGTTCCAACATTCTTAGACGTCTTGTCAAGAGACCCGACGTTCCTAGGATTTTCATAATGATCAACAACCTGAAATGAAAAGGTTAAGAGAAGTCACAATCATTCTATTAATACTGGTCTCCCTGACTGGATGGTAAGCATGTCAGAGCCAGACATCTGAGCCTGGTAGGCAGTCACTAAATGTCAGGGTTGGCCCCGTAGTGAGTGGTTATGTGCTGTGTATAGAAAACAGGACTATGGTTTGAGTCCTGATCCCTGTGGCTTGAAAAACGAACCAGGTGCATGTATACCCCAAAGAGGATGGAGAAGTGGAGAAAAAGGGATTATGACAAGGCCACACCCCATGGGGGATGCTTTCTCTTTCTCTTACTCTCTGCACACCCCCTGCAAGTACACACACCCTCTAGCCAAAAAAACAAAAACAAAAATGAAAAAACCCACTTGAGTAGGAAGGACCACACACTCACATCAATGAGAACCATTTGTGACCCAAACTTTTTTTTAGGTATCTCTTCTCCCACTACCTTTGGGGATCAGAGATACTGACAAAAGCAAAATAAAACAAAAATACTATGAACAACAACAACAAAAAAATCAGTGAAATCTTGTCTCAGTTCCATAGAGGTTTTAACTGCAAATGATTACTTGGGTTTTAGTCATCTATATCACCAGATTTGGATTCAAACACCATTTTTTTTCTGTTAATTTGCTATATATTGCATGTGCACTCACCAGAGAGAGAGAGAGAAAGTAAGTATTCCCTTGGGGGATGGGGGATGGTCGCTCTTCTCCCATTTCTCCTTTCAGGGTTTTGGGCATGCAGACACACATGCCCAGCATGTTTTGTAAGCTGCTGGGCCCAGGGTTACCATTTTAAAATCATAGCAATAACTGTAGCCCAAGGATTAGAAAACTTTTACAGAAACCCAGAGATGACTATTACAGAGCATGCTACGGAATGCTTTTTGGCTATGAAGATAAAAACAGTGCCCCAAGCTGGAGTGTTCTATAACACAGTAGGGTAACTGTAATGAATAATTTACTCAAAGTAGAAACGAGGATTTTGAATGTTCCCAACACGATGCAATGATAAATGTGCTAATTACCACGATGTGATCCTTACACACTGAACTCATACTGAAAGATCTCCCTGTACCCCGCAAATATGTACGTTTTTTGGAGGGGGGAGGGTAAACGCTATTACTGTATTTCAGGGTGTGGGACAGCAACGCCCTCTGGTGGCTGAAAGGCTACCAGCCCATGCCACTTCGCCGCTACTGTCAACAAAACACACCCTCGCACGGGGGAGGAGCGAAACCCTGTGCAAAAGAGCTGAAGCCAGAACAGGGGGGGAGAATCCACCCAAACTGGCACACAGAAGACTTTAATAACCTTGAGGTTTATCAGTCGGCACTTCCATCCCGACTCCCCCATTCCACTACGGATTATGACTTCCAAGTTTAAGGACGCTCAAGGACTCAACATAAACTTTTTGCACCATGTTAATTTACGGCCTTTAGTTTCCTTAGTGATTCTCACGTGTAGGATCTACGCCCTCGGGAGGTTAGGGGATCCCAATTACGTAAGTGTTGCTCCCCTCACCCGCCAAAGAAAACAAAAACAAAAACTTCATGCTTGTTGGTTAGGCGCCCGACTCCGCTCCGAGGCAACGTGCTCCTGGAGGGTCTCTGCACGTCGGGTCTGTGTGCCAGGTACCAGGTCGAGGTCTCTTCCTAACTCCATTTTACATCTGGGGAAGCAGGTGCAGCGGGGGTTGGCAGTGACGTGTGTGTCCCTGCACTCCGAACTGGCAAGTACGACAGGACTCGCCCTCCTGGGCAGCTGGCTAGTTGGGGCGCACCAAACCGTACTTTAGTCGCAGTGGGTCACTGCGCAGTAAGGGAAAGTGAGTCTCCGCAGATACGTAGGCGAAGGCAGCCCCTACCCCGCAGTGCAGGACCCCGTGGCCGCCCCTCCAGGCCCAGGCCACCTCGGCGATCAGCACACAACCCTTTCGTCCCTACCTTCTTGTGATAGAGCCGGGCGGGAGCTGACAGCTCCCGGGGAGGCAGGCGCGGGCTCCGGAGCAGTAGGGCCGAAGCCGCTCGCCTCAGACGGCCCGCTCCAGCCGCCGCCATCTTGCCGGCTTGCGCCTGCGCGGACCTAGCGCGACGCAGAGACTAGGGGGCGAGCCTGCGAGTCGGCGCCCAGCTGGGAGCGCGCGTCCTCTGATGTCACCGCGACTTTGCGCCTGCGCCCTCCCTCTTCCTGCACGTGTCCGCGCTTAGGCCCCGCCTTAGCCACGCCCCTCGGGGCGGGACGGTCTGAAGTCGCCCGAGGGCACGTTCTAGGTGCACTGTATCCAGATGGGAATTACCCGCCTGCCGGAGAGCGGGATCTGAGTTCGCGTTCGCTAAACCCGCTGTGGAAGTCAGAGCAGAGCACACAAGCCACCTTTTCTAACCCTCTTTCACAGCGAAGGAAACTGAATTTCAGAGCAGTTTAGAAACTTGTCTAAGGTCGCTCAGTTAGGTTTCCGTGGGACGCGAACTTGAAGAATCCTGGGTTAGATTCCTGGTCTGTCCCTGGCTTTGTGACCCTTATCGAATGACATCAGCTCGTTAAACTTATGTTTTCTCTTTTGCATTGATTGACGGATAGTACTTTCATCCATGGAGCAAATCAAGGGGATCGAGGTGAAAACAGCACACATAATTCCAACCCCATCAAGCTTGATAACGAGGGAGAAAGGCAGTACATAAGGAAACACCCCAATCCTTTCCTACCTTAAAAATGGGAGGCTCAAGACTCAAACGCATTACACCCTGATTAAGAAAAAAGGTATCTACCACAGCTATGAGTACATCTATTTTTCTAAAGACAACAGCAAATTGCCAAGATTTAGATGAAGATACATAGTAATGAAGAGTTTCTAAAGAAATGTTCTTAATGTTATTTTTAAATATTGGTTTGCAGAATATTGAGCGTATAAAACCGGAAATTCCACACGTGTGTTTAACGCCTACTACCGCGTGAAAGGGACGTGAAAGGGACGAATCTCCGGGAAATAGATTTTTCTCATGAATGGTATAATAGATCTTTCCTGGAAGCCATGGGACTTTATCTGTGTTGGAGGCTTGGTTGCTGGGTGACTGAACCACACGCCCGTTCTGACTACTAGCGAAGCTTGCAAGCATTTCCTCCTAGAATCAGTTTGACCCTCTCAAGATGGCGCCAAAGCCTCCACTACAGGCATCACGTTCACCGTACGACTTCCTCTATGGCTTCCACTTCCGGTCTAAAGACCCCACTTCTGTCCAAAGTTGTGGCGGAAAACATGCCATATTAATTTGTCTTTTCTCTACTAGAAACTTTATAGGTATATACAAATAATGTGAACTACATGCGTTTTGAAAATTTCCCGTCATACCAGGTGCTCAGTTTCCCTTTTTTTTGGCAAGAGAGTGTAGATTTTGATCAGGCGAACGCCGCAGCTACCCTCAACTTCTGCCGGTCTTTGGTGACCGAGGGAAGACCCGGGAGTCACTGGAAGCGCAAGATGGCGACGGCGGCCGCAACCACCGCTTCAGAATCCGAGGCCGAGCCCAAGGCTGAGCCCAGGGCTGAAGGCGAGGAGGAGGAGGAAGAGGTGAAGGCAGCTAAGACGAGGAGGAAGGCGTTGTCGCGGGCCGTGGCCACCGCGGCGTTCAAGACCATAGGGCCAGAGTGGGATCAGCAGGAGGAAGGCGTGAGCGAGAGCGATGGGGATGAGGAGTACGCCATGGCTTCTTCCGCGGAGAGCTCCCCCGGCGAGTACGAGTGGGAGTACGACGAAGAGGAGGAGAAGAACCAGCTGGAGATCGAGCGGCTGGAGGAGCAGGTGGGCCTGGGGGTGGGCCCGGGGGCGGGCCGCGCGCTCCTTCCCTCGGGCGCCGCGTCCCCGCCCGCCACCTTGGTTCCCGCGGGGAATGAAGCCGCCGAGGCCGCAGAGCCGCTCTTCTCCGCCGTCCTCCTAGCATTCGAGCGCTTCCTGCGTGCCGGGTGCTGGGAAGCGGTACTCCGTGGACTCCTCGCCACACCCCGGGGAGGAAGTAGTGCTGCCCACGTTCTAGGGGGGAGGAAACAGGCTCGTGGAGGAAAGTCTCTCACTCGAGATAACACTTCTGAAAGTGGCCAGTCCCGCTTCGTTCGTGAGCCAACCCCAAAACTCCTACTCTGGACCACACTGTTAAAACTGCGTCCGCCAGTAGAAACATTAGTAACATGTTAATCAGGAGAGAGGTGTCTCCTGTGGGGGTGTCGGCGAAGATGACATATGGCACAGGAGAAGAAATACTGGCCGAGGCAGGAATAATAGAGTTGGAAAAGGTAGCGGATTCCGCACCTGGAGGCTAAGTCTCCGGTTGTAGCTTGTGCACTCTTTCGTGTGCTTGGGTAAATTTCTTAACCTCCCTAAGGCTAGCTTTCTCGTCTGTAAATTGGGAACAGCTCCTGCATTATGTGATTGTCACAACTAATTATGGCACCTAGTAGTGCCATAATCCCAAATCTGTAATCTTATGACGTGGTGGTATCTCCTGTATAATGGAGGGTCCCCCGCAGGCAGTAGGTGGCACATTCAAGTTAGGGTGATTTGAGAAAGGGTCCATAAAAAGGTGACTGCATTTATGAAGGTATAGGGCAGGGAAATTAGGGGGGAAGGTTTAGTATCCCAGGCTGGTAACCGCCCGCTTTTAGTCTGGAAGAGGTTGAATGAATGAATAGTTGTGTGGAGAGGGCTCCTGAGAGCTGCTAAGAATTCTGGTCATTGGGTACACCCCAATGTCCCAACATGGGTTGGGGCACGGGAAGAAATACTCTGTCTTCTCTCTCCCTCGTGCCAGTGCCTCCTGCTGGGTATACCCATCTGGAAGCCAGAAAGCTAGGAAGCTTATGAAGCGGTCTACACTCGGGATCACAGGACAGGACAGAGAGGGTGGAGTGCATTTGGAGGGGCAGACAGGTGAGATCAAGCACATTCTCATTTTACAGATGAGAAACAGAGGCTCAGAAGAATCGATGACATGATTCGTTTAAAGTCACTTAGAGTGGGACCTGAAATCTTAAATGTTGCTTGTGGACCAAATACCACACTGGATGTGAGATCGCTCCATGATGTGAAGTTGCTAATGGAGGTTACTCACTTTACCTTACCGGGTGTCATTTTCCTGGCAATTTCTAGTATTTTAAAATGACGAAATCCATTGGTATAGATTTGTCCCACTTGTCATCACATCTGATTGTCGAGGAGCCAGTTAGGGTAGGCTAGTACTTCACATTTCTAGTTTTTATTAATAAGTGTGCTAAAGCCCATTTAGACCTGATTCGTCAAATACAGCATGGGATGGAGTGTGAGACTCTGTCCCTGCTCTCACTGGAATCATCTCTTCAGACCGTCAGCCCTGAGCCTTTCAGTGAGCTTGCTGCTCTGGGGGTGGTGGAAATAGCATCCCCTGTTGTAGGAACGAGGCTCGCAACCAGGAGCTTAAGCACTGGATGAGGGTACACCGCTTAATGGTAGGAGGATGAGGCAGAGCAGAGGCGTTCTCACTACTTGCGCCCCACAGTTGCCTGGCCTGCCTCAGGTCACTGTGGGTGGGATGAGCTCAGAAAGTGACCGCGCAGGGTGGAAATGGCAAGTGGTGGTGAGACGAGGCGTCACTGACCTTACCTTTCTGTCCTGGAGTGTAGAAATGGACTTTTACAGTTTTTCCCAAACCTCCCTCTTACCCCATCGTAATTTCATAGCCTCTCTTCCTGCTGTTACTGCTCAGAAGTGGAGAATAATTAGAAGTAACCTCCAAATAGGCCTGTGCAAACCTTGGCCTTGCCATATTTGCCAATTCCGGTTCTCATTCTGAATGTGTTTTATGAAAGCTGGCCATTTACTGTGGTATCTGTCCTTGTAACAAAAGCAGAGGCTTGCCCTCGTTTGTGTTTGTGTGCTGACACTAGATGTGGCGTCTCACTGTGCTGTGGGCAGGTTGTCAGTGCTGCGTGGAGCAGTATAGAGACTGTGGCTTTGTTACCAGTGTGAACCCAAGCCTTCCACTCACTGTGGAAAGACCTTGTGCAAGTTATTTCAGCTCCCTGGGCTTAGGGTGTCCCAGCTGATAAAATGAAGGTTGTTTCACTGTCTCCCTCCCTGGGCTTGTGAGGCTTGTGTGGTAGAATGCGTGTAGAACTCTTGGCACAGGTTTCCACATAGTAGGTGCTAAGGAAAGACACTCTCTGTACTCCTTTCCTTGCTATGAGTGTTCGAATTGTTTCCTTTCCTTCAGACCTCTGTTATTCTCACCTCCATTCTAGGAGATAGATGTGATACCTTTTCACACCCCTAGGGAGTTAGAAAATCAGTTAGATCATTCTGTGCATTGACTAAGCTGCCTCTTTACCTTATAGCATCTTAGGTCATTAATGATGTTCTGACACCAGACTAGACCAGCATGTGCACTTATTTGCATTATTAGTAGGACTACGTGGAACTGTCTTCCAGTGCGTTTCAGTGTGCATTTAATGCATGTATTTTCAGAGCACCTTTTCCACATATAGTATCTTCATTAGTTTGACCTGAAAGTAAGAAATTGGCCCCAAACCACCTAGAGGCAGTTTCTCCACTCAGGTGACTTCTGTACCTTTGTCTTTGCTGACCTGCACCTGGTGTTCATGGGAAGGGCTCTTGCATAGATTTCCTGACACTGACTAGCAAGGGCTCTTGTTTCCTGTTATACCCCAGAAGTACATTCAGGCACCAGTGAGTCGAGGGTCGTCTGACAGAAACAACCTTCATTGTTCTTTAATGAGAAAAGACAGCTCCCTCAGACTTCACTTTAACTGCAGTTACCTTGTGTCATGATAGCTCATTAGAGAACCAGAGGGGTAGTCAGCTTCTCTTCTGTGCAGATGAGGAAACAGCAGCAGGGCTTGGAGAGCACTTGTGTCCTGACCTGGCCAAGTGCTTTTTCAACCTATTTCGTGATCATGAGATCCCACGTGGCTTACTGGGTTAAATTGCTCGAAATACATACCTTATTCTTATGTCATTGTTTCTTTTCCTTGTCTGAATCTTCCAACCTCAGACCTAGGTACAGGGCGAAATAGTAGATAATACTGGAACTCTTTATGATGTTTTCGTGAAAGGACTTCTAATGTTTCATCAGTAGGAGTTATATTTATTGTAGATTTTTGTAGATACTTTCATCAAGTTAAGGAAATGCCTTTCTTTTCCTAGATTGCTACATTTTTATTTTTAATCATTAATGGGCATTTTTATCAAATGATTTTTTTCATTTGAGATGAGCATATTTTTTTTCCCCTTGAATCTGCTGGTGTGGAAAATTAAACTAATTGATTTTCAAGTGTCAAACTATCCTTGCATTCTTCAGATGGACCTGATTTGGTCATTATGTTTGACCCTCTTTCTATTAATACATGTTGTATTAGTATTTTATTTAGGATTTTTTTTGTATTAGTGCTCTTGAGTGAGGTCAGCGGGTAATGTCTGTGTGCCAGATGGCTGAGGAGAATCCAGCTCTCTCTGAGCAAGACACAAGACATACCAAGTGCTTATCCCATGGCACCTGTAGATGATGAAGGAAGTAAATGGGATGATATGGAAAACAGCTTGCAGCAGGTAGAGAGCTACTTTAGAAAGAGTGGCCAGGGAAGGCCCTTCTGGGGGGCTGAAGTTTAATCAGATCCTGAAGAACAAAAAGTGACTATGTGCATAGCCAGGGAGAGAGCTTCTGGGCCAAAGGTGCAGTGAACCCCAAGTGGTGAGAGACTTTGCAGTGTGAGTTACGGAAGCTGGGTGCTGTGGTTGGAGAGAGGAGTCCTGGCATGTGGGGAAGGAGTTTACACATAGTTCCAGGGATACTAGGAAGCCATGGTTGGCTTTTACTATTATAATAAATAGAGAAAAATATGGGTTCCTGTTTAAAATGAAAATGCTTGAACATAATCCTTCATATTTGTATTCTGCAAATGGTTGCTTTTTTCCTTCTGTTTACGATTCACTAGGTTGTTATTTTTTGTTTAAAACCTATGCTAATTAAAGTAATCAAATTTACTAGCTGTCTTTCTGTGTTTTAATGAAACAGCCAGTATCTGGTTTATTAGAGTACTAAAGTCGTAAGAAGTAATACACACATAACCTCCCTCCATTTGGGGGGGGGGAAGATAAAGGAAAACAAAGAAAGAAATGATTCAGAGGCCCTGTGTAACTTTTAGTTTCCCTCAAGGGTAACACTTTGCAAAACTGTAGTCAAATATCACAGCTGGATGTTGTCATTGATACAGTCAAGATACAGATCATAAGGATCTCACTAGCTATCCCTTTTAGACAATGGAATAGAAATTTAGGAAAGTTAATAACTTGCCTAGGGTCACACAGTTTTTGTTTGTTTCATTAGAACATCTCCTGTATTTCAGAGAGAACCCAACTGTCTTCAACCAGGGATTGTAACACATTTGAGGAGGTTTATGTTTACCCCAAAAGCCTCCTCTTTCGTCATTTTGTCCTCTTCCTGAGGGCAGGTCTTGCATTGCCCAGTCAGTGGCTCTTCCAGACAGCATGATCGTTTTGTTTGTGGCATATATGTGCCTTGTCATCTGTGGTGACAAAAGCTGTTCTGAGGGGAACCAGCAGTTAGTGTAATGGTTTATGTTTACCCCAAAAGCCTCCTCTTTCATCATTTTGTCCTCTTCCTGAGGGCAGGTCTTACATTGCCCAGTCAGTGGCTCTTCGAGACAGCATGATCATTTTGTTTGTGGCATATATGTGCCTCGTCATCTGTGGTGACAAAAGCTGTTCTGAGGATGGCATTTTACATTTCAACTGCTCTTTTCTTTTAGCTGTCCATCAACGTCTTCGACTACAACTGCCACGTGGACCTGATTAGGCTGCTCCGGTTGGAAGGGGAGCTCACCAAAGTGAGGATGGCCCGCCAGAAGATGAGCGAACTCTTCCCCTTGACTGAAGGTAGCGCCTCAGCACTCAGGCTGCTTCTAGAAACATGGGGGGTGGAGGAGTTATGTTCTTTTCAAGGCTGAGAGCAGGACATAGTCCTTATAGAGGACCATTTAGAATATATAGCATAGGGGAAAGAAGAAAATCCATTATCCACCATCAGCTTTTACTTTATTCTCTTAAAGATTTTTATAAAATGCAGTTGTGATCGTACAGCACTGAGCCCTATTTTTTTTTTTTTTTTTAGAGAGATTTTTGTATAGGGCATATGTACTCACCGGAGAGACAGAGACAGAAAGCGAAAAATCCTCCCCTCTCTGCAGTGGGGATGGCCACACTGCAATCCCTTCTTCTCTCTTCTCCTCTTGGGATCTTGGGCACACACGATCACTTGCCTTGTGTGAATTGTAAGTCCCCAGGTCTGGAATTCAAACCATGGTCGACTGTGTGGGAGTCAGCGACATAATCATTGCTCTATCTACTGGTCCCAAATTCTCTTTATCCTAACATTATGACAGATTTTCTATGTAGCTTCAATTTTGCCCCCATTCTCTATTTCCCATTCTCTCAGAACCAGAAAATTGTAAACATAGCTAAACTTTTACATTTTTTTTTTTTAAGAGAGTTTTTTTGCTGTAGGGTGCATGTGCTCTCCAGAGAGACAGAGACAGACAGAAAGCTAGAAATCATTGCTCCCAGGGCCACGGTGCAGTCTCTCCTCCATTCTCTTCTCAGGATTTTGGGCACACATGCACATGTACCTGGTGTGAGTTTTAAGCCACTGGGTCTGAGGTTTGACCATGCTGCTGGTCCCAACTTTTATATTTTTAATGTAAATGTTTCATATCAAAATTGTTCCACAGTAGTTGGGCCTTCAGACTGTTTCTATTTATTTGCTTATTAGAAGCATATTCCACTGAGCAACTTTGTAGTTAAATCTTGGTGAATATTCATAAGTGATCTTTTGGGCAGAAGTTGGAAAACTTGACCCTAGATCCTCACTGTCCTCTTCCTCCTACAGAGTAGCACTGCTGAGTGTAGGCACTGAAATCAGATTGCCCAGATTCATTCCTAGCTAGACCTATCATTAGTTAGATGACCTTAAGCAGATTATTTTAAACGTTCTAAGACACAGTTTTCTTAGCACTAAAATGAGGATAATAGTAATTTCTGTCTTGCAATGCATGTCAAAATAGGAAGAGCTAATTCTGCTGGCAACATTTAACAAACATGTCGTAAATCCTTAGCTGGATGACATTAGTATTGATATTAGTATTGATGTTACTGTCACCTACCTTACAGGATCGTGATCAAGGCTGAATGAGAAAACATGCACGTAAGTACTTCGTACAATAAATGCCCAACAGGTGTAGGGTACGATGATTTTAGTGATTCGATCTTACTTGGAAGCATCAAACCTTCTCTATTGGTTGGTTCAGGTTTAAGAATTGGCTTTCTCTGAACGGGGCCAGATTGTGTAAACAGATGGACAGATTGCTAGTGCACCGAGGTCTTGGTAGAGTCCCACTCTCAGCCCACCCTCTGGGCGAGGGAGGTGGTAACACAGTGGGTGCTGTTTATTGTCTTGCAGAGCTCTGGCTGGAGTGGCTGCACGACGAGATCAGCATGGCCCTGGACGGCCTGGACCGAGAGCATGTGTACGAGCTCTTCGAGAAAGCTGTGAAGGATTACATTTGTGAGTCCCCGTGGGATTCTCTAGGGTGTCTGTCTGGTGGAGCTGTCTACATCAGTCTCTGCTCTCATGGATTGTATAGTGAGATGTTGCTGTCCAGAAAGGATCGTGTTAGTCTAGCAACTGGATTTAATTGTTTCTATTGTCTGTGATCTTTCCTTGAGAATATTTGGTTTTAAAATAAAAGTGGGAGAAATACCTGTAGTAAGGAAATGAATATGCTCACATCTAGTATTTATCATGCAGGAAGAACTTACATAGTCTTTCCAGGTAACCAAAGATACATTGAGTAGTTTTTTAGAGGTTTTGGGATGCATGCTTTTTAAAAATATATTAGAAAAAATATATTGGAAAAAATTCCCTTTTATTTTGAAATAGTTATATTTTCACAGGAAGTTGCAGAAATAATGCATAGAAGCTCTGTGTGCTCAACTTACCCAGATTCCTCTGTATAACTTGGATATAAAATCAAACAAGGTCAAATGGACCTAGGTGTGTGGGTGTGTGGGTGTGTGCGTGCGTGTAGTTCCATGTTGTCACATGTGTGGACTTGTGGAACCGCTGCTGCAGTCCAGATATGGACCCGTTCTCCCCCCAACAGAAATCGCATTGTGTGCTACTGTTGCCTTTCATCTGTGCCAGTGATGTGTGGGAACCCTTTGTCCCTTTTTAAATCTCCTTGCCCTCCTGTTTGTCATATAATTGTCCTAAATACTTTTTCCATATTCCTTGAGAATCACGTCTGAAAATGCTGTTTAGAAAAGCTTTTAAAAAGCATTAAAAAATTTTCCCCCTTGGGAACCAGCAGTTAGCGTAATGGCTATGTCGCTGGATTCCCACGTAGTTGACCACGGTTCACATCCCGGACCCGGTAGCTTAGAACTCACGCCAGGTGCGTGTGCGTGCGTGCCCGCCCAAAATCCCGAGAGGAGAATGGAGGAGAAGGGATTGCGGTGTGACCATCCCCCCGGGGGGTGATTTCTCGCTTTCTGTCTCTATGTCTCTGTCTGTCTGGCGAGTGCACGCGCCCTATAGCGAAAACCTCTCAAAAAAAAATTTTTTTTCCCCCTTTTAGATTAAACATCTTTCCTCTTTCTGTCTATTTTGACTCCCTGCTGTGGGCATTTCCCCCTGTGAGAAATGGTGGTACCTAAGAGAGACTGTCCTGGGGTGGAGCAAAGTTTTAGTGTACCTTTACCTATCAAGAAGAATTTATATATTTTTTATTTTTTATAATCAAAATAATGAAAGTAATAGATGTTTTCTAAATAAATTATAGTAATTTTTTTTTAAGAGAGATTTTTGCTATAGGGCACATGCGCTTGTCAGAGAGACAGAGAAACAAACAGGAAGCGAGAAATCACACCACCCCCAGGGGGATGGCCGCACCGCAATCCCTTCTCCATTCTCCTATTGGGATTTGGGGCACACACACACACACACACACACACACACACACACACCTGGTATGAGTTTCAAGCCACCAGGTCCAGGGCTTGAACCATGGTTGAACATGTGGGAGTCCAGCAATGTAACCATTATGCCATCTCCTGGTCCCACTAGTGGGTTTTTAAAAGCTGTACCTGTCCCCGTGCTCTGCCACCCAGGGATTTTTTTAGAATCACTGGTAGAGGCCCAGCCATAATGTCTTAGGCAGTGGAGCACTGCTCTGTGATGCTGGAGCTAAGGGAGGCCTGGGTTTGGATCCCAGGTGGACCTCAGCATGCCAGGCAGGCCTGTGTGTACCTGTAATCCTGGCTGGCTAGGAGTCTGGTTGGGAGTCTGGGGGAGATCGTGGTGTGTGGGGAGGCACTGTCAAGGGTGTACGTGTGTCTGTCTGTCTTGTGACAGGAAGAAAAGGAATCTGATGGAGTTAGTAAGGCATGTTGTTCCCACATTCTCTGATGCTCCCGTTACCCTGTCTTGATGTCTCAGGGCTGTCATTAGTGTTGGTTTTCCTTCTCTGAGGGTTTTGGGACCTTCATGGCTTTGCAGTAATCTTTGCTGTCAGGCCCTCACTGTCACTTTGTCACCGTGCCTTCCCTCTAGACCAGCTGATTGCGCTGCTGTGGGTCAGGAGCCAGATCTAGCTCTTGGTCTGCGCTTCATCAGTAACGTCTGGGATGTTGGGATGCTTGTTAATCATGCTCTCAACTCTTGGTGTGAGTGAGGACTTTTTTAGTGGATTTCATAGCAACTGGATTTAATTGTTTTTATCATTGTCTTTATCCTGCATCCATTTTGATCTTTGGGCATTTTATATCCTGAACTAATTGAACACTTCTCATCCTTAGGTCCTAACATTTGGCTGGAGTATGGCCAGTACTCGGTCGGTGGGATTGGTCAGAAAGGTGGCCTGGAGAAAGTGCGCTCTGTATTTGAAAGGGCTCTCTCGTCCGTCGGTTTACACATGACCAAAGGACTTGCCATCTGGGAGGCCTACCGGGAGTTTGAAAGTGCCATTGTAGAAGCTGCGCGGGTGAGTGGCCAGCCATTGCCTCTGAACGAGCGGGGATTGTCGGTATAGTCATCGTGGAAGCATTATTTTGAAACCCTTGTCCAACCTGAATCTTGCTGTTAACATGGCTGACCAAATGGTCCTCACCCGTCCCTTAGTGGGTGAGTAGTAAGTAAATAAAGTTGGTGGTCTTTGTGGGATAGCGAGGTTGAGTTCTTTATCTTAAAAGCAGATGCCTCACTGATATTTTTTTCCTGATATTTAAAAATACTACTGCTCTATGACATGTTTCCAGATGAATGTACAGGAATAACCATACCACTCTTGGGGTGGGGGTGGGGGGCAGAAACGTCCAATTGAAATTGAGATTTGACCCCATGATAATTACGCTATTAAGACTATGATTCCTAGAGTTGTGCGGCATTGTCTGTGTGTGTGCATGAAGGTGTTGATACGTAGTGGAGTCCTCCAGTAGGTAGGCTGTTACATTAAAGTCGTCCCAGTCACTTCTTTATTATATCCCCGGTAAGATATCTGCAGTGGTGCCGTTAGTTGACCCTGAAGAAGGTGTCAGGCTCTCACCTTTGCCTAGCTTCTGTACTGTCAGACATAGCTCCTGCATGGACTCTCTTCCCAGTGTCTTCTGAACACTGTCCACTTCCTTACCACGGTACTGCTCATACCGTTCCTTCAGTTGGGAGTCCGTTTCTCTCTCGCTGTGTCCAGGGCACCTGTAGAAGCAGCCCAGGTAGCAGCTTCCCCAGGAGTCTTTCCCGATTTCTTCCTCCTGTGATACCAGCCCACTCCTAAGAATCAGCCTAAAGCTAGCTCCCTGATAGTTTGGTACTTAGGAAACTTCACATTTAGGATACTTGAATTCTGCTTCCTGTAGTTATTTGAATACATTCCGCATAATCTTTTTTTTCTCCCTGTTGTAAACACTGAGAGGTAAAGATATTATTAATTTCGAACACCCCTTCCCCCATTTGGCATACCTCATGTGTAAGTGGTTACATGATTTTTAAAAAGTTAGAACTAAAATGTTGTTGAAATGTCTTTTGAAGTAGGAAGAACCAAAGTTTGTCATTTACTACTAATTTGCTTCTTTAGCCCATAGCTGGCTTCCTTTCCCCTTTTGACCGGGAACAAACCTTTGATTCACAGCTTGAGAAAGTCCACAGTCTCTTCCGGCGACAGCTGGCGATCCCCCTTTACGGTAAGAAACCGGCATGTCAACAGCAGCCAGCCCTTTGTGGTTTCTAGTTAGACGTTTCCAGCCTCCTGTGAGGCACAGTGGGGCTGGTGCTCTTACTTTCATGGGGTACTCTTGGCTCTGGATGAGGCCCTTGGTAAAAGCATACCTCGAATTGTTGATGCTCAAGAGGTCATTGGGTCATAGGCAGGGCTAGAAACCAGATTCCCTGACTCCCAGATGCAATCTCTTTTCTGCCTTAAGACATTTTAGAAAAGGAGGAGTTGGGGGTCTCTGAAATGAATGGGAAACTGACATCCTATATTTTCTGGAGAAACTGTTGAATAAAATTAACATTATAAGCATTTTCCCTTCAGGAGTAACCTGTTCCACTGTGGGATAGGAATTTTATATGGGCTTATGTTATTCCTCTGTGAAAGTGGTTTGGTCCAGAAATACAGTCAGTTGGACGTATTCATATCTGATTTTATTGGGGTTCAGTAGAGTTGCCTTTTTTTTTTTAAGGTTTTCTTAAAATTTAACTTAATTTATTTTTAATTTGACCAGAGAGGGAGGGGAGGAGGGAGGGAAGGAAGGAAGGAGGGAGGGAGGGAGGGGGAGAGAGAGAGAGAGAGAGAGAGAGAGAAAAAGAGAAAGATGTGGGAATCCAGCACCCTCAACCACCATGCCACCTGCCGGCCCCGGCTAGAGTCTCCTCTTTAGGTGAAGGTCCTTTGGCAAGCCAGACCTTTGTGGCCTTGGAGCTGAGAGCTTGTGTAGCAGCAAGAGGAGTTTGACTCTGCCTCCTTGTCTGTCCTCTAGTTAGGTCACCCACTGTACTCATGCAGAACCTCTAGGCACTGTGACTTGATCCCAGGTCTTATTTCCCCATTCACGTCATGGTTTATTTGGATTTTAGTCAACAAGTTATAAAGTGACCATCCAAATTGTTAGTAACATGTGGAAAAGGCTGAAACTGAGCTGGTTTGTAGAGTTTATCTCACATATCAACGTGAAACAGGTTAGTACAGTGGTTAGCGTGCACTCGAGTCAGACTGCCCAGGTTCAAAACCTTGCTCTGCCGTAAACTGTAGACAAGTGACTTAACCTCCTGGTTCAGTTTCTTCCCTTGCAAAGATGAGGATTACAGCAGAGCCTACCGTGTAGTGTTGTGAGGATTGAATGAGGCAATGGATGTGATGTGCTGGAATGGTAGAAGTACTAGGTAAGTGCTGTTGAAGCACTGCTGATCGGAGGAGGCTTCAAAACATTTGTGGAGAATTGGAGTGAAAGTACAAGTTTATTTAGTTACCAAAAAACCTTGACATCTGTGCATATATATATATTTTTTAATAAGAGAGACTTTTGCTATAGTGCATGTGTGCTCACCAGAGAGACAGAAGGAAAGTGAGATATCACCCTCCTAGGGGTGATGGCCACACTACAATCCCTTCTCCATTCTCCTCTCAGGATTTTGAGCATGTGTGCACACACGCCTGGCCTAAATTTTAAGCTGCCAGGTCCAGGGTTTGAACTGTGGTCGAGTGTATGGGAGTCTAGCGACCTAACCATTATGCTGGTCCCTGTATAGATTTTTCTTAATGCACATTTTCCATGACTTTTTGAATACCCCTAAAGGTTTTATTGACTGATTAACTAGCTGGTAGAGTTGCCTGGAACATCGTTTTGTGACAGATTCTAGGGCCAAGTCTGGGCACAGCAGAACTCAAAATTTGATCAGAAATAGCTACCATAGCCACAGATGTGGGAGGGGCTGGCGGCTCTCGAGTCTCACGGCCTAATCTGTTTGGGTTGATAAAATGCAATGGCAAGATCCACGGGCTGAATCCGTCTCTCAATAGATATGGAGGCCACATTTGCAGAGTACGAGGAGTGGTCCGAGGAGCCCATACCAGAGTCGGTAATTCAGAGCTATAACAAAGCACTACAGCAGCTGGAGAAATACAAGCCCTACGAGGAGGCACTGGTAAGTGCTGGCCGCGTTGACGGAAAACTTCACCCCACAGACATTTCCCTGATCGCCAGTTGGCAAGTAAAAACAGTATCTTTAAAATGTGTTGTTTGTGAAATCTATAGAGTGTGTAAGTGTGTACATTCGTTTTTACATACCACTAATAAAGTGAACGTCCATGTACCCACCACCCAGGTTAAGAAATAGAACATTGCCAGTTCCTTAGAAGTCTCCTATGTGCCCCTCTCCGATTCCTCCTCCTCCCTCTCCCGAGAGGTAATCACTTTCCTGACTTTTGTGATAAGCATTCCCTTGCTTTTCTTTATAGTTTTACAACCTGTAAACATATCCTTAATTAAAATACTGCTTGATTTTGCTTATTGTAATGGAATCATGCTGTATTTTCTGCTCATTTCACACGTGTTGGGGTTTATTCATTGTTAGTATGGTTACGGTGCATTTGTTTGTACTGCTGTAAAGGTCCCTGTGTAGGCCACCATGCATTTGTCCATGTTGCTGGAGAGCAGGTCATTTTTATTACTTTTTGCTAAAAGGAGCACTGTTGCTCTGAACAGTCTTGAGTGTATCTGCTGGTGCACATGACAGAGTTTCTCTGGAATATTTATATTCTCAGGAGTGGAACCGCAGGGTTGTAGGGTGATGCCATTGTGTTTTCGAGGTGGTCAGCCTGCCCTCCTGCCGGCAGCCTGTGAGGTGCTCATCGGGCAGGCCAGCCCTGGATGTTGATGCACTTACCTTTTAGCCAGTTGGATGGGCTTGAGATTGTAGTTCTAATTTGCATTCCCGTGATTACTAATGAAGGTGACTATTTTTTCATGTTTATTTGCCACTTGGATTTCTTTTTTTGTGAAGTGCCTGTTAAAGTCTTTGACCTGTTTTTCTTTCCATTTGTCCTTTTTCTACTTGATTCTTGGGAGTCTTGGGTCTCAGTCCTTATTTTTGTTGTGTGTATTGTAGGTTCTGCACCCTTGCCCCGGTTTGCGGCTTTATTTCTCTTTTTCTTTCTTTCTTTTTTTGTTTGTCTTCAATGACAGGATCTTGCTGTCTTAGCCAGGCCAGCCTTAAGCTGACTGTCCTGCTGCCTCAGCCTCCCAGGTTGTTGGGATTACAGCCATGCGCCACTGCGCCTGGCTTTTAGGTTAGTCTGGGAATTGAACCTGGGCCTCTCATGTGCTCCCCGCCTGTGGAGCACACAGCGCAGCATTGCAGCAGGGCTCTCTTTTCACCTTTTTAAAGGTAATTTTGGATGTATAACTCTTAGTCTAATTTGATTTATTATCCTTTCTGTTATGGCTTATGGTGTCATTGTGCTAAAAATCTCCATTGCTCTGAGGTCTTTAATGTATTTAGCTCTATTTTATTCTAAAAGTTTTATAGTTTTTTATTTCACATTTAGGTCTTCATCCACCTGGAGCCCATTTCTTTGTGGTATGGGGCATGGTCTGGTTTCGTTTTCCCATGTGAAGACCAGTTCTAGTACTGAGTGTGATAATTCCGTCCTCTTCCCACTAATGTGTGGTGCCACGTCTGTCACAGATGGGCATTCACCTCTGTTTGGGGTGTCTTCTGGATTTTCTGTTATCCCCTCCCTCCACTGGTTTGTATCATGTTGTCCTATCGACAGTTTGATGGTAAGTTCTGACCTCGGACTGGATGGGTTCGATCTACTTCCAGAGGGGCTTAGCTTTCTGTAGCTCTTGGTGCTTCTGTTGAATTTAGAATCAGTTTTTCAAGCTCAATTTAAAAAAGAGGTTGAGTTTTTTTATTGGAATCACATTGAACCTGTAGGTCGATTTGAGGATGAATGTGTATCTTCTAATCTATGAATATTGTACTCGTAAAGGTTTCATTATTGAGGTCTCATCTTTCTGTAAAATTTTATAAAAATTTTTATAGATTTGTCCAGTGTCTCAAACACAGCAATTTTCATTTGAATTTCTGAGTGGCTTTGATGTTATTGTTAATGGTATCTTTTTAATTTTTTTTTTTTTTGGAGAGGTTTTTGCTACAGGGCGTGTGCGCTTGCCAGAGAGACAGAGACAGAGAGACAGGAAGCAAGAAATCACCCCCTGGGGGGGGGGTGGGCATGCCCCAATCCCTTCTCCTCCATTCTCCTCTCGAGATCTTGGGCATGCATGCACATGCACCCGGCCTGAGTTTTAAGCCACCAGGGCCAGGACTTGAACCGTGGTTGACTACATGGGAGTTCAGTGACATAGCCATTATGCTAACTGCTGGTCCCGTAAATGATATCTTTTTAAAGATTTTATTTTCTAGTTGTTCCTGATATATAAAGTACAATTGACATTTTAAAACTTATTTTTCTCTCCAAATTCATTAAATTATTATTCATAGTTTATAGGTTCTTTGGGGTATTCTGTGTTGACTGTGTTGACTGTATTATTTGTAAATGGCATTTTCCTTCTTTCTCATTCTTAAAACACCTTTCACTTCATTTACTGTGTCTCACCCAGACTTACGATCTCGTTTTCTGGTACGTGTGTTTTTGCCTGACCCGCAGGCATCATCTTTCACACTGCATCATGCAGTTGGTTTGCAGTTTTACCGCATGCATGCCCACTTTGTTTGCTCTTCCTTTTTGCATCCTACATCTTCTGGAATCACTTTTCTTTAGTTGGAAGAACACCTTTTTAGGGTCTCCTGCACTGGAGGTTTGCTCTTGGCAGATTTTCTCAGCTTTTGTTTGTCCAGAAGGTCTTTACTTTGCTCTCTTCTTGAAAGTTATTTTCTCGGGGCTTGAATTTCAGATTTGCTAGCTATGTCCTCTTAGCCATTGGGTATATCGTTCTTTCTGTCTCCTGGCTTCCGTTGTTATTTAGAAGTCAGCCATCTACCTCTTGCTTTTTTGAAGGTGGCAATCCCTGTGTTTCTCTGAGCTAAGGATCTCATTGGTTTGGTTTGATCGCCCGCTTTCATTACAGTAGGTCTAGGTGTGGTTATCTGTTTGTCCTGTTTGAGGATTGTTAGGCTTTTTGATTCTGTTTCTGGTGTATCTTGGCGTAGTGAGTAATTACGTAAACAAACTTTGAGAGTCAGGCTGCCTCAAGTTTGAATTGTGGCTCTGCCACTCACTAGCTCTTTGCCTCTGGGTTAGCTTGCTACCTCACTTAGATTTATTTCGTTCTTAATATTTTTTTCTTGCCAGTTTGTCGATTTGAGTTTTTTTTTTTTTTTAATAAATTGCCTGAGGGCACCTGTGCTTTCCAGAAAAAGAGAGAGCGCAGTACTCCAGTGCCCAATGGGCGTGGCATGGTCATGTCACAATCCCTTTTCCTCCATTTCTCCATCCCGTTACGATTTGGGGCCAGCACGTGTCCAGAGTATTTTTCAAGCTGCTGGGGCTGAGACGTGAACTATAATCAATTATATGGGGTCTAGCTTTCTATGCTTGATGCTTAAACTGCTGCACCATGGGGCCACCTCTGTAGATGATTTTTAAGAAAATGCCTTTTATACTTAATGTAGGAGTTTTAGTTGTTTTTAATGGCACAGTGAGTCTGGGTAACTGAATCTTAATTATTGGAAACTGAGGCCCTGAAACGTCTTTCTGCTTCCAGAGCATGTGCGCCCTCTTGCTCACCTGTACCTAACCCCCTCCCTTTTTCAAGTGCAAATGATTTGCATGTACTTCTGTTTCTCAAAGCCTCATTAATGAAGTGCTCACCACTTCAGTTTTGTTACAGCCATCAGCAGAATGTGGCCGAAGAAACAAGTTGGATAAGAGGATTTTGTCCAAAAAATTTGATTTTTTTGTCTTTTGATCAAAAAACTTTCAGCATAGCCTCTCCATCTTTTGCATGTATCTATACTCTTGTAGGAACTGATTTTTGGAATGAGAAATTTGAAATAGCTCAAGGCACTGAGTTTTTCTAGTTTGCTTGTGTTCACTCCACTCAATAGGCCAAGGAAATGACTTCTGTTTTGGAAGGAAGGTTAGCAGTGGTCATTGGCAAAGGTGGTTTTTCTTGTAGTTCCTGATTGACGGATGATTTTAATTCCTTGTGTCCTGGAGTGGATTTAGAAAATGGTTTATGGAAATCAGTAATTTAGGAAGAAGCACTTTGGACCAGACAGGAAGACTGTTCTGTTCATCAAATTGTAGATCCCATTGTGGATTACTTCCGAGCGTGAGGATTGGTGACTCTTATCTTGGTGTAGCCAGTCTTGCCCAAATTTATTTTATTCGATGATGTTTTGTGCTTCCTGACAGTATCAAGTAACTAAATTCAGCTTTAATGCAATTTTCCCGTGCTCCAGTTGCAAGCAGAGGCACCGCGGCTGGCAGAGTATCAAGCATATATCGATTTCGAGATGAAAATTGGGGATCCTGCTCGCATTCAGCTGATCTTTGAGCGCGCCCTGGTTGAGAACTGCCTTGTCCCCGACTTATGGATCCGTTACAGTCAGTACCTAGTAAGATAACCTGTTCTGGTTTTATCTTTACCAATTTAGAATCCATTCAAAGCTAAATGCGTAGGCGTCTCAGGAGGCAGCTGCTGTCCCCTCTGCTGCGTCTTGTTTGTCCTCCAACTTCCTTCTCCCCCCTCTGCCAGCTCACTTAGGAAGTAGTTCTAGTGTTTTAGGTTGATTTAAGCTGATCACTAACTGTTTAAAAAAAGGGGGGGAGCTTATAATCTTACTATTGAGGACTTCATAACAGATTGATTTTTCTGTTAACTGTTTATTGTGGGAGAAATGTAAGCATATGAAAGGAGACAGACTAATAAAGTGAAACCTCATGTGCTCTTCATTCACCTTCAACAGTAGTTACTATCAGTTACGGCCCTGTGTCCTCACCGGGCTCATTGGTGTGTGTTACTTTTGAAGCAGATAAAGACACCATATTTCATTGGTAAATATTTCAGTGCAGATATACAAAAAGATCCTTTCCTGTATAAAAGGATTCAGATGAGGGCTAGCCGTCAGGAGTGGTTGATGTCTCTTAAGACTTTTTAAATCTGTTGTCCCCACCCCACCCCCGGGGGATTTCTTTGTTGGAGAAGCTGGATCGCAAGAGACACTGTAAAGAAAATGTCTTTTGTCAGATGCTGTCCTGGCAATGTCTCATCTATGGTGAAATAGTAATAGTAAAATACTGTCTCCTCACCCTGTACTTCTTTTGTTATAGGATCGGCAGCTGAAAGTGAAGGATCTGGTTCTGTCTGTGCATAACCGTGCTGTTAGGAACTGCCCCTGGACAGTCGCCCTGTGGAGTCGGTACCTCTTGGCCATGGAGAGACATGGAGTTGATCATCAAGTGATTTCTGGTGCGACGATTTTTGTAGGGAGACTTGGGAGCTTTTGGTCTCAAGTCAGAAATAGCTGTGATGCGGGCATTAAATCAGTATCTTTGGGATATTGAGTATTAGTGGCAAAAACTGCTGTAAGTGGGAGATAAACTGGTTGGCCTAGAAGTTGTGGTCTTTCCTGCAAGCTTAGTTGATCTGAAACTCTTACTGCAGGACTTAGGGGACATGAGTCCTTCAGGAAACACATTTTTTTTTTTTTTGGAGAGATTTTCACTACAGGGTGTGTGCGCTTGCCAGACAGACAGAGAGAGACATAGAGACAGAAAGCGAGAAATCACCCCCCAGGGGGGATGGTCATGCCGCGATCCCTTCTCCTCCATTCTCCTCTCGGGATCTTGGGCAGGCACGCACGCACACGCGGCCGGCGTGAGTTTTAAGCCACCGGGTCCGGGACGTGAACCGCAATCAACTACATGGGAGTCCAGCGACATAGCCATTACGCTAACTGCTGGTTCCCCCCAGAACACATTTTGTGCAATTCTCTGCTCTTCGGAACATTGCTCTCTGGCTCATCTCACTTGGTCGCATGCTATTACAAAGTTATTATTTTTAAAGATTTATTTTTATTTAACTTTATTTGCTTACTTTTTCTTTTTTTGGAGAGGTTTGTGCTATAGGGTGCATGTGCTTGCCAGAAAGACAGAGACATAGAGACAGAAAGCTAGAAATCACCCCCCAGGTGGAATGGTCATGACACAGTTCCTTCTCCTCCATTCTCCTCTCAGGATCTTGGATATGCACGCACATGCCTGGTGTGAATTTAAACCACCAGGTCCAGGACTCGAGCCATAGTCGACTACATGGGAGTCCAGTGACATAGTCATTATGCTAACTGCTGGTCCCCAATTTACTTACTTTCTTATTTAAATTTGACCAGAGGGACAGAGCGAGGGAGAGAGAGAGAGAGAGAAAGCAAGCCGCCAGGTCTGGGACTTGAACCACAGTTGGCCATGTGGGAGTCTAGTGCCCTTAACCACCACGTTCCCTGCTGGCCCTATGAAGTTAGTTTTAAAGTCATAGAGTGCTTTTTCATAGTCAGTAGAGTTTGCTAATTTTATATTAGCTTCTTTTCGAATAGGCAGTAAATTCTGACTTTTTCTCCTACTTTCAGAAACCTTTGAGAAAGCTTTGAATGCCGGCTTCATCCAGGCCACGGACTATGTGGAGATTTGGCAGGCGTACCTTGATTACCTGAGGAGAAGGGTTGATTTCAAACAAGGTATTTAAGTGCAGCTGTCTCACCTCAGAACTGAACTCCTTCATTCCATGTCTGTGGTGAGGTGTCCCAGTCCCCCAAATGTCACGACTGGTCAAATGATGTGACCAGCCATTGGTAAATTCTTCTTTCAGAAATAATTTGTGGTTTATGTCATTCACAGGCCATGCTGTGGATTGTAAAGGCAGAGTAACAGATCTTACACTTCATACTCTCTCTCCCTCCCCTGCCTCATTTGGTCTCAACTCCTATTTTTCTCCTTTGTCCTTTTTTTTCTTAGAGAGATTTTTGCTATTGTGCATGTACATTCACCAGAGAGACAGAGAGACATAGCACCTCCCAGGGGGATGGCCATACCACAGTCTATTCACTTCTAGGGATTTTGGGCGCACACGCACACTTACCCAGTGTGAGGTTTATGCCACTGAGTCCAGGACTCGAACCACGGTTGACTATGTGGGAGTCCCGCGATGTAACCATTACACCATCTGCTGGTCCCTTTTATATACCCTAAAGTGCTCTTTACTTAAGACTGCTGTGTTTGAAATCTTTGAACCTCCGCAGGATCCTCTGCCTTCCCTCTCCCTGCAAAACAACCAGAAGAACCCTAGGTTGTACTTACTATACATGCAGAGAGTCTTTGGCCATTCTGCCCTGGCTGTGGGAGACCCACCTGTTCCCCAGACAGCTCCTCGTATTCACGCTTGTCCTGGTGCTGTCCATACCATCGTATTCATTGCCTTCCTCCCCCTCTGTGTGATGAGGGCGAGGACCTGCATTTCCACTTCTGTGTCCTCTCCGTGGTGCCAGGTAGATGATGGCGCTCTGGGCAGTTTTAGTGTTGGATGAAAAAAAAAAGCCTTACTGTGTGGGCTCCTAAAGTTCTTTTTTTAAACAATTTCCTGTAGACTCCAGTAAAGAGCTGGAAGAGTTGAGGTCCACATTCACACGTGCTTTGGAGTATCTGAAACAGGAGGTAGAAGAGCGTAAGTATGGCCCAGACCTACTGCTTTGCCCAGTTAGTTCCCAGTTCTTGGTTGGTGGACCGCCTCAGCCAGAGGCTGTTCATCTCTAAATGTCTTTCTAATTGTGACTAATTCCATTCCTGAAGGTTTCAGTGAGAGCGGAGATCCAAGCTGCATGATCATGCAGAACTGGGCTAGGATTGAGGTAAACATTCTTGATAAGTCTGTCAGTTTCATCCACCTCCGAAGGACTTTGTATAATAGTGTCCTATTAAATAGTAATGCAGGGAGTGGCCTAGACTGCAGTGCTCTGTTCTTTATCTAGCTTGATGTGCATTTGTTTATGTCCTGGTGAAGTACTAGCTTCTGCCAGAAGTGCAGCGAATGTCCAAATGCCACACTCGCTCACTCCTCGACTTCTTCCCCCCTTTCTCGTTGCCTGCTCACTCAAGCGCAGAATGTGGACTAGCAGGTTGCTGGCACGTTCCTCGGTGCTGGGGAAAATCTCATAGCTGTGGTCTCTGTGCCGCAGTGTAGAAAACAGGAAATCTGACACAATTAGATGATGTAATAAGTTGAAATCATTATGAGGCCAGGGACACCAAGATGAGTGAGACATGGAACCTTTCTGTATGTCGCCTCTCAGTTTAAACCTTTGGAGTTAAGCTTTATAAAAAATGAAAACCAAATGACTATTCAGTATTCTTGAGAGAGTTGTGGGCTCTTGCTCACTGGTACCAGGACGCATAGGCACACTGTGTGACGCTCGTCGGTGCAGAAGAGCTGACGTGGTGGGGCCTGACCTTGCAGCACTAGAGGAAGACCCGGGGCATGTCCAGGGACTTATGTGGCAATGTAGTTTTGGGAGGCTTTGTCGAAAAATATGTGTCCTTTCCTAACTGAGCCTGTTAATGCTCTCTAGGCTCGACTGTGCAATAACATGCAGAAAGCTCGGGAGCTCTGGGACAGCATCATGACCAAAGGAAACGCCAAGTATGCCAACATGTGGCTTGAATATTACAACCTGGAAAGGTAACCAGCCTGGCGTTGGGGAGGGGCTGGTGCTTGTCAGGTCTGTAGGCCTTGCTGACTCTCGCCAGCGGAGGCTTGCTCTTTAGACCTGGGCTGCCTCCCTGGATCCTTTCTCTTTCACTAGTAGGTACATTTTTATTGGCATGGTTAGAAACCAAGTACTGTTTTGTGCCTAAGGCTCTTACCCATGCTTTTTGAAAAATTTGCCAGAGGGTGTGTGTGCTTTCCAGAGAGAGAGAGAGAGAGGAAGAAGAGGGAGAAAGCAACCCCCCCCATGGGGCATGGCCTGCCACAATCCTCTTTATTTCTACATCTTGTCGGGATTTGAGGCATGCATGCATATGTGCCCGGTATGTTTTTCAAGGCTCTGGGTCCAGGACTTTAGCTGGTCATGTGAGATCCAGCTCCCTTAACCACCAGGCTGTGTGCTGGCCTAACCGCGCATTTCTTTTGTTTCTGTTTTTGTTTGTCTTGATTTTTGGCCATGAATATTTTCTCTTACTTTTTGAGAGCTGTTTATTTTGTAGTATATTTGCTTTGATAGAAGTACAAAATATTAAAAAAAGAAAAAACCCTCAGATGACTTGCAGTCTCTGCACTAGAAATAACCAGTGTTAGGCAATGGTTTGGGATGCATTCTTTCTTGGGAGATTTTTGCTATAGGGCATGTGTGCTCACTGGAGAGACAGAGAGCGAGAAATCACCACCCTGGGGGTGTGGCCATGATGCAGTCCCTTCTCCTCCATTCTCCTCTTGGGATTTTGGGCACACTTACATGTACACCCAGCACGAGTTTCAAGCCTCTGGACCCAGGACTCAAACCACAGTCAGCTATGTGGGAATCCAGCGATGTAACCACCACACCGTCTGCTGGTCCCAGGATGTATTCTTTGTGCTTTTTCTATGAGTAATGTTTTAAAAAAATGTAATTAAATCATGCATGATACAAATTTTTTTTCTTTAAAGAGATTTTTGCTATAGGGCGTGTGTGTTTGCTGTAGAGACAGAGACAGAGAGACAAAGTGAGAAATCACCACCCAGGGGGAATGGTCACGCTGCAATCCCTTCTCCTCCATTCTCCTCTTGGGATCTTGGGCACGCACGCACACGCGCCCAGCGTGACTTTAAGCCACCGGGTCTGGGACTCGAACCGTGGTTGACTGTGGGAGTCCAGCGACATAGCCATTATGCTAACTGCTGGTCCCAAGCCTTGATATAAACTTTTAAAACAGTTTGAATTCAGTATGTTATAAAATGGGAACAATAATAAAGAATATGACAAGCTTTTTAATATATCTTTTTTTTTGAATGTTATGTTCTTTCCAAAAAATAATGTAGGCTTCAATATAAGTAGAACCTTTACTAAAATACTTGATAGAAAGTGAATTTCTTATAATCTCATCCCTAGAGATGACTACTATTAAAACTTGTTTACTGTTCTCCTAGATCAGTGATTCTCAAACTTCTGGTCTCAGGACTCCTTTACATTCTTAGAATTTGGGAACCCCAGATACCTTTTGCTTATTTGGGTAATACCTTGCTGCTTATTACCATGTTGTAAAATAAAACTGACTAATATTTATTTTTTAAATTAAAAATATTATTTTATTTAACTTTAATTATTTAAATTTGATCAGAGAGGGACAGAGTAGAGAGAGAGAGAAAGAAAGCAAGCCATCAGGTCTGGGACTCAAACTGTGGTTGGCTATGTGGGGAGTCCAGCGCCCTCAATCACCATGCCACCTGCCATCCCCAAAACTGACAAATATTTTTATTAATTTATTTAAAAATAAATGTATTACATTTAACCTAAATAACTTTTTAAAAAATAAAAATAATAATTTAGTGAGAAAATAGCTTGGTTTGTATTTTTGCAAATATCTTAAATCTAGCATAGTAGAAACTAGTGAATTCTCGTGACTGTTTCTGCACATGTCTGTCGTGATGTGTATTTGTTAAAGTGTATGATGAGGGATCAGCAGGTGGTGTAATGGTTACGCTGCTGGACTGCCAAATAGTCTACCATGGTTCATGTTCTGAACTGGCAGCTCACGCCGGGCGCATGTGCATGCGTGCACAAAATCCTGAGAGGAAGATGGAGCAGAAAGGATTGCAGTATGGCCATTCTCCCCCGGGGGTTGATTTCTTGCTTTATTGTCTCTCTGTCTCTCCAGCAAGGTGCATGCGCCCTATAGCAAAATTGTGTCTAAAAAAAATATGAAGAAACTTTGGGCTCACATAGATAGGTTAGAAAACAAAGAGATGTTATACTACAGCAAAACTCAGTAAGTGAAATTTTCTTAAAGTCAGTTGCAGTGTGGAATATGAAACCGTAAATGGATTTTTCCAACTCTCTTACTTTAATATCCATGTGTTTATTTCACATTTTTTTTTTTTGAGAGATTTTCATTGTAGGGCGCGTGCGCTCGCCAGACAGACAGAGAGAGACATAGAGACAGAAAGCGAGAAATCACCCCCCAGGTGGGATGGTCACGCCGCAATCCCTTCTCCTCCATTCTCCTCTCGGGATCTTGGGCACGCACGCACACGTGCCCGGCGTGAGTTTTAAGCTGCCGGGTCCGGGACACGAACTGCGGTCGACTACATGGGAGTCCAGTGACATAGCCATTACGCTAACTGCTGGTTCCCTTTATTTCACATTTTTAAAATATTATTTATTTAATTTTATTTAATCATTCATTTATTTTAGTTTGAACAGAGGCACAGAGAGAAAGAGAGGGAAAGTGAAAAAGCAAGCTACCAGGTCCGGGCTTGAACCGTGATCTGCCACATGGGAGGGTCCAGCACCTTAACCATCATGCCACCTGCTGGTTCCCTATTTCACATTTTTTTTAAAGAGTTTTTTTTGTTTGTTTGTTTTCCCCCATAGAGTACGTGTGCTTGCCAGAGAGAGAGACAGAGAGAGGGAAAGTGAGAAAACATCCCCCAGTGGGGATGGCCATGCCACAGTTCCTTCTCCTCCATCCTTTTTCTTGGATTTTGAACATGCACGCACATGTACCTGGCATAATTTTCAAGCCATTGGGTCCAGGACTTGAACCATAGTTGGCCATGTGGAAGTCCAGTGATGTAACTGCTGTGCCGCCTGTTGGCCCCCATTTTGCACTTTGAATTGACCTTTTACTTTTTATATGATGTCATAATTCTGTGATACACATTTTTCATTTGGAAAATTCAAATTCACTGAGTCATACAACTCGTCTAAATATAGACGCACTGTATTATGTGATATAAAATTATATTTGTTTATATCTTTGCTGATTGTAGTAGAAGAGCCTTTTAAGTGGGAAACTGGAAAACTTGCAGCGGCAGATACAAGTTTTCCAAAATTCTAATTTTCGCTTGAAAGCTCAAATTTGATCACTTGCAACGAATACTGTCAAGAGTTTCCTCAAAGTGAGACTTGCTACATTGATTTTCAAAATATTTGCCGGATACCTGAGTGACTGTCGAGCCTCCAATGTAGTGAGGAGAAAACATTGTGGGTATTCTGAAAGCTCAGGGCTCTCAGAAGCTAGAGTCACCAGAGTGCTTCTTCCTGGGAGAAGACAGCCCATTCCTCACATACTTTCTGCTTTGTATTGTGGCAGCACCTGATTGTTTTCTGCCCTAGGGCGCACGGTGACACGCAGCACTGCCGCAAGGCCCTGCACCGGGCCGTCCAGTGCACCAGCGACTACCCGGAGCACGTCTGTGAAGTCCTGCTCACCATGGAGAGGACGGAAGGTGGGACCCTGAGTGCTCGTCCTGTGGCCACTGGCCGTTTGGGCTCAAGTGGGAGCAGCTGATTATAATCAGTGAGGGCAGACTGAGTCACGGTCACCGCCCCTCAGGTGGCACTGTGTGATTAGACTGTCAGGGTGTCACCATCACCGTGAGCATGAGTCCGCCTGTAGCTCTCTAAGATGTGCCAGCTGCCAGGGGACTCTGATGGAGCTTGGGCATGAGAGTTCTCATGACTTGGAGGTGGTGCCATTCTGTGCCTTGGAGGATGTGTAGTGGCATCCCGGGCCTCTGCCCACTAGGTGCCAGTACTGGCTCTCCCTGCCTGAACCAAACATGACAACCAAAAATGTCTCCAGGCATTGCCACATGTTTTGTGGTGGACAGGATCCTCACTGGGAACCATCGGTCCGGCTCCATGTCTGTGGAGAGGAGCTAGAGAGGCAGTGCTCCATGTGTTCTTGGTTATACTTGCGTTCCTTGTTGAATTTCAGAGCCTTTCATGTGTTCTAGAACAAGAACCAATGGGAGAGTAGAGTGGATTTATCTGTATGTCTGGATCTTGGGTCTGAACCACTCAGAACTGGGGTGCAGTGACCAAAATCACAACAAAGGAAAAGACCTCAATATTTGAGGAGCTCTTTAAAATGCTTTATACCTTTTGCATTAGAATGTCTTCATAACTTTTGCTATTGAGAGCTCATATTAGATCAGATTCTGGTTTTTGGCTTCTTTTCTGAAACACAAGGGCCATTTAAACATGTAGAAGGACTCCTTGAATTCCAAATTGTAGGCCTATGTGAATTAAATTTTCTTGATGACAGGAGCTGGCGCTCTAGTTGCCTTAATAGGCAAAATCTCTTCTGGAGATGTGGAGAAATTAAGAAAATATCATGTTATTACATCCTTCAGAACTGAAAGAATGAAAGTTTTGCTTCTCTGTTCTATCAAGGTACTTTAGAAGATTGGGATATTGCCGTTCAGAAAACAGAAACTCGACTAGCTCGTGTTAATGAGCAGAGAATGAAGGTAATGATGAGATTATCTGAAGTCTTTGGAGCCTCTTACAGCTACGTTGGCTGTGTTTCGTGTGGCTGTTTCTTGTCTGAACCGTTTAGATCTTCCTAAAGTGTCTTTCACTCATCAGAGAATACTAATGTTAAAATATTTGAATTATTTTTTGGTCTTTGTTTTTGTTTTAGTTTTACTGTAGGGTATGTGTGCACTGGAGTAAGACAGAGAAAAAGTGACAAATCCCCTGGCCGGGGGGTAGCCCTGCTGCAATCCTTTTTCTTCCATTCTCTTCTGGGGCTTTTGGGTACACACATATACATGCCTTTTGTGTTTCCCAAGCTGCCAGGTCTGGAACGTCAACTGCACAGCTGGCCATGTGGAATCTAGCCACCTTTACCACCATACTCCCTGGCTCGGCCTGAGTCAGTATTCAAACCTGTCTTCTGTCATCTTTTTAGATAGGTTGAAAACTTTGGCCTCAGCAACAAATATTTTTTCATGGGATGGGAGAGTCTTGGCACTAAAATTGATTGGAATAGAGGAAAAGAATAAAAAGATACTGTTAAACTTACTTTAGGGTTGAGAGCCAGAATCCTCTCAGGAGCCTGAATAAACCCTAGTGTGTGTGTGTGTGGGGGGCACTTGTGAACATGTCTCTTCACCTTCTCGGGGTCTCCTTCTCACTGGTAACAGACGTCCCCTCCTCTCATTGAAGTCAGTACAGTTAGTGCACCAGCTGAACCAAGTCATGTGTCCTGTTATCGATTTTCTAGGCTGCAGAGAAGGAAGCAGCCCTTGCCCAGCAAGAAGAAGAAAAGGCTGAACAACGGAAGAAGGCCCGGGCTGAGAAGAAAGCGACCAAAAAGAAGAAAAAGACCAGAGGCATAGACAAACGCAAAGCGGATGAGGACGAGGAGAAGGAGTGGGGTGATGATGAAGAAGGTAAAAAGCTTTTTGGGAATTTCATTCGGAAACATTAGGAACTTTTAGAGAAATTGGAGAAATAGCATCAGGAACTTTTCCCCCTGAACCATTGGCGAGTAGTTGCTAGCACCTGCTCCTCACCCTTTGCTTCCATTTGCTTGTCTGTCTTGTAATTGAGGGCGATCTTCTGACCGGTCAGCCATGACGATCCCCGAGCCAGTGCTGCTAGCTCATCACTGACCCCGTTCATGCTCTGCCTTTGTCCCAATAACGTCCTTTCTGGTAAGAGTTGATCCCTCTCAGGAGCGGGTATTGTGTTGTTTCCTGTCTCTTGAATCTCCTTTAGTCTGGAGCATTGTTCATTCTCTACTTGACTCTCATAACCTGGACTCTTTCAGGGGACAGGCCAGTGTAGAATGGCCCTCAGTGTGTGTGTGAGACTGGCTCGTGATTAGATTCAGGTTGAGCGTCTTTGGCGGGAATAGCAAGCGATGCCAAGTTCTTGTTGAATCCCAGTGTGTGGCATGTGACAGTTTGTCTCACTGGTGGTGATGGTCACTTTGCTAATGTGACTGAGGTGGTCCTGTCTGTGCTGTGAAGTTGCTATTTTCCCTTCATAACAATTATGTATTCAGATGGTATTGGCCTAGTGTTTTGAGACTCGGTAAATGCTCTGTTGCTCATCCAGCTTTATTCACCTATTTATTTATGTTGTGGATTTACTGATTGCTGTTTTCTTCAACAGTTGTGATTTGTTATCGTATTTATGTTGATGCTCTGCTTATCCTGGATTGGGCTGGAAGAGTCCCTTCACTCAGGCCTCTGGGATCCCTGTGACCTGTCCCTTCAGTCTTTGCTCACTTCCATTCTTTCTAGCACACAGTATTCTGTGGTCGTCCTGTATTTTCTGTAACTTGATCCTGGAGTCAGCTATTTCTCCACGGTCTCCTTGGGTGGCAGACAGTACTTCAGAGGTGCTGGTGTGCTCGCTGCTGTGGGTATTGTTTCTAAGCCTTGGGTGGTGTGGGTGTGTTTGTGTGTGTGTGTGTGTGTGTGTGTGTGTGTGTGTGTACCTGATGTGTGCTTTAATTTAGTTTACATCTGTACTTAAAAAAATATATTCCAGGAAAGAGAGAGACAGAGACAGGTCTCTCCAACAGGGTCTTCATGATGCGATCCACCCCCAGACTCAGCTTTGGATCACAGGCACATGGGCACTTGGTGTGTTCAGGGAGTTTGCTGGATATGAACCCAGAACCTTCCCACATAGGTCAGCCTTCCAGAGCATTGCGTTACCACTGTGCGACCATCCCTTCCCTACCGTCTTTTTATAGCATACCATCCCTCCGCTATCCCCTTTTTACGTCTCTACTTAATTTCTGTAACCCTGTATATTGCAAACCACGAGTTCCCACTGAAACCTCCAGTTCTAGTCCACAGGGTTCATTTTATTTTTTCTTTCTCCTTTCATACTTGCAATGCTCTTCTGACTCTGGGAGTGTGTGTGTTACCTCAACTTAGATATTCCCAACTTAGATATTCCCTCAGTCTCCTGTGTGTACGTAGCCAGCTTCCTGCCCCACCTCCCCTCCGAGTGGGTACCCCCCACCCCACTTGGTCTCACCCTCACACCTTCCCCGTCCACCCAGGCTCCACGCGCAGCACTGGGCCATCACCGCCACGGCCCTCCTGCAAGGGTGCCCTCCTGCAAGGGTACCCTCCTCTCCCAACTCAGGCTCCCAAACCCCAGGCTGGGTCCCTGTCACCGTGCTGTGCGAGCACATCCTTTTCCTGCCACTCAGGCTCCAGTGTCCCGACCCACTGCTGCAGCCCCCATGCTGTGCAGACAGCGACTTCGCTTAGCCTTGCTTGATGGCATCGCCTTGGTAGAATTTTGCAGCCAGTTAATGCTGGACCCCTGTGATTTCAGGAATAGGCAGATGTGGATCAGACTTATGTTAGCAGTCAGTCAAGGAGAAAAACCTCTAGACATTAAAGGACCGCACATTTTCCTGGTACGGGTGTGTCAACTGCAGGGGGTAATGGAGTCACCATCAGTTGACCTTTCTTGTGCACCTTGTTCGGGTCTTCAGAAATGACCAAGGGCGCTCCTGGTTTAATGGGGTGAGGGAGCGTCACATGTGACTGCAGGGCCTGTGACCAGGACTGGGAAGTGCAGCTGTTAATTGCGTGGAGGCCAGGGAGGGCACTGGTGGATTAGCTCGCTGCCAGGAACACTTGTGGGGGAGTGAGCATCCAGGGGAGGAGTGAGGGGCTGGCCCAGGGAGAGGAAGGGGAGGGTGGCAAAGCGCGAAGGCACGTGATTGCCTGGCACTTCCGTGACAGCAGGCAGTTGGCTCTGAGCCAGAGGCACAGCAGAAGGACAGGTGCAGGCTGAGGGAGGCTGGAGCAGTGGGCAGCTGACAGGGCTGCCTGGAGGCCCTGGAGTGTGGCTTGCAGGGCTCAGAGGCCTTGGGAAGGCAGGGGCAAGTTGCTGAAAGGGCTGCAAGTGGAGGGGCTGCCAGCACTGAGCTTCAGCACCGCCCTGGAGGCAGTGGTCAGGGCGGCTTGGAGTAGGATGCTGCTGTTGAGTTCTCTCTGAGGACACAGTGTGTTGAGGGTGTTTTAGAAAGCAGGTGTTTTGTCCTACTTTCTGTAGCGTGATCTGCGGAGCCCTTACAGCCGGGTCTCCTAGGGTGTTCATTTCAGTGCAGACGCCCAAGGACTCTATCCCACCCCTGCTGAGCTGGGAGGGGAACCCTAGAGTTTCCGTCGAAGTTTACGACCCTCCAACCTTTATAATCCAGAGTGGACAGTGGGGATTATATTTGATTTAGTCCACTTAATACAGATGTCATTGGGGCCCCAAAAGTCGTGGGACAGGTCCAGAGGGTCATGGGAGACCAGCAGGGATGTGGTACTTGCCCTGCCTCTGGGAGAGGAGTGTGTACCACATGCAGCGTTGGTTGTGGGAAGGGTGCTTTCACTGCAGCCTCCGCTTAAGTGCTGAAGAGGAAACACTTAACCATTGCTGCTTCTCTCCTGGAAACCTGTAGAGCCACCCTCTAAACGCAGGAGAGTGGGGAACAATGTCCCCCTGGCTGGAGAAGCAGGAGATGGAGATGCAGACCTGGGGCTCACGGGGAAGTGTGTGGCTGTAGACGTCGATCCCCCTTCTAAGCAGAAGGAGAAGGCGGCCTCCCTAAAGAGAGATGTGCCCAAGGTGCCTCACGACAGCAGCAAGGACAGCATCACCGTCTTCGTGAGCAACCTGCCCTACAGCATGGCGGAACCGGACGCCACTCTCAGGCCGCTCTTTGAGGCCTGTGGGGAAGTGGTGGAGATCCGCCCCATCTTCAGCAACCGGGGCGATTTCCGTGGCTACTGCTATGTGGAGTTTAAAGAAGAGAAAGCAGCCCTTCAGGCACTGGAGTTGGATAGGAAGAATGTGGAAGGGAGGCCAATGTTTGTTTCGCCCTGCGTGGATAAGAGCAAAAACCCCGATTTTAAGGTATGTTCATGGAAAAAATAATGCTTTTCACATGCAATTGCTTTAGACAGACCAAACAACTTTTTCCTGCAGTACTGACACTTAGAATTTTAAAAATTACTTTAACTTTCGTTATTTTAATTGAAATGGAGACAGATGGGGGGAGGGGGGGGCGGTGGTAGGAGATGGAGATGCAGACCTGGGGCTCACGGGGAAGTGTGTGGCTGTAGACGTCGATCCCCCTTCTAAGCAGAAGGAGAAGGCGGCCTCCCTAAAGAGAGATGTGCCCAAGGTGCCTCACGACAGCAGCAAGGACAGCATCACCGTCTTCGTGAGCAACCTGCCCTACAGCATGGCGGAACCGGACGCCACTCTCAGGCCGCTCTTTGAGGCCTGTGGGGAAGTGGTGGAGATCCGCCCCATCTTCAGCAACCGGGGCGATTTCCGTGGCTACTGCTATGTGGAGTTTAAAGAAGAGAAAGCAGCCCTTCAGGCACTGGAGTTGGATAGGAAGAATGTGGAAGGGAGGCCAATGTTTGTTTCGCCCTGCGTGGATAAGAGCAAAAACCCCGATTTTAAGGTATGTTCATGGAAAAAATAATGCTTTTCACATGCAATTGCTTTAGACAGACCAAACAACTTTTTCCTGCAGTACTGACACTTAGAATTTTAAAAATTACTTTAACTTTCGTTATTTTAATTGGATTGGAGACAGACGGGGGGAGGGGGGGGCGGTGGTGGAGAGAAAGCAAGCCACCAGGTCCAGGATTTGAACTGCAGTTGGCCATGTGGGTGTCCAGTGCCTTTAACCACCATGCCACCTGCCACCTCCAGTACTTAGACTTTTTTATACTCTGTCAGGAACTAAATGTCCATGTGAACTGGGGCCTGACTCAGGGCTGGGTCTCTCTAAGCCTGCATCAGTTGACTGAGTAATGATACTCCATGAGTTAGAGTAAAGGCTGCTTCCTGTTGCATGCTTAGTAGTGACACGAGAGTATGCTAACTCACATATGTTACCTCACTGTGTCCCCTTCCAGCTCTGCCAGTGGCAGCTTTGATCCTTGGTATTTTCAGGAGACAGTGTTGGCCTAGTGAGGTGAACCGTCTTGCCCCTGGAGCCCAGTGATAAGTCCTACAGCCCAGGCTCGGCCCTGGTCCACACAGTGGCTGTGGTCCCATGAATGGGCTCCCACCAGCTGGATTATGGTGCCAGGCCGGACCTTGACTGTGGGTCTCCTCCTGCCTTTCTTCCCATAGGTGTTCAGGTACAGCACTGCCCTGGAGAAACATAAGCTGTTCATCTCGGGGCTGCCTTTCTCCTGCACCAGAGAGGAGCTGGAAGAGATCTGCAAGGCTCACGGTACTGTGAAAGACCTCAGGCTGGTCACCAACCGGGCTGGCAAACCCAAGGTCAGTGCTGGAGCCGGGGGCTTTGAGCCCAGCAGGCCACGTGTCTACATCTGCTCAGAGATGGTTCTGTTCTGCAGTGCTTCCTCGTGCACCTGCTCAGAAATGGGGCTCAGCAGCTCTGCTTCTTCCTGGAGGCCAGTTAACCTGTTTGTAACTGACACACTGAAAAAGAGCAAGATGTTTGAAAAAGAAATGCTCGGGAACCACTGGGGCCACAGTGGACCCCTTTCTCTTGGGCCCAGGAGCAGCATTGTGGCCAGATATACGTGGGGCATTGGGCGAGTGCCCTCCTCTGCAGCCACCTTCTGCAATTCCAGACTCCTCTTGGCAGTGATCCTCCAGCCAGTCCTCGGGTCCATCCACCACACTCGTCCTTAACTGTTCTCTCCTTTAGGGGCCCCCTCCCCATTTCCTGGCAAACCCCTGCACCACAGCCCGAGTAGCATTAGTCTCAGTGTGGCTTTGTATTGCTTCTCGAACCCTGCCCTCCTGTTCAGGTTAACAGAGTTGCAGTAAGAAATAGCGAGGCTGAGGGGGCAGGGGCAGGCGAGCTCACGGGGCTCCAGGGAGGAAGGGTAGGGTGGGGAAGGTGGCCTGTGCAGGGGTGCCTGCTCTGAACTGGTCTGTGGGTTTTTGGAAGGAAGTCAGGCTGCCTGTGTACTTGTGTGTGGGAGGTGCACCCTGGGCCTCTGGCATCTCACCTGGACTTTGCCTCTTCAAGGGGTTGGCCTATGTGGAGTACGAAAATGAATCCCAGGCGTCGCAGGCTGTCATGAAGATGGATGGCATGACTATCAAAGAGAACGTCATCAAAGTAGCAATCAGCAATCCCCCTCAGAGGAAAGTTCCAGAGAAGCCGGAGGCGAGGAAAGCACCAGGGGGCCCTATGGTGCCACGGCAGATATATGGCGCGTAAGTGTTTGCCTGCCAGCCTAGTCCAGGCCTTGTCCTGGCCGGCACTAGGACATGGTCTATGACCGGGGAGCCAGGGATGAATTAGCTTCTTGGCAGTTCAGGGGTTAGGATGGCAATGCCAGGGCCTGCTGGTTGTTGTGGTCACTATGGTTCTGCTGGACCAAGGGGTCCAGAGCAAGCCCAGGAAACAGGGTAGGACCCCTTTTGGGACTCGCCAGTTTACAGTAGTCATTTCTGTAAAGTTAAAAAAAAAAAAAAAAAAAAGTTCAGGGCAACAATTAATGCCCCCTTTGCCAGCTGAGTCTGTGTGTTTAAAAGAAAATCTGGTAAGCCACTCTTGGCATTCTGCAGCTCTAGCTACAGTGTGCCTACATAGAAGTTGTGCTTTTTGCCTCAGGGAGAGGCAGCAAAATGGCCAAAGATTTGGTTAGGGCTGAAAGGTGACAGCCATTTTTATCCACTCGAAGCGTGACTATTGTATTGGCCAAAACTGTGGATAGGGCAGTTTGCTGAAGTGGTTCTTATGTAAAAGCCAGAATTAAGCAGATGGGGAGTTTTTTATTTTTCGTCTTTCCACTTTGAGAAATCAAGAACTCCTTTGGCTTACTTGTTCAATCAGATCAGGCAGAAATGGTTGCTTCAGAAGGGTCCATTCAGTGTTTACTCTTCCAGGCGGGGCAAGGGAAGGACCCAGCTCGCTCTCCTGCCACGGGCCCTGCAGCGTCCAAGTGCCCCAGCTACTCAGGCCGAGAATGGCCCTGCCTCAGGCCCAGTGGGCCCTACCACCGCAGCCGCTGAGGCGCCCAAGATGTCTAATGCCGACTTCGCCAAGCTGCTTCTGAGAAAGTGAACAGGACTCCGAGAGATGGGAAATGCCCTACTTCTTGCTGGCCAGGCAGACCGCCCACCACCCAGCGGGACACTGGGTGTCAAGGGCCGGTGCGGTGCCCATTCCTACACAGACTTAGCTCTGGCTCAGGTGGAGGGTAAAGGGTGTTTCAGGTCAGGAGGCTCAAGTGCTCCCTCATATTGAGGGCAATATGACAAAAATGATCACTCTACATGCTGGGCCCAGGGTGCAGGGTCCCAAGATGCTTTTGTGTCATAAAGAGTGAGGGACAGAAGTGAAACCACAACAGTTTTTGAGATCCACTTGTCTTTGGCCAGCTCTGGGCCCTTTTTATAATATGACACTTCTCTTACACCCTGCACAGCACATGTGCCCATCACTCTTTTAATTTTTAAAAGATGAAATGGCAGATGCTAGTAATTCACCAGAATGGCCTATTTTAGTAAAAGGGGGGGATAGGGGAAGTCACATAAAAAAATTTGATGGATTTTTGTTCAAGGGGCTCTGCGTTTTTATATTATGTATTTGTAAATGACACTTCAAGCTGTTGTTATATGTTTCCTAAAAGCAAAATATTTGCAGCATTTGTTCTGTATGAGAATCCTGTGTGCCACCTGCTGTGAGCCATTTTCTTTGCCCAGCGATGAGTGAACTGTGTTCTTTGTCTAAACACTGCGTTTCATTCCTTTGGTTTTGTTTAAATACTGCTTCAAGTGCAAACTTAAATTCTCCCCATTTAGCTTTGTTTATTAAACCGAAGTTTTCTTAACTTCTTGCGAATGGTCCTCGGATATGGATTCACATTTGGCTGTATTTTGAAGTGGTGTACCTTGCTTACTCAATAGATGTGTAAATAGAACTTTTGTAAGTCAAATCCTACTGTCACTTTGATTTAAATTATTTCAGCTGTGGTTTGTCTTCAATTTTAGACTTAGTTTACAGCAGTATGATGCTTTAGCTTTTAAGCTTTTTCATCTCTCACTTTTGATCAAATATTTATTGCTCTGAAAGCAGCATTGCTGACCCAGGAGGGGAAACTTACTTTACGAAGGTACTCCGGAGAACATCAGGGAATCCTTTCATGTGTAGTGGAACTCAGCTCCTCCTGTATCTGTTTCGTAAGTTTAAGTGTTTCTGCATCAATCAGGTTTTTTCTACTTTTTTTTTTTAAATATTTTTTTTTTAATGGAAAATTTTCAACATAGAAAAGTAGAACAGTAAAATAAACTCCCATGTGCCTGTCACGGAGCTTTCAGCATTCCTCAACTTGCAGCCCAGCTTACTTCGTTTCTTCCCACTCACCTCTTTTCCCTCTTTGTCATACAGAGGCACGTCCCAGACCTCATACTCTCATCCAGTGGTAGTGTAGCTTGTAGCTCTTAAGAGGTGAGGACTTGAAGGCCGTGGTTTTATCACCCCTAGACACATTGGCAGTGATACCTTAATGTTATCAGCTGTCCTGTTAAATTTCAAGTCTAATAAATCAGTTCTCCCTTAAGTTATCACTTGTTAAGTTTCTTTTTAAAAGAAATATTAAATTTTATTACTAAATTTGACCAGAGACAGACAGAGGGAAAGCTAGAAAGCAAGTCACCAGGTGTGGGGCTTGAACCGCAGGTTGGCCACATGGGAGTCCAGCATCTTAACCACCATGTCACCTGCAGGCCCTCTTGTTAAGTTTCTCAAGTCTTAAGCTGTATATTCCACACCACCTGTCTTTGTCTTTTTAACACAAACTTTTTTTTGTTTAACTAGGCATAATCTCTGAAGTCATTCAAGCAGCAGCTCTTGGCAGCAGTAAGAACCTTTGCTGTGACACCAGGTCTTGTTGAATTCTCTGCTGGCTGCTTGGAAGCCCAGTCAGTAGGTGGTGAGCTCAGAGGGGGCCCTGCTGGTCTGGGGCCTGGCCCTTGAACAGCCATGAAAATTTCTGTCACGTCAGGTTAAGGTGGCTTTACTTTTTGCTGCTTCACAGAATGGTTTAGTTCTCTTGCTGCTGGCCAGGACTCTGACCTTATTTCATACTCTCGAATATCAGTGCAGAGATGAGCCTTTTCAGACTTGAACCCAAACCCACTCTCACTTCAGGGTGTCGACTAGCCTAAAAGCCGATTTCCAGGATCATTTGGGTTTATGTGCTTTCTCTAGGAAAAGCAAGAAATGATGGTAAGTAATGAGCAGCTAGTTATTTGAGTTTAGAAAAAAAGCAGTAATTCACCCGTCTGCCCAGGCAGGCAGTTTATCCAGCTAGTTCTGTCTTGTTTGCCTGTTGAAATGTCATCTTGGATCTGTTCTCCCAGAACAATGTGAAGAACAGGGTGAAAGTTCAGTATACTCCCTTCATCCTTTAGGGCAGGGGGGAACCACTCTTGAATAAAGACAGCAAAGTCTCAGATGTTTATGTAATAAAATACTTTATTAGAATCAGTCATTTGTTAAAATAATATCCTTCATGTATAGCTAAAGTGCAGTCTGTCATTACAAAGCAAGTCTTCGGTCAGACTTCCCTGCTGTGTTTAGAAAACCAAGACAAGAGTTAAGGTTTAAGAAATACCTCACTGCAGCGTAAAGGTATGCAAACATTTCTACAAAGGTTCGAGTAACTGAGTTGGAGCCATTCCGGACATTTTTTCAATTATTTTTCTTTGTAGAAAATGACTCTGTGCTCTTTATTACAACCAAGTAACTAAAAAAACCCACCTGCTACATTATAGTTGTGTCCTCATTACTATCTGGAACTGAATCCTCAGACAGACAACACTGTGTAGATTCACTGTCCTCCACACACTGACAGAGGGCAAGACCGTTCTAGATACCTGGGCTACTTCCCTGGGAAAGGAACCCGGGGATTTCCAGCCACTCTGTCTAAATAGCCACTTAGGATTGGAAGAGGAGATTCCTTCTACTTCCATAAGATGACAACAGGCAAGCTGGCCATGTCACACATTCCACTTTATAGGTCGTTAGGAAAATAAGGCCGCTTTGAGGCCATCTCTTCTGCCTCCCTGTCGGGGTGCTGCACAGTGTAATGGCTGTGGGAGGTGGGGGGTGTCTGTGCTGTAAAGTGGATAAAACTACACCATAGAAGGGATACACTGTTTGTGGTCAAAGCTTTTTGCTTGGTTCCGTATAAACTGGTGCTCTAATTCATTGTCGGAAGTGCCTGCTTGGTGTTAATGTGGCATGTTTTCTCAGCTATGTTCTTTCACATCTACCTACAGAAAAGTTGGAAAGGAGGAACTGTGCTGAAGACAGGCTTGCCCGCTAACTTAATACCCAGTGTGCAGTACCATGCAGCTGTTGGCTGACAAACCCAGAGGACTTTTTAAGAAACATCTGGTCTGAATGGCTGCAAATGAAGTTTAAGAGAAACGTCCCTATACTAAGAAAACCAAGCCGGCCACCCCCCACACTCAATTAGAAAAATAGTCTCGATATGGGAAAATAGCCTCTGGCATCTAAAGTTTGCAAAGTAACTATGGCTCGAGGAATCTTTCTGGAAATAAATGAGGTGTCTACCTTGAAATGTCAGTATCCTTTTCATATCTCAGAAGGTGGCCCTCCCAGTGAAGGTCAGTCATCGCAGTGACCTTGTAGAGCACAGAAACCTCTAGGACAGCTTGTTTCCCGGTCATTTCTCAAAGGCAGACAGACAGGGTTCTTCCCGGGAGTGCACACTCCCCAGCTAAAGTCGCAGAACCTCTTGGCCAGCTTCAGAGAAAGATTTAGAGGAGTCATTCTTAGGCCTCTGGACCTCACCTCCAGCTCCTGGCCTCTGTCCCTGCCCTTAGTGCAAATTCTGCTCCAGAACTCATGTTCTGGTCACAGGTGCACTGCTGTCCCTAAAGCTTGCTGAGACCACCCAAACAGTGGCCACCAGCACAGACACAGCAGACACCACGCCATATGAACTAACTTGTTCAAAAGAAAATAAATAACTTGGCTGAACTATAAATTATCTTAGAGACAAGGCTTAATAATTTAGTTTTAACTAAAAAAAATTTCTTTGGAGGTAAAGAATGCTTAAAGTCTCCCTTTGCTCTGGGATATGACTGTTTCTAGAAATGTTAAATTTGATTCCTGTCCCCCCCTTCAGCTGTCCCTTGTCACCAAGGTAGAATTTACAAGGTTAGGGCTTCACAGGAAGTGTCTCCTTGAATCCAGAGTGGTTCGGTTTGGCTTCTGGCAGTGCCACCGCGTACTCAGTTGTGGCAAAAAGTAGGGTGTCCAGGGTGGTCTCAGTACACTTGGCAATGAAACGGATGAAAGGCCTCACGTCGCCTTCGTTGGCAACTTCCAGCGCGTGGTAGTACTCGGATCTCTGCTCCTTGCGGATGGTGATGGGGGGATAGCCTGCCTGCATGAGGATGAGGTTCATCAGCAGGCGGGAGGTCCTCCCGTTGCCGTCAATGAAAGGGTGTATGTAAACGAGTTTATAATGGGCTAGGGCTGCAAACTCAACCGGGTGCAGGTTCATGGCATCCTCGGAGTTGAGCCACTGTATGAACTCCTGCATCTGCTTCTCCACATCCTGCGGGTGTGGAGGGATATAGTGGCCCACCAGGACCTGTGTCGTCCGAAACCTGCCAGCTTCCACTGGATCCACGTAGCCCAGTACCCGCCTGTGGATCTCCAGCACGTCACTGATGGTGACGGAGCCTATGCGGGAGACCAGGGTGGTGTTGATGTATTTCATGGCCGCGTGCATGCCGATGACCTCGTTCTGCTCCTCCAGGCTTTTCCCCGGCACGGCATAGCGGGTCTCGAGGATGTGCCTGATCTCCGAGAGGGTGAGGGTGTTGCCCTCGATGGCCACCGTGTGGTAGATGTGGTGGTAGTAGGTCTCCTCCATGACCCTGCGCAGTGCCGAGTTCCCCTTGGGGATGGACAGGACCTTCTTCACTTTGCTGTCGATGATGCTGAAATAGCGCTGGTCGATCTCCTCCACCAGCGGCAGCGTCCGGTCCCGGCTGACCAGCGCCTTCTCGTGGTAAGGCGAGATGGTCAGCGCTCTGGTGTACAAGTAATCTGCCTGGATGATGTCCTTGTCCTCTTCCGAGAAGATGCCGAACTCGGTGAGTGCGTCCACGAAGTCCGGGTCCATCTTGAGGGCGTGCAGGAAGAGCTTGTGGGCTTTCTCCCGCTTACCCAGCCGCTTCATCTCCAGGGCCTGGTTCAGGGCTGCTCTGGCCTCCAACTTACCTGCTGGAGAGCCAAAGCAGCACCGTCAGGGAGGGGCAGCGGGTGGCAGAGGACGCCCGGGGGGCTGTCCCCACACGGGCTGCGCAGGGAAGCCACACTGACCAGCCTGGGTCCCAGCCTCCTCAAAGTGCTCAGTCCCACTCTACTCCTACACCCTAGGGTGGTGTGCTGGTCCCTGTCCCTGGGTCCTCGCAGTTCTCTGTACCCTGGGGGGGCCCATCTGCCTTCTAACCAGCCAAGGAGGGCCCAGGCATTTGCTCCCTTGGGGGCTCTTGAGCCTTGTTGCCACTGGGAGTGCTGTCTTCCTCTGTGCTCATGGCCTCTCCCACTTCTCCAGTTCACTCCCTCAGGCTAGGGGTGTTAACTTCCCACTCTTGCTAGTCCCTGACTGTTGCTTGCTCTTTTAACCCAGAGGTGTGATTTTGCCCCCAGGGGACCCCTGGCAATACCTGCAGATGTTCAGTTGTCACGACTGGGGCTGGGGTTGCTACTGGCATCTATTAATAGTAGGCAGAGCCCTGGGATGCCGGTTAACATCCAGCAGTGGGCAAGACCGCTCCACAGCAGAGACCTTCCCAGGCCTGTCTGGACCATCCACATGTCACCACACACACACTCCTTTCAACTCCACGAATGCCCGCAGGCTCTTCTACCCTCTGGATCACTCTTCTCAAGCCTTTCTTGGACCACTCCTACTTATAATCTGGTCTCAACTCAGCATCACCTCCTCCAGGGGGCCTTCCTGGTGTGCTCCTACAGCCCTTTGTGGTTCCCTGTCACACCTGTGGCACGTCTGCTCTGTCAGCTTCATGGGCTGGGAGCTCAGCACTGACTGGGGCACCACCACACACCCCTGTGCCCTGCCATGGGACAGACACAGCAGGCACTCGCAAAATGTTAGCCCCTGGACAAGTGCCGAGATGGCCGGCTCTTACCTGGAGAGGCCTTGGTCTTGACCACCAGCTGCGCTGTGTCCCTGGAGGTGACACTGAGCTCCGTGGACCGGCTGGTGCATTTGGTGACGGCTTGCTGCGCCCTGTCCCATTTGCTCCTAAACAGGTAGAAGCCCTTGAGCACGGCCAGACAGTGCTCTTCCACGGCCCCCAGCGGCAGCAGCAGGGCCAGCAGGGACCCCAGCACCATGCTCAGCAGCGTCACCCACAGGAAGCGGCCCCACACAGAGGCCCATTTGGGTTCAGTCACTGCCATCACCGAAGCCATCGGCGCGAACATCATCTGGACTCAGGGGTGGGCCCCTCGCACATGTCCGAGTCTCCCAGGGCAGGATCTACAAGCAATGAAGAGTCGCAGGTGATGAGGCGGGGAATGGCCGTGCTGGGGACGCAGTGTGACTTCGGCTGCAGAGAGGAGTCAAAGATCTCTGCACTTATTTCAGTAGAGACCAGGGGGCGGTGATGGTACAGAGCGCATCTACCTGGGGCAGGGCCGGCCTAGAGGACTGGTGCCACCTGCACTGTGCCTAAAGAGTAACCGTGACACGGTTTGGGCACCACTTGGTCCCAGGCCCTGGGGGGCTAAATACTAAGCCCCTCAAGTTATCCACAGACTCCAACAGCAGCCCCAAGGAGCTGATGTTCTCATTATCACCTCACTCTCAGGAAACTGCTCAGAGAGGTGAAGTTTTTGCCCAAAGTCAAAGAGCAGCTGACAGCCTTAGGACTTGAACCTAGGAAGCCCTTAGCTCTAGTGTCTCCCCTTCACCCCTAAAAACGGTGTTTGGGATGTAAATAACACGTGCACCCACAATGGCCAAGGTGGTTATGCTGGCTGTCTTTGGCAAGCACGATGGTTTGGTGGCCTCCCCTTCCCACTTCTCACCTTGATATTCAGCCACAATGTGGCTCCCCTCTCCCTTCCTTGGGTGGTCCTGGAGGGATCTCACCAAGAAGGTCCCACAGTGCAAAAGGAACCCTGAGCCCCAACTGTGGACCACAGCTGGTGGCCGCTCTGCCTCAGTTATCGGTCCCACAGTGCAAAAGGAACCCTGAGCCCCGACTGTGGGCCACAGCTGGTGGCCACTCTGCCTCAGTTATGAGGGGCATGTGCTTAGTCCTGGCAGTGGGAGTGAAGGGGCCATGTATGCGGGCGCCATCCTGTTAACAATAAGCATTTATTGGGCAACTGGGGTGTGGACTGAGCACTGGGCCTAAGGCTGGCCGTGCACTCTCTCATTTAATCCTCAGGATACCTTGTGAAGGAAGAGCTACCCCAACTCCACTCTCCAGGTCAGGGAAACCAAACACAGAGAGGGAAAGTTACATCCCACAAAGGTCACCTGGGTAAACAGAGGCAGCAAAAAAAAACCGGTGCGCCTGCGTCAAGCGTCCCCAGGTCCTCAGCGCCACCTTATCACTGAGCAGGGCCTGTGCACCGCTCAGGGCAGCTCCTGACCACAGAAAACGGCTTCGGAAACGGCGGGGGGCGCCGTGCGGACCCCAGGGTGTGTGACTGCTTCGCCCAGGTGGCCTGGACGGCCTTCCCGAGGGACAGGGCGCGTCCGCCGGTGCCAGGGGTAAGTGCGTTCCAGGAGTGTCAGATCTCTCATCGTTTCCCCAGAAAGAGGGAAACTGAGGCCCCAGAGGCGAAGGGACTGATCTAAGGTCACTTTACGGAGCCGCCCCTTTCCGAACCCCGCCCAGGGCTCGCGGCCTCGCCGCCCCCTCCCCGGCTCGTTCTTTTCGAGCCACACGGGCTGGGTCCCTCCTCACCGCGCGCAGCCGCCGGGCCCTCCCGCTGCCTTCTCCGCGGTTGCCGGCTCTCAGGACCTCCACCACTGCCACCGTCGCCGCTGGCCTCCTGGCCCCGCCCTCGGTGAGTCTCCATTGGGCGGACGGCCCCCCTCGTCGTGGCGGATTGGCTGTCCCTTCTTGTCCGTCTCTTGCATTTCCGGGTTCCCGCGTCCGCGTCGGCTTCCCCGGGAAAGACGCGCCGTGGGCCACTCCCATTGGCTGTGTCTTGTATTGGTCTCGTGCGCGCAGCAACCAATAAGCATCAGAAGGGGCGGGACATAGGCGGCGGGCAGGAGGAGCAGGTGCCGAAAACTGGGCGGGGAGGCAGGTTTAGGGCGCGCTGGCGTTGGGCCCGGACACTCGCAATTCCACCCACCCAGACCGGCTGTCCTTCCTCCAGCTCTCCTCGTTCCGCCCGCTCTCGTGTGCTTCAGTATCCTCAGGCATAGAAGACGTGGCTGATGGTTTCGCCCTTCCACCCGGTTAGGGTCCCTCGTTAACAGCCTGGGTTCCATGCTGCCGGGCTCACTGCCGCCTTTTCTCTTTCTGTAACTCTCTCTGTCCCTTCCCCTCCCTGACTTTTTATTAGCATCCTGTCGAAAAGGGCCTGGCTGCTTGCGTTGGTTTTCCAGAGAGATTGAAGACTTCTCCTTGAAGCAGGGAACTGAAAGCTCCATCTTCATTCACAAGTACTGAAATTACACATTTAGAGATGTGCCCCCAAAACGCTAAACGCTAAAATGTAGCAATGCAGATTCTGGAGTCAGAGACAGACATCCAGACTTTGCATTTACTCTGTATGTCCTTGAGCAAGTTCCTCAGAGCCTCAGTGTTTCTGTCTATGCAATGTGGACAGACAGCATGCCCTGCTTCTGTCCTCAAGTTCAGGGTTTGCAGAGGGGCTTGACACTTCAAGATCTGACCTTCTTCCTGACACACCCAGGCAGTGCAGGTGGTGGTGGTTGTGGGTGTCATTGGTGGAACCACACAGCCCTGGGGTCAAATCCCAGCTCTGCCACCAGCAGACTGAATTACTTCAGCAAGTGAACTTGATCTTGTGGATGTCCTCTGTGCTATTCTGTAAACTGGGTGTGATGGGGTGACAGTACCCCTTCACGGGGTTTCCTATGCGGTTGAAGTGGGATCCTAGCCAGCTGGCACGGAGCACACAGCTAATAAGTACCAGCTGTTGTGATTATTTGTAGAAAAGACACCCAGTCATTGCTGTTTTATTTGTTAACACAGAAGACCCAGAGCTACAGGTTGCTCCAGCCACTGGGTGGAGACCCCACGGCGCCTTACGTAGGTCTCAATGTGATCCTAGTCTAGGGATGCCACTGCCCTGCCACACGAAATGAAGTGTCCAGGCCTAGGCCAGCATAGGCACTGATGACATGCTGCGTGCAGGACACTGTGGGGCCATTGTGAGGCGGGGGATGCACTAGCTTCAACCCTGGCCTAGGGGCACCCTGTTTATGTTTTGAAACTGGCCTCCATTTTCCTCAGTTTCTCAGCCCTTGGCCTTTAGGGCCCTAACACATTTTGTTGACTTCAATCGAATAGGAAAGAACTCAGGAAGGACAAACTATAGTGTTTTTAAGAAACAAAACCAGGGCAGTGGGTATGTTGGTGGCTTCTTGTTTTTAACGTTTTAATTTTAACTGCCAGAGGGCGTGTGTGCTCGACAGAGTGCGACCCAGGAACCTTCCTCAACGGGGCAGGTCTCACCGCAATCCCGTCTTCATTTCTCCATCCTGTCGGGATGTGGGGCATGCCCGCATACGTGCCTGGTGTGCATTTCGAAATGTAGGGGCCAGGATTCACACTGCCGTTAGCCATGTGGGATTCAGCTCCATGCACAGTGCTTGACCACTGCACTATGGAGCTGGTCCTGTTTTTATTCTTTTGAGCAAGATCTTTTTATTTTTTTATTCTTTATTTGTTGATAGACCTCGAACATTCTCGAAGCTCTTAAACATTCTCTTGATAGTCTCTGAATTTCATTTCTGATGGCCTAAGTCATGATGTCCTTGTGAAAACCTTCCCCCAAAAAGGGCTTGCTCCTATGCCACCAGCTTAAGGAAGACCAGTGCTAGTGTAGTATAAAGCAGCAAGGCTTGGGGTCAGATAGACCTGCGTAAATACAAGGTCCACCACTTACGAGCTGGGTGACCTTGAGCAAGTCACTCACCCTCACCGAGCTGGGAGTCATGGGGCTTGTGGACCTCTGCCCACACCAGGTATAAAATGATGTAATCATTTACCTTTATGTATTAGAATTTTTGCTATAAGGCACATGCACTTGGTGGAGAGACAGAGAGACAGAAAGCGAGAAATCACCCCCAGAGACATCACATCCCGGGAAAATGGCCACGTCACAATCCTTTCTCCATTTTCCTCTTGGGGTTTTGGGCATGCGTGCATACATGCCTGGAGTGAGTCTTAAGACAACAGATCTGGGACTCGAATGTGGGGGTCCAGTGACAATCATGGCATCTGCTTGTCTCACCAGTGTAGCCTTTTCATGAGCTTAGGACATAGGTAGCAAACCCAGAAGTTACCCAGGAACCTCTAAGACCTACAACTTCCTGGGTATGAGACAATAAGAGCAGGTGGGGAGTGTGGTGATTTAGAGAGATCACGACTTGTCCAAAGTGGCAGCAGTTTCTCTTCTCTACCCCACATTTATTATGCTGGGATGCAATGCACAAGTTGACAGGTTTTTTATTTTATTTTTTTAAGAGAGATTTTTGCTATAGGGCACATGCACTCACTGAAGAGACAGAATGAGGGAACCAGCAGTTAGCGTAATGGCTATGTCGCTGGACTCCCACGTAGTCAACCGCGGTTCATGTCCCGGACCCGGTGGCTTAAAACTCACGCCGGGCGCGTGTGCGTGCGTGCCCAAGATCCCGAGAGGAGAATGGAGGAGAAGGGATTGCGGTGTGACCATCCCCCTGGGGGGTGATTTCTTGCTCACTGTCTGTATGTCTCTCTCTGTCTGTCTGGCGAGCGCACGCGCCCTACAGTGAAAAAATCTCTCAAAAAAAAAAAAAGAAAAGAGACAAACTGAGACAGAGACAGAAAGTGAAAAATCCCCCCCGCTCCCACTAGGGGCAATAGCCACACCGCAATCACTTCTCCATTCTCTAGGGATTTTGGGCACGCATGCACGAGCACCTGGTGTGAGTTTTAAGTCGAACTGTGGTCGATTTCGTGGTAGTCTAGTGACGTAACCATTATGCCATTTCTGGTTCCAAGACTTTTTTTTTTTTTAAAGAAATGTCAGCTCTAGATTTTTAAGCAAAATCTCCAGGGTTCTAAACAGTTGGCATGTCTGCCTGTTGGCTGCAGAGGCGTGGTGCCAGATTGTAATCCTTGTTTTTAGGCTTTTAAAACGGGCGGGGCAAGGTGGCAGGTAGGCTGGAAGAAACACTACAAATGCTGTTGGCAAAAGAGCCAATACTGTTTGTGAACACCAGGGGGCAGTAATTCACCCGGCATCACTTCTCTCATTCAATCCCCTTGTCAGGAGATTACACTCAATTTTCTTTCTCTACTTCGTCTGCATTCAACTGTGTTGAATGCACAAAGTATGGTCCCTGAAGTGATATTGAAAAGTTGGCTTTCTCCATCTTAAGCAGTCTGTATTAGGTGGAAATGGCCTCCCCATGGCCTATGGAAGAGTTTTCTAAAAGCCTACCTTGACACATGACAAAGAGTCCAGAAAGTGGCTGCATGGGAAATGTGTTCCATTATGCAAAACAAAACAAAACAAAGCAAAACACCCTTCTGCATCTTTAAGAAGCAGCAGTCAAGCACTGCTTGCTGGTAGAGTCAGGTGCAATTGCTTAGGAAAAACACAACTCCCCAACTGGAGACTGTATTGCATTGCGTTGGCTCCACAATGACTCAATTTCATTAAAAAGAAAACCCAGGGCGGGCAGGTGGCATAGTGGTTAAGGGCACTGGACGCCTACATGTCTGACTGTGGTCTGAGTTCCGGACCTGCGGCTTGCTTTCTCACTTTCCCTTTTTCTCTCTTTGTCTCTCTCTGGTCAAATTAAAAAAACAGTAGTAAATAAAATGAAATAAACAATTCTTTTTTTAAAAAAGAAAACCCACCATAGCTGTTCTTGCTCCTTCACAGGTTCCTGGCCTCTGCCTGTCTGCCTGGTTTTTATTCCCTTCTCATTTAATGCAGCTACAGAAGAGACCCCCCCCCACCACACACACACACACTATTCCCTGTACCTATTTTTCTTGACTATATCAATTAATCCTCCATGTTAAACATACTCAGTGGGGGTGGGGTGCAGTTTATGAGGCACCCTAAAGATACTGGGTTTTGGGGACTGCTGTGGTTTAAATATGTCTCCCAAAATGTATCTGATGAAATTCGATTGTGATGGGATTAAGAAGGTGAAAGCTTAACCTGACTATGGGATTAACAGGTGAGACCTTTGGGAGATGATTAAGATTAAAATAACCAGGGCCGAGGTCCAGCAGATGGCATACCAGTTTTGTCACTGGACTCCCATATGGCCAACTGTGGTTCGAGTCCTGGACCCGGCGGCTTAAAACCCACGCCGGGCATGTGTGCGCGTATGCCTGAGTTCCCAGAGAGTGGAAGAGAAGGGATTACAGCATGGCCATCTCGGGGTGATTTTTTTCACTTTCCCTTTCACTGTCTTTGTGTTGCTCTTTGGTGAGCATACCTGCTATAAGGCAAGACCTTCTAAAATAAAGTAAATGAATAATCAGGTTGGGGGCCCATGGCTGAATCATGTGGGTTTATGAGGAGAGGGAGGAGCAGACGTGGGGACGCAGACAGCCACATGCACCTCGCCCTCTCGCCACAGGATGCCCTGGGACGCTGACGAGTCCCCGCCCTGAAGGCCCTACCAGATGTAGCCCCTCGACTTGGAGCTCCCAAGCCATGAGCCGGATGACCCTCTATTCCTCGCAATGACCCAGACGCTGGTATTTCTGTTCTTACCGACACAACGGACTAAAACACAGGCCACCCGTGGGGGTGTTCCTGAGCTTACGGTGCCTGCTCTGGTCTCTGGAGGCTTCTCCTGTCATACGTGTCAGGTTGATTTTCATCAACGTTTTAGAACCCAGATGTGCGCGGAAGTGTTGCTTTTACAGTCGATCGTTTAGAGAAGTGACTCCTCTTCCTTTCAAACGAGAGTCTAGGTAACTGTTTTTCTTGTTAAATAATGAATTCTTTTATTTCATAAAAGCCAGGTGGGGGTTGGTTCTGTGGCACAGTGGTAATGCCTTACTCAAAGAAGCCAGATCCACATGGAGACTGCGGTTCCAATCCCTGGCCCAGTCAGGCTGAAACACGCCAGGCATGCGCACAGGCATCCAAGATCCGACCATGCTGGAGGGCTGCAGGAGGGGGATTGTGGTGTGTTCAGATCCTGCGGAGGGTGCTCACCTCTCTCTCTGTGTGTGCTCTGTCATGAATAAAGAAGAACGAAGCACGAGGTGTCATTACAGGGCTGAGAGTGGGTCGTCAGAAAAGTCATGACGCAGTTTTCTATGTTTTTCTATGCAAAATGCGTCAGCCTTTGCAGACAACCCCACACGAATAAGAAGAGAAGCTGTCCATCCACAATCCCAGATATTTTTCCGTGCTCATCTATTTTAAATGATGAAATATTCCAGAAATCCAAGAGGTGTAGATAATTCAAGGGGCCCTAAGTGTCTGCTACCCAGTTTAAGAAATAGCATCTTGGGGCCAGCAGGTGGCATGGTGGTTAAGGCACTGGACACTCCCACATGACTGATTAAGGTTCGAGTCTTGGATCTGGTGCCTTTTCTCACTTTCTCTCTCTGTGCCTCTCTCTCGTCAAATTAAAATAAATGAATGAATAAATGAAATTTAAATAAATAGTTCTTAAAAAAAAAAAAAGAAATAGCATCTTACTACCAACGCCCCAGGAACCCCTCCCTGTCACATTCCCTTGTCTTCTTTCCAGACAGAAGCACCTTCTTTAATTTGATGCCATTGGCCCATGCCTGGCCATTTGTTTTCACCCGTATGTATGCATTCCTAAATACACAATGGTGTTCTGCAGGTTCTTACCCCTTATATTTATGCTATATATCTGCCTGCATTGTGGGGGGTTCAGAAATTATATTTTAGAGATTTATGTTCATGCTGACACATGTAGTTCTAGTTCATTAATTTTACACCGCTATATAGTATTCCATTTGCAATTTATTTTCCAATAGCTCACTGGCCAATGGGCATTTGCATGGTTTCTGTTCTTTCTCTATTACAAACACTGTAGCGAAATCCTTGTGTGATTTCTTTTCAGAGATTTCATTACAGGGTGTGTGTGCTCACTAGAGAGACAGAGAGAAATCACCTCTAAGGGGGGTGGTCATGCCACAATCCCTTCTCCGTTCTCCTTCTGGGATCTTGGGCATGCACGCACATGTGCCCAGTTTCAAGCTGCCAGGTCTGGGACTCAAACTGTGGTTGACCACGTGGGAATCCAGCGCCTTACCACTATGCTACCTGCTGGCCCCTCTTGTGTGAATTTTGGACCGTTGTGGAAGTTTTTCTAGGGTAGAGTTTCTCAAAGAATTGCCTGGAGAGCTTTAAAAGCTACACCTACACCTGGGTTCTGCTAAGACCAGTAGCTCCTCCACCCGCTGTGGCTCTCCTGTGGCTTAGGTATAAGAGGAAGTCATCATATCCCTCTCCAACTTTTCTCGTTATTGGTGGTGGTAACTGCCGTCCCCGGACCTGTGACTGTGCTAACTGTGCCACGTTGGCTCTGCTCTAGCTGCAGGAGCCACGCTGTCCCCTTTGCGGAGCTCCGTTGGCCACAACACGGGTCCACCTTGATGCGACATGGGAGGGGCTTCATGAGGCTCATCAAGAGGTGAGTTATTGGGGGGCTTCTTGGAGGCTGCCTACCTTACACCCCACCCCTTCCTTCCTCGGTCCCAACAGTTCTGCTTGAACTTTAGAAGCTTCTGGGCTTCCTATGACTGCCTTTTAAAAATAGTTATTCATTTAACTTTATTTATTATTATTATTTTTGAATTTGCTATAGGGTACATGTGCCCACCAGACACACATACAGAGAGAGAGAGAGAGGAGAATGAGAAAGCGAGCCACCAGATCCAAGACCCGAACTGTGATCAGCCATGTGGGAGTCCAGTGCCTTAACCACCACACTACCTGGTTGGCTCGTGGCCCTCCCACGGCTGTCTTCAGGGGCTTGAGACAGAGAGTGTCTGCAGGTGTGAGACTCAGCCATGACAACAGGGAACGCCCAGTCACTGACTGCCTTTCCTCTAGCTATTTAGTGACTGCTCTTAGCTGCACTCTCTTCACTGTCCCGGGAGGCCGCCTACTCCTGCCTAAAAATATGGTCATGTTGCGTGGAGACCCAGTCAGGTGCTCAATATGCTATTTTTTATTTTTAAGAAAGATTTTTGCTATAGGGCATGTGTGCTTGCAGGAGAGATAGAGACAGACAGAGAGACGGAAAGTGAGACATCACCCCCTCCTCCAGGGGGGCTGACTACACCACAATCTCTTCTCCATTCTCCTCTCAAGATTTTGGGCACACATGAATATGTGCCCAGTGTGTTTTTAGCCACTGGGTCTAGGACTTGAACTCTGTGGGAGTCCAGCAATGTAACCATTATGCCATCTGCTGGTCCCAATATGCTGTTTTTAATCACAAACTCTAAAAGGTGTGACTAGCATTGTCTCCTCGTCCCACGTGGGGACAGTGACTCAGGTTGGCCACTGGGCCCGGCTGGAGTGGGACCCAGAGGAGCCGCACTGCCTGCTCTGTCATCTCCAATTTCTCGGCTTCACCTGGTTTGATGCAGCCGGGGCCCGTGGGCTGCTGGGCAGACGGGTTGTGGGCCTCCGTGGTCCAGCTGGCAGTCCCTTCTGATGCACCCCACAAGCTCTCAGTGGAAGCTTTCTGTTGCTATAGTAACACGGAGCCTTGGAGATTAACATGGGTGCCTGGCTAGCCAAGAAAGCCAAGCTTTTAATACTCATTCCTCTGTTTTTTATTTTAATAGATAAGAATTCCCAGGAGGGCTTTGGACGGACATCAAAGGTTCTATTTCAGGTGTTAAGGAAAGGCTTTTAAAAATTATTGTGAAATGAGTGCAGCCTTACCAGAGACATTGCAGCGCTTGGGAGTTCTTACAGGAATCAGAGAACCAAACTGAGACCCAAGGCAACTTTTCTTCCTTCCTTCTTTTCTTTTGCTTTCTTCCATCCTTATTTCTCTTTCTTTCTTTTTTTTTTGGGGGGGGGTGGTGGTGGTGGTAAAGAATTATTTATTTAATTTTATTTCTTCTTCTTTGATTTGACCAGAGAGAGGGAGAGGGAGAGTGAGAAAGCAAGCTACCAGGTCTGGGATTCGAACTATAGTCAACCATGTGGAAGTCCAGTGCCTTAACCACCATGCCGCCTGCTAGCCCCTCTTCTTCTTTTTTTTAAATAGAATTCACATACCACATTTTGCCTGAAGTGTATGATTCAGCGGGCTTTACAGTATATTCAGAGTTGTGCAAAATCCCCCCAGTTATGGGCCAGTAGGTGGCGCAGAGGTTAAGGCGGCCGGATTCCCACATGGCTGGCTCTGTGGTTTGAGTCCCAGACTTGGTGGCTTGAAAACCACATTGGATACATTATGTGTGTGTATGTCCAACATCCTCAGAGGGGAATGGGGGAGAAGGGGTTGCTGCATGGCTAATTTCTCCCTTTCTTTCTCTCTCTCTTTTGGTCTCTCTCCAGTGAACACACGTGTCCTATGGCAAAAACTTAAAAAAATCATCCCGATTTTAGAACGTTTTCATCACCCCCAAAAGAAACACAACACCTGGCTCAGCTTGGTGGTGCAGTGGGTAGCAAGATGAACGGCAGCTGTGAAAGCCACACGGCCAACACGGGTTTGAATCCCCCAGTTGGCTCGAAAACGTGCTGAGCCAGTGGGCTCTGGTGGGTGTTTGGGACCCTGACACGCTACAGGGCTGGGAAGGGAGATCTCGGTACGATGAGACCTCGCCGAGGCTGCTTCTCTCCTCTCTCTCATCATGCACACCCTCTGTCATGAATAAACAAAATAAAACTTAAAAAAGGTGAGAACAAGCCAGCTCATGGTGTGGCTATTAAGGCGTGGGGTCCCACGTGGCTGATTGGTTCAAGTCCTGATAGACATGATGGCGCATGTGTGTGTGTGCTGAAAATCCCGAGAGGAGAATGGAGGAGAAGGGATTGCGGTGTGGCCATCCCCCTGGGGGGATGGTCTCTCACTTTCTCTCTCTCTCTCTCTGTCTCTCTTCAGAGAGTGGATGCACCCTATACCAAAAAAAGAAAAAAAGAGGAACCAGCAGATGGCATAAAGGTTACATCACTGGACTCCTCCGTAGTTGACCGTGGTTTGAGTCCTGGACCTGGCAGCTTAAAAACCATGCTGGGCGTGTGTGCGTGCGTGCCCAAATCCTGAGAGCAGAGGAGATGCGATGGCGGCGTGGTTTTCCCCCCTGGGGGGTGATTTCTTGCTTTGTGTCTCTCTGTCTCTCTCTGTCTCTCCAGTGAGCACACGTGCCCTATAGCAAAAATCTCCCTGTAAAAAAGAAAAAGAAAAGAAAAAGAAAAAGAAAAGAAGAGAAAAAGAAAGAAGCCCATTCCCTTTAGCAGTCATTTCCAGTTTCTTTCCAGCCCCCTCCCTCAGTCCTGGCAGTCTGTAGTCTGTTTGTATCAATTTGTCTTTTAGGAATACTTCCTATAAATGGAGTCACACAATTTGTGGTCTTTTGTGGTTGGCTTCTTTTGACATTTGTGTTCCTCATCCCCTCAAGGTGTTCCGTGGTTTCTTCCACAGACGGGTTTCATTCTCTCTGAGGACAGCTCATCGGCTGGGGGTGCAGGAGCCACATCGATCCCAGGTTTGAGGTGGATGGACGGGAGCAGCATCCTCTGAGGACACTCGTGTGGCCTCCCTGGTGGCTTCTGGAGCCTACGTGGATGCTCTGAAGTGGTGGCGGAAGAGGTGACCCCTGAGGAGCAGGCCGGAGGGCATCAGGCTGGCATGGAGCTGACTTACTTACTCCACTTCCTTTTTTTTTTTTGAGAGTTTTTTGCTATGGGGTGCATGTGTTCGCCAGGACTAGAGAGAGAGAGACAGAGAGAGACAAAGCAAGCTTTCTCCTCCCGGGGAGGATGGCCACGCTTCAATCCCTTCTCCTCCATTCTCCTCCCAGGATCTTGGCTATGCATGCACACGTGCCTGGCATGAGTTCCAAGCCTCTGGGTCCAGGACTTGAATCGCAGTCAACCATGTGGGAGTCTAGTGATGTAACCACTATGCCACCTGCTGAATCCCCCTCTTTTTTTATAAATTGCCAGAGGGTGTGTGCAAGAGAGAGAGAGAACCCCTCAGTTGGGTGTGGTCATGTGCAGTCCTTTTTCTTCCATCTCCTCATCCCACTGGGGTTTGGGGCACACACAGATGTGCCTGGTATATATCTTTTGAGCCACCTGGGCCAGAACTCAGATTGTGGTCAGCCCTGTGGGGTCCTGCTCCCCACACGGAGCGCTTAACCACTGCGCTATGGGGCCAGGCCCCACCATTTCCTGTTTTGGGAACATTGCAACCATGACCAGCAGGAGCGTAAGCATCCCATGAGTTTAGATGGTCTTACTGCTAGGCCCTTTTTTCTTTTGGTGAGGTTCACTTAAAGGCCACTTCTGGGACCAGCAGTTAGCGTAATGGCTATGTCGCTGGACTCCCATGTTGTCAACCGTGGTTCGTGTCCCAGACCCGGTGGCTTAAACTCATGCTGGGTGCGTGTGCGTGCGTGCCCAAGATCCCAAGAGGAGAACGGAGGAGAAGGGATTGCGGCATGGCCATCCCCCCTGGGCAGTGATTTCTCGCTTTCTCCCCCCCTGTCTGGCGAGCCGGGGCACCCTAGAGAAAAAAAAAACTCTCAAAAAAAAAAAAAAAGCCACTTCTTACTTCCATATACATTTTCCTGACACTATACCTTGGGTCATTTTTCCATTTTCCAGCCGTAAACAATGCAGATAGAAATAGACTCACTTTTCACCCTCTGCTATTCTAGATCATTTACTGGTATGGGGACCAGCAGGTGGCGTCATGGTTATGACACTGGACTCCCACATAGTCAATTGTGGTTCGAGTCCCATACTCGGGACTGGGTGTGTGTGCATGCATGCCCCAAATCCCGAGAGGACACTGAAGGAGAAGGGACTGTGGAGTGGCCATACCCCTTGGGGGGTGATTTCTTGCTTTCTGTCTCTGTCTCTCCAGTGAGTACATGACCCTCTAGCAAAATACTCTCTAAAAAAAAAAAAAGAAGAAAAGAGAAAGTAAATATACTAGTACGATGAGAAAGCTATGCATAGATTTCAAGATTCTGGGGGGGACCTAAAATAAACTTTAAGTCGATTTCCCCACGCACTTTTGGAAGGCCTTGTATGTTAGGTATTGATGCGTGCTGTAGGGTGGACAGAGCAGGGAGGAGGTGGGAGCAGCTTGCAGTTTGAGACTGTGGGTTATGTGGGTGTGGAAGCAGGAGGAGTGTTATGGGGGGAACGGTATGTGCGAGATCCCTGAGGTGAGAGCTTACTGGTGCATTTATGGAAGGGTGAGGAAGCCTAGGTCTGGGCGGGGGTGGAGGAGCAAGAGAGAGTCATGGCCAGAGAGATGACCAGGTAGGGCAGATCGCGGGCCTCATAGACCCATTGTAAGGATGTGACTCTTGTCACAGTCAGAGCAGTCATTGTTGGGGTGTCCTGAGGTGACTCAGGGATGTGTTGACAAAACTCTGCAAACTCCGGCCCTGTGGCCTTCCGTATACAAGGGTTGTCACCTCTCTCTGCTTCGGTTCAGCCTTCTCTCTTTTTTTATCTATTTATTTTGTCCATAAGAGAGAGAGAGAGAGAGAGAAAGAGAGACAGAGAGACAGCACCCCAACCAGGTCCCAATGTCGCCCTTCTCTCCCAGTCTCAGCCAGCCTGGATTATGGGAACCCCTGTGCCGTGTACTCAGGGAAATCCCCAGACACGAACCCGGAACCTTCCCCTGTGGGTCAGCCCCCAGAGCATCGCATTTTACCCTGTGCCATCATCCCCGCTCACAAGCCTTCCTTGAGGTAAAACTGGATAACCCGGTGGGACATTTGGCTCCTCCCGTTGGAGCTGGGGGGAAGGCCTGAGCCTCCAGGGCAGACGCTCAGTGATCCCGACTGTTATCATGGCTAGTATGTCGCCTGCCTTTCTCTGGGGACCTCCCTGAATATGCCGGGCATCTGCAATCCCGTGACCCAGGGCTGGCTGAGGCTGGCAATGGAGGATGACACTGGGACCCTGTTGGGGGTGCCATCTCACTCTCTCTCTGACTCTCTTGTTCATGAAAGAAAGAGAGAAACTTGAAAACAAGAAAAAGAGGGGCTAGCAGGTGGTGTAGTGGTTAAGGTGCTGGACTCCACATGGCCGACTGTGGTTCAAGGCCTGGACCTGGCAGCTTAAAACTCATACTGGCACATGTGTGTGCCTGCCCAAAGGCCTAAGAGAAGAATGGAGGAGAAGGGATTGTGGCATGGCCATCCCCCTGGGCGGGGGGGGGGGGGGGATTTCTCATTTTCTGTCTCTCTGTCTCTCTGGAGAGTGCACGTGCCCTATGACAAAAATCTCTCTAAAATAAGATTAAAAAGAAAAAAGAAAGAGAAATGCCTTACAAGTACCTACAAGGTGCTGCAGGGTGAAGTCAAATAGTAACAGAACTACAGAGAGTTCGGGGCCCTGTGCACACCAAGGACCACCTGCTTCCTTCCTGCTGCCCAGAGACGCCTTACCTGGAAGGTTCTTTCCCACGTTCCCGCTTCACATGCAAAGTCCTTCTCAGTCGAGGTCCCAGCTCCTTCCTTGGGGTGCTCAGCAGACACTGGCTGTGTTCCCTGTAAAGTCAGGACTCCTGCCCTTTCTGTAGCATCAGTCCCTCTTTTTTTTTTTTTTTAAGGTTTTTGCCTTAGAACGCATATGCTCACCAGATAGAGAGAGATAGGGAGACAGAGATAGTGAGCAGGGAAAGTGAATGAGAAATCACCCCCTAGGGAGCATGGCCACACCACAATCCCTTCTCCTCCATTCTTCTCTCGGGATCTTAGGCACGCACACACATGCACCCAGTGTGAGTTTAAGCTGTTGGGTCCGGGACGCGAACCCCGGTCGACCATGTGGGAGTCCAGCGACATAACTGCTATGCCATTTGCTTGCTGGTCCTGCATCAGTCCCTCTTGTATGAATTCTTCGTCTGCTATCTCCCTCCCTAATATGTCACAAGGGCAGCCCTTGTCTGGCCCCCACAGCACCGCGCCTGCGTGAAGCTCCCAGAAATTCCTGCCTGTACATTCTTCTCAGTAGGAAAAGATCACCTTGTTTCAGAGCTGATTAGATTCTTATTGAACCTTACAGTTTCCATTTATAAAAGGCCGCCCTGCGGTTACCCCTCACTGCTTTTAGCGTGTTTCTCGGGGTGTCACTCATGCTCCCCCAGAGTTCTTTCAACTGAACGTGGATGATTAACCGGGAGAAAGCGAGGACGTGCAGGTGAGGACAACGAGGAGTCTCTGGCTGGGTTCACACCTGCTGTGGTCCCAGCACCTCCAGGGGCTGCAGCAACGTTAATTGTTTCATTTTCTTTATGGCTGGCTTTAATTTCCCAGGCAATAGAGTGCTAAATGTTGAGTGTTGGCCCTGACGACTTTCAGTGGGGAGGGAGCTAAGAGGCTCACCTGGAATGCAAATGGGGCGTAGGTGACGCGTGCACGTGTGCTGTACAGGAATGGAGGCGACCTTGGAAATGGCAAGGAGCCTCTTTGTTTTCTTTAATTTAGAACAATTTTTTACATTAAAAAAAAATTCCAGAGGAAAACGGAGAGAGGAGAACCATGTGCTCATGTGCCCAGCACAGTTTTCAAGCCCCCAGGGTCAGGATTTGAACTGCAGTTGGCCATGTGGGGTCTAGGATCCCTTAACCACTAGGTTATAGGCCCAGCCTGAAGAGAGAGCCTCTGAAGGATGATACCATAAATATATATATATTTAAGTCCACTCATTTCTTTCTTCTATGAGGCACACTCCACAGGGTCTCACACTCCACAGGGTCTCACGCCACGATCTAACCAGCCTTCCAGGGCCACGGGCACGTGTGTGTCATGTGTGTGCCTCGTGTGTACAGACTGACCTGGGAACCCCGCTCCTTCCATGGGGTGCTCAGCAGACACTGGCTGTGTTCCCTGTAAAGTCAGGACTCCTGCCCTTTCTGTAGCATCAGTCCCTCTTTTTTTTTTTTTTTAAGGTTTTTGCCTTAGAACGCATATGCTCACCAGATAGAGAGAGATAGGGAGACAGAGATAGTGAGCAGGGAAAGTGAATGAGAAATCACCCCCTAGGGAGCATGGCCACACCACAATCCCTTCTCCTCCATTCTTCTCTCGGGATCTTAGGCACGCACACACATGCACCCAGTGTGAGTTTAAGCTGTTGGGTCCGGGACGCGAACCCCGGTCGACCATGTGGGAGTCCAGCGACATAACTGCTATGCCATTTGCTTGCTGGTCCTGCATCAGTCCCTCTTGTATGAATTCTTCGTCTGCTATCTCCCTCCCTAATATGTCACAAGGGCAGCCCTTGTCTGGCCCCCACAGCACCGCGCCTGCGTGAAGCTCCCAGAAATTCCTGCCTGTACATTCTTCTCAGTAGGAAAAGATCACCTTGTTTCAGAGCTGATTAGATTCTTATTGAACCTTACAGTTTCCATTTATAAAAGGCCGCCCTGCGGTTACCCCTCACTGCTTTTAGCGTGTTTCTCGGGGTGTCACTCATGCTCCCCCAGAGTTCTTTCAACTGAACGTGGATGATTAACCGGGAGAAAGCGAGGACGTGCAGGTGAGGACAACGAGGAGTCTCTGGCTGGGTTCACACCTGCTGTGGTCCCAGCACCTCCAGGGGCTGCAGCAACGTTAATTGTTTCATTTTCTTTATGGCTGGCTTTAATTTCCCAGGCAATAGAGTGCTAAATGTTGAGTGTTGGCCCTGACGACTTTCAGTGGGGAGGGAGCTAAGAGGCTCACCTGGAATGCAAATGGGGCGTAGGTGACGCGTGCACGTGTGCTGTACAGGAATGGAGGCGACCTTGGAAATGGCAAGGAGCCTCTTTGTTTTCTTTAATTTAGAACAATTTTTTACATTAAAAAAAAATTCCAGAGGAAAACGGAGAGAGGAGAACCATGTGCTCATGTGCCCAGCACAGTTTTCAAGCCCCCAGGGTCAGGATTTGAACTGCAGTTGGCCATGTGGGGTCTAGGATCCCTTAACCACTAGGTTATAGGCCCAGCCTGAAGAGAGAGCCTCTGAAGGATGATACCATAAATATATATATATTTAAGTCCACTCATTTCTTTCTTCTATGAGGCACACTCCACAGGGTCTCACACTCCACAGGGTCTCACGCCACGATCTAACCAGCCTTCCAGGGCCACGGGCACGTGTGTGTCATGTGTGTGCCTCGTGTGTACAGACTGACCTGGGAACTGAGCCCTGATCTTCCATATGACCCTCAGTACTGCGGAGTGGTCGTGTTATCCCCATGCCACCAAGGCTGGGCTTTGAATTATTTTATTTATTTATTTTATTTATTATTATTATTTTAAAAATTCTATGAGAGAGAGAGAGAAAGTGAGAAAGCAAGCTGGTAGGTCCAGGACTTGAACCACGATTGGCCATGTGGGAGTCTAGTGCCTTAACCACCACACCACCTTCCGGCTTCTATGACTGGGCCTTTTTGAAAAACAGTTTATTTATTTTATGGTGAGAAAGAGAGAGAAATAGGCACCCTCAACAAAGGCTTGCTGTGCCCTCTTTCTTCCCTGGCATTCCAGCCAGTCATGGATGCCGGGTATGCCCAGAGTTCCAGGCTGACCCAGGATCTGAACTCTGGTCTTCCATGTGGTCTTCCTGCATCTGCACAGCCAGGCCAGTACCTAATGTTTTTTTTTTTTTTTTTTTCACTATAGGGCACGTGAGCTCGCCAGACAGAGAGAGATATAGAGACAGAAAGCGAGAAATCACCCCGCAGGGGGGATGGTCACGCCGCAATCCCTTCTCCTCCATTCTCCTCCCGGGATCTTGGGCACGCATGCACACGCGCCCGGCGTGAGTTTTAAGCCACCGGGTCTGGGACGTGAACCGCGGTCGACTACGTGGGAGTCCAGCGACATAGCCATTACACTAACTGCTGGTTCCCAGTACCTAATGTTTGATGGGATTCCTGGTAGAGGAGCTGGAAGCCTGAGTAATGGTATAGCCATGGCATTGGTGCAGGGATTATAAGTTCCCTTTCCAAGCTGCTCCCTGACTTATTATCATAACCCCGCCGAGTGTGTTTCGTGTGTCTTCCCGCCACACACTGAGAATGGAGAGGTCACGTGATTTCCTCGGGGTCCCACGGTCTTTGCCTCCTGACTTCCAGTCCAGCCTATCTGTGTTTTCCGTGATGTAAACCCCAGCGGGTGTGACTTGGGAAGGCCCTAGAAGGCACGCATGTTAGAAATTGTCCGAGGCAGTGCTGGGTGGTGGTTTAAGGCAGGGAGTTGGCATGCTATGACTTGTGGGCCAAATCTAGCTGCTCTTTGTACAGATAAAGTTTTATTGACATGCAGCCACACCCATTTGTTTACATATTGTCTGTGACAGCTTTCACACCGCAAGGGCAAAGTTGAGTTGTTGCAGTAGAAACTGTATGACCTACAAAGCGGAAGATATTTACAGAACAAACTGGCCCGGTTTAGGTCATGGGCTCTGGAGTCAGACTGTCTGGGGTTGGAATCCCAGCTCTGCCACTGAGCAACTGCGTAGCCTTTGGCAAGTTACTTAGTGCTCCCCGCCTCAGTTTCCTCGTCTGTGAAGTGGAATGATTCTGGCGGTCAGCACCTGGGTTACTGGAGGAGCGCGTCAGCTCCTCGTGTGTAACACATGGGAGAAACTGTTGTTCCTCTGGGCAGCTGGCTGGCCCGGGGCCGGACATGGAAGTGTTCCGAGCTGCACTCCAGCTGCGGTCCTGGCAGGCTGGTGCGAGCACTGTTCCAAGTACTGCACTTGTGATCCGGCCTTGCTGGAGCGGGGAGGTGGCTGTGGATGGTCAGGGCGTGGTTTCTATAGGGGAGCGTGGTGGTTTCCCCAAGTCAGGCTGGCGTGCAGACGGACTCCCTGGCGGGTCTTGGCCCTCAGACGTTAGGGAGGGCATGAAATCCTTCTCAAGCCTAAAACACGAGCAAGGGGAAGCTGCGGGAACTCCTCGCCGAGGAGACAGTCAGACTCAGTCCACTTGGAGGCCACCTGGGCTTATAACCCAGAGGTTCTGTGACTCTCAGGCCACTTCCCACAGGCCACGTGCAAGGTGACTTTGGTAGTTGGTGGGGAGAGCCAAGTGTGAGAATGAGGATTGCCTTCACTCTGCCTGAACGTCGAACACTGGCTCCCAACTGACCGTACCATGTCCCGGCCGTGGGACTTCAGGCAAATACCCCCTTCCTTGAGCCTCAGTTTCTCTAACTGTAAAATGGGACTAATGACAATACTTAGGTGTGGGAGAAAAAAATCCTGCATGCTTTTGGCCTGTCTATGAATTACCTATACGATCACATATTCAGTTAATATGTCTGCAAACTAACTTTGAAACAGCTTTACCCTAAAGCAATAATGTTGGTGACAGCCCAGGTGCAAGGTGACTTTTCTTTGTCCTTTTAATTTTTTTTTTTTGAGAATTATTTATTTAATTTCACTTATTCATTTATTAATTTTAACTTGACCAGAGAGTGATGCACAAAGAGGGAGAGAGAGGGAAAGTGAGAAAGCAAGCCTTCAGGTCCAGGACTCGAACTGTGGTCAACCATGTGGGAGTGTCTGGCATCTTAACCACTATGCCACTTGCTGGCCCACAGGCTTTTCTTATCATACAGCATAACTGTACTTAAAAGTGTTTGTCCCAGGGCCAGCTGGTGGTTAAGGTGCTGGATCCCACATAGCCAACTTGGCAGTGTGAGTCCCAGACCCAGTGGCTTGAAAACCATGCTGGAGCATGCGTGTGCATGTCCAAAATCCCAAGAGGAGAATGGAATTTTGAGAAGAGAAGAGACATGGCCATCTCCCTAGGGGGTGATTTCTCACTTCCCCTCTCTTTTCTCTCCTGTGAGCGTATACCCCCAATGGCAAAATAAAATAAAATAAAATAAAATATTAAAAAAAGTGTCCCACCAGAAACAAAGCTTCATGAGGCCAGAGGTTTTTGTTTGTTTGTTTTTGGTGTGCGTGTGTGTTTTATTTGCTCTGATATCCCCAGCACAGTGCCTGGGATATATGAGGTGTTTATTAAATGCTTGTGGAATGAATACATGAGCAAATGACCTGAAATCACCCTCCATGCTTTGGGAAACTGTCACAATGCCCAGAAAGTGGTATGTGTGGCTCCTGGATCATCATAGGCACTTGATAAATGTTTGGTATTATAATTACTTGCTTGGGCAGTCAGTCAGAGGAATGTGGGGTTCTGGAAAAGCCCCTCTGTGACTTCCAAGCAAGTCGCTATCTTCTCACCCCTTTGCTTCCAGGTGGTGGAACTGAACTCAGAGCCTGAGACATCCTTGGGCTACCTCTGAGCTCACAGCGCAGAGGCAGCCCGAGCTGCAGCCCGACAACTGGAGGAAAACTGTAGGTTCTGGAGGGAGATGCTGGCGGAGCACCGAGGACCTGCGGATGCCGCGGCCAGATCCGTCCTCAGCCTTCCGTTATTACGGCCGCAGGCATTTTTGTGAAGGAGATGACAGGCGTTTGGGTTCATCGCGGCTTCCAGATGTCCGCCGTAAATGCTCTACACTTGCCGAGTTCCCGGGAACATAAAACCCGCTGTCCGTGGGCTCACCCAGAGCCTGTATCTGCTGCGTTTTTGTGCTTGTTTAGTTATTACATTAAGTCTCCTGTGATTACAGAGCCGACAGCTGGTACGGATTTGCATATGGCATGAAATTAAGTTAGTTCATTTTAATGTCTAAACTGAGCAGGGCGCAAATTTATCTGGTGAAAACTCCGTCTCCCCTGTCTCTGTTTGCACATCTGTTTTGGGTACTGGCCTCTGATGTCTTCGCGTTTGATTTCTCCCCACTTCGCCCAGGCAGGAGAGGGCTTTGGCTTCTTCCTCTACAGCAGAAGGAACTTGGCACTTGGGCCTTAGTATGTTCTCTTTTGGGTCAGCAGATAGTGTGGAGGTTAAGGCACTGGATCCCACATGGCTAGCTTCGTGGTTCAAGTCCTGGACCTGGTGGGTTGAGAATCACGCCAGGTGCGTGCTCAAAATCCTAAGAAAGTGGAGAAAAAGGGATTGTGGTGTAGCCGTCTCCCTGGGGGTTAATTTCTCACTTTCTCTCTCTCTTTTTGTCTCTCTCTGGCTAGTGCATGTGCCCTGTAGCAAAAACTAAAGAGAGAGAGAGAGAGAGAGAGAGAGAGAGAGAGAGAGAGAGTGAGTTAGTTCTCTTTTAGGTTTCTAAAGGAATGAAGCCTTAAGGGCCTGTTGTGAAGAGACCAGCCCTAACTTGGTGAAGTTTTTCTGTGTTGCCCGGTGCAAGTCCCTTTCCTGCTCGGCCTCAGTTTCCTCAACTGTCAAATGGGGAATTGCAAGTAGATAAGTGTTCGTGGGTGTTGGACATTTGGGATGGAATGATCTTTGATCGTGTGGGACTGAGTGAGGTAATGTACAGTGCTTAATTTCCCTTGTCTTCGCTTGCTTGTTTTGTTATTGGGCGTCTGCACTTGCTGGAGACAGAGAGGGAAGAGAAAGTGAGACAGCACCTCCCAGGGCAGATGGCCACTCTGTATGTAGTCCATTCTCTTCTATTCTCCTTTGGGATTTTGGGCATGCACACACATGTGCTTGGCATGGTTTTCGAGTCATGTGGTCTGGGACTCGAACTATGCAGTTGGTTGTGTGAGATCCAGCCACCTTAACTACCATGTCACCTGCTGGCCCGGCATCCCTGGCTTTTAGACGTTGTATGCCAACAACACCCCTAGACACCGGCAACCAGGAAACACCTCTGCACGTTTGCAAACGCCTCTGTAGCAAACACAGTCAGGGGCCCCCTCTCATCTCTGCATCGCGTCATTGTCTTTATACGCACACAGCGTGAGTTCCTCCCTTAACTACCAGCAGCTGCATCTCTGTGTTGGCGGACTGCCCTCAGACTGCCAGGACCGACTCTGCTGGGAATTTATGCTCATTCCCACACCTTGCACAGCTCTTAACCATGGACGGAGAGGCGTACGTATGGGATAAACACTCCCGCTCCCTCGCCTTTGAGCTGGTCAACTCTAAGGTGTGACCTGCCCTGTCCCCAGAGTTCCCCAACATGGCCCTCCATTGGACTCTGCCCACTGGTTTGTCCTGGGAATATGCCCTCATAAGTCACTTTTACATAAATGCTTATCTCAGGACCTGCTTCTAGAGAATTCAGCCGGAAGCAGTCTACAGGGGGCTGCATCTCCCCTGCCCCTGCCATCAGAAGAGGACTTCTGAGTTAGCTATGCCACTTTTTCATGTAGTTGTTCAACAAATCTTTGGGGTCTAAAATGTGCAAGGTCCAGGGCTGATGGTGATGGTTAATTTTGTTTGTCAATGTGACTGGGCTCAGGGCTGCCTCGAGAGCTGGTCAGACATTATTTCTAGATGTGTCCATAAGGCTGTTTCCAGAAGAGATTAGCATTTGAATCAGAAGACCTAGTAAAGAAGATCTTGGGGCCAGCAGATGGCATAGTACTTTTGTTGCTGGACTCCCACATGGCCGACTGTGGTTCAAGTCCCAGACCTGGTGGCATCAAAACCATGGGACCAGCAGCTAGCATAATGGCTATGTTGCTGGACTCCCATGTAGTCGACTGCAGTTCGAGTCCTGGGCCCCGTGGCTTAAACTCACACCAGGCGCATGTACGTGTGTGCCCAAGATCCCAAGAGGAGAATGGAGGAAAAGGGATTGTGGTATGGCCATCCCCTCGGGGGGTGATTTCTCACTTTCTGTCTCTCTCTGTCTTTCTGGTGAGTGCATGTGCCCTATGGCAAAAACCTCTCAAAAAAAAAAATAATAAAAAGAAAGAAAGAAAAGAAAAGAAAAGAAAATCACACTAAGTGCGTGCATGCCCGAGATTCTGGGAGAAGGGATTGTGGTGTGGTATAGCCATCCCCCCTGGGGGGTGATTTCTCACTTTCCCTCACTGTCTCTGCCTTTCTCTCTCTCCAGCAAGCACACACACTAAAGGCAAAATTGTTTAAAAAAAAAAAAAAGAAAAGAAAAAGAAGATCCACCCTCCTCAGTGTGGCCAGATATCGCCCAATCCACAGAGGCCCGGACAGAACAAGGTGGAGGAAGGCAAGTTCTCTTGCTCTTTCTTGAGCTCGGACGTCCATTTTCTCTTGCCTTTGGACATTGGAGCTCCTGGGCCTTGGGCTGTTGGATGCTGGGATTTATATCAACATCACCGCTCGCCACCCGCTTACCATTCTCCAGCTCTCAGGCTGTTGGCCCTGGACTGGGAATTTCCCCATCAGATCTACCTCTGTCAGATCTGCTCTTGGCGTTTCCAACGGAGACGACTTAGGCCTTCCAACTGGGATGGAGTGACAATGACAGTTTCCTTGGTTCCCAAGCTTGCAGACAGCAGACCTTGGGACTTCTTGGCATGCATAACTTGCATGAAGGAATTCCCGTAATACATCTCCTCTTAAGCAATGTATGTATAGCTTATTGTTTTATTTATTTATTTATTTATTTTTTCTGGAGAAGGCTGACGAACACACTGGATATACAGCTGTGCACATGGTGTGGACCTGCCCCGTGGACCTTATAACTTAGTGAGGCTGACAGGCTAAGTACACTCCGTTAATGTCCCATGTCCAGGGTGCTATGAGGGAGAATAAAAAGAGGTGACGAGTTGATGAATTTCTGCTGGGTGATTGGGTGGAAGGGGGTGGAGGGCTTCTAGGAAGAGGAGACATTTATGCTGCTATGTAAAGGAGGCAAAAGAGTAAATAATCCAGGTTGAGAGT
>NW_006159813.1:824392-847566 GCF_000334495.1 Tupaia belangeri chinensis
CCCTGTTTATTTTTGTCTCTAGCAAGCACACGTGCCCTATGGCAAAAACCTTAAAAAAAAAAAAATAGCATGTGCAGGAGCTCCGTGGAGGAGAGCTTGGACGCGGGAGGACTGGCGGAGGTCTGAGGGCTGGAGAACGGGCAGTACTACAGAGAGAGAGGTGTGAGACGCGGTGGAGAACTGGGCAGGGGACAGGTCTTGAGGGGCCTTGTAGACCACGGTGGGGAATTTGGATTCTATTCTAAGGATGATGAGAAGCCATTGGAGGGTTTTAAGCAAGAGCAACATGACTCAGTGTACGTTTCCAAGATATTTAAACATCTCTAGCTGTTAGGGAGCAAGTGAATGACCTCAGTCAGGTCTGCTTTCAGGGTGCCCTGGGATGTGAGTTACATCGCAGAGGAAGGGGAGCTGGGCTTTGGTCCACGTGCACCTGCCACTCAGAGCTGAGCGCTGCCTGGGAGAAAGGCTCAGCCCTTCTGGGTCTCGGCAAATGCCGGCGAGAGCCTGCAGTAGCCAAGGACGGTGCTGTGAAGCCGTCACGGAGCTGGCTGTTGGAGGTGAACGCCTGTGGACCAGGTGGAGGGCACGCTTTCAGGTGAAAGGAGGTCCGAGTGGCTCTGCGGGGAGCACCGGTGTTACCCACAACACACGTGGCTGAAGGTGGAGAAGCTGGGATGTCCCCTCTGTGCTCTCCGAAGCTGGATTGCCTTGATGTTCTCTTCTCGCTGTGTGACCTCGAGCAAGTCTGTCAGCCTCTCTGAGCCCGAGTCTGCTCACCTGGGAAATGGAAGCAATAGTTTTCTTCCTCTGTAAATGCAAAGTGTTCACCTTTCTCTGGGTTGCAATTTATGGAGTTTTTTTTTTTTTTCTTTTTCTTTAAAGCATTTTGCCAGAGGCTGCGTGCGCTCATGGGGGTTCAAGGAGAGAAAGCACCCCCATGGGAAATGGTCATGCCACAATCCCTTTTCCGTCTCTTCCTCCTTTTGGAGGTTTTGGGCACCCCGTCCTCTGGTCCCTCACACATACACCTGGCATGTTTCTCGAGCCACCAGGTCTCTAACCCCACGGTCAGCCATGCAGGATCCAGCTGCCTTAGCCCCCAGCCCCTGGCTGGCCTGGGGCTGTATATTCCGTGTCTTTGTTCTCTGTTGTAGAGAGGGTGGGTCTGCGTATCGGATTAGCCTGCTCAGGCTAGCATCATTAAGTCCTGGAGACGGGGCGGCTTAAACAATGGACATTTATTCACTCACAGTTGTGGAGGCTGGCCGTCCAGGTATGGGAAGAACTGGGTTTTGGAGTTGCAGACAGCCCTTTCTTACTGTGTCTGCACATGGGCTCACCTCGGTGTGCACACGGCGGGGGAGGAGGGAGGTCCATCTTTGCTGTCTCTTCTCCTTTTCTTGTAAGAACTCAGTCCTTTCAGCCTAGGGCTTCATTCTGTGACCCCTTTTAACCTAAGGACCTCCCTGAAGACTCCATCTACACAGTCGCACGGCGGGTGGAGGGTTAGGACGTCCACGTGCGGATTTTGCAGGAAACGATCACTCAGCCCATGACACGGATGTAAAATGCCTGTGTCATTATCCGTCTCACAACAGACACTCCGTAACTGTTCATTGCTCCCTGCTCTCCTCTCGCCCTTGGAAGAGCAAAATCAGTAAGCCCAAGATAGAGCCCGAGATCCCCAAAACCGCAGCTGGTACACTAAGCCCTACACGTCGGGTCTGTCTGATGGATATATTTTTTTGTGTCCTGACTGTGTTTAATTTTTTTTTTTTTAATTAGTGGCTAACTTTCAAAATACAATTTCACTTCAAAGGCCCGTTTGCAGCTTTTCTTGAAATAATGAGATGAACTGGCAGCCCTGGGCCTGTGTTCTTGCGAGGCCTCTGTCTGTGCTGTGTTGCCGCCGCCCCTGGGGAGAGGGGGGAGTGTCTCCCAGTGCATGCCAACCCTTGTCTGGTCTGATTCAGTAATTTATTACCCACCTATTCCCTGCAGGTATGACGGAGTGCCACTGCTGGTTTAAATAACTAGGACTCTAATTGAAGAGCCTGACTTTGGACTCCATGTTCCCCATGGAGGACAAGGTCATCAGAATCTTGTTTTCTATATTCTCTTCCGCGGGCTTCAGTTAATTGAATGTGGAGTGGGGTTTCCGCGTGGGAGGCAGGAGGGGCTTGGGCATCACTATTGTGGCGGCTCCTCGCATTAATGGCTCCAATCAATGTCCTCCCAGTGTCCGTGCCCTTTGTCCTCTTAGTTCCCTCCCACCCTGGCTCTGGCTTGACCATGTGACTTGCTTTGGCCAATGGGATGCAGCAAGGGCAAGCCGAGGCTGGAGAAAGAGCTCGCCTGTTTCCACTTGCTGCCTCAGACCCTGCAGTCACCATGAGAAGGAGCCCAGGCTGGCTGGAAGATCAGCCCAGCCCAGCTGCTGGGGGACACATGGATGTGGGGGAGAGACAGGTGGGAGCGAGCCTCGCAGTCCCAAGGAGGTCATTCGCCAACAGCTGACCACCAGACATGTGGGCGAGCTCAGCTAAGGCCAGAAAACTTACAGATGGATGTGGATTTGTGAGCAGTGATAGAAACAGTTTTAAACCATTGATTTTGGGAGTTGTTTGTTACACGGCGTTACTGTTGCAGTAGATAACTGGTACTCTTTTTTTTGTTTGTTTTTGAGAGAGAGACCTTTGCTATAGGGCATGTGCGCTTGCCAGAGAGACAGAAATTGAGAAATCACTGCTCAGGGGGGATGGCCACGCAGCACTCCCTTCTCCTCAATTTTCCCCTTGGGATCTTGGGTATGCACGCATACGTGGCTAGTGTGAGTTTTAAGCTGCTGAGTCCGGGACTTGAATTGTGGTAGACTACGTCGGAGTTCAGTGACATAACCATTATGCCATCTGCTGGTCCCATGGTATTCTTTTTTTAAAATTTTGCCAAAGGGCATGTGCACTTGCCTGAGAAAGAAAGACAGAAAAGCGAGAGAGGGAGAGCAGGAAATCACCTCCCCATGGGGGATGGTCACACCATGATTCCTTCGCCGGTTCTCCCTCCCTTCAGGGTTTCGGCCGTGCCTGTGTACGCACTGGTGTATTCTCTAAGCTGCCGGATCTGGGACTCGAACCATAGGGTCAGCCATGTGAGATCCAGCTGCCTTCATAATTGGTCCATAGGCTGACTTAATAACTGATATATTTTCCAAAAAAGGTTTATTTTATTTATTTTAGAGAGAAGGAGAGAGAGAGAAAGACAGACAGACAGGCACCAACAGGGTCTTGACCACAGTCCACCCTCCGCCTCAGCCAGTCCTGGATCATGCCTGGTATGGGACCAACAGATGGAGTCGTGGTTATGTCATTGGACTCCCAGAAAGCTGACCATGGTTTGAGTCCCGTACCCCGTGACTCGAAACTCATGCTGCGTGCGTGTGTGTGTGCCCAAGATCCCAGGAGGAGAATGGAGAAGAGATTGTGGCATAGCCATCCCCCCGCTACCCCAGGGGAGTGATTTCTCACTTTCCCTCTCATCGTCTGTCTCTCACGCTCTGTGAGGAGCACATGCGCATGCGCCCTATGGCAAAAACCTCTAAAAAAAATAATAAAGATAATGCCTGGCATGCTCAAAGAGGTCTCTCTATATAAACCTGGGACCTCCCAGGTGGGACAGCCTTGCAGAACATCGCATTTTGCCACTGTGTTGTGGTCTGGCTCTGTAGTAGATTTACATTCCATGTGAGTCTCTTCCTCCTCTGCTTTTTCCCTCTCTCCTTTCCTTCCATTTCCCACCTTTCCTTCTTCTCTCCCTCCTTCCCTTCCACCTCCTGTGGTCAACCCCTATTTATTGAGCAGCTACTATGTGCTAGGGCTGCAACGGGGAGTGAAACAAGATCTAGTCCTTAGTTGACCACACTCTTGGAAAGACTGAAGTTCAGCGACTCAGCGACGAGGTAAACCACATTTTGGGTAGAACAACACCCCCTGCTTGGATTGATCCGGGAGGATGGATCTCTTTCCCACAGAGTGCTTTGTTATGGCTTTTCTGTTTCCCAGTTTAATTGTTCCCTCAGCCCCTGCAAAGATGGACGCTGCTAGACACAGTTCTCCCAGTACTGCAAATCCTTTCAGAATGGCGTGTAAACCCAAGGCGTCCTTAAGTAATTTATGTAAAGCGTGCACAGACCTTTGTATGTTTTTATAAGGTCAGGAGCGTTTTATGTACTGCAAAGTTTGATAGGTTGTTATAAATTACACTTTGGTCTCAGGCTTACGCACACATGCACGATGTTTCTCTGAGTTCTGGGAAATATACTGTAAATAATATCGGTGGTTTATTTCCTGGCTGGGCACTGTCTCTAATAATGTAAAGACATGTCAGTATCCATATCTTAGAGGCAAAATATGAGCTTCTCTTCCCTTCTCACAGGCAAAGAGTGACCAGAGCTTGTCCAGTTCTCTAGGCTCCTTTTTTTTTTTTTTAATTGTTAGAGGATACATGCATTCACCAGAGAGATGGAGAGCCAGAGAAAGCACCCCCGGTGGGACATGGTCATGCGGCAGTCCCTTTTCCTCCATTTCTTTTTTGGGGAGATTTTTTTTTTTTTTTTTTGCAACAGGGTGTGTGCGCCGGCCAGAGAGACAGAGAGAAACAGAGACAGGAAAGGAGAAATCACCTTCCAGGGGTGATTGCCATGCCGCAATCCCTTCTCCTCCTTTCTCCTCTCGGGATCTTGGGCATGCACACACACATGCCTGGCGTGAGTTTAAGCCACTGGGTCCGGGACTTGAACCACGGTCGACTACATGGGAGTCCAGCGACATAGCCATTACGCTAACTGCTGGTCCCTCTCCTCCATTTCTTCATCCATCTGGAACTTGGGGCATGCACCACATGGACCCAACATGGTTTTCAAGTTCCAGGGTCAGGATTCAAACTGTGATTGGCCATGTGGGATCTGGCTCCTTTAACCACTAGGCTATGGGGTTGGCCCTTCTCTTCGCTTTCCTCCTCCATTCCATGGGGTTAGCAATTCTTGCTTTGTTTATGTAGACCCACTGCAAGGATTGAGTAAATCAAAGATGCAGGTGTGGGATGAAAAGCCCAGAGTACTGTAAAAACCCACTGCCACGCTACTTCCTTCTGAAAGGTGTGGGAAGGCTGCTTCTAAGGGTCTCTTGTTTCTTTTCCTTTTTTCTTTTTAAAATATTTTTGCCAGAGAGTGCATGCATCTGCCAGAGAGAGACAGAAAGAGGGAAAGTGAGAAATCAGCCCTTAGGGGGATGGCTATGCTGCAACCCCTTCTCCTCTGTTCTTCTCTCAGTATTTGTTGGGCATGCATGCATGTGGGCCTGGCATGATTTTCAAGCCATCAGGTCCGGGACTTGAACCACAGTTGACCATGTGGGAGTCCAGCACCTTAATCACCACACCACCTGCTGGCCTCATCTCCTCTTTCTTTTCCGCTCTAGACTTGACTGGTTGGGTGAATATCATTGTGACTGATTCAGCCACCAAGAGCCCAAGCCATCGTGAAGAGCTAAGATGCTCAAGTAAGTTCTTGTGACGCCTGCGTGTTGCTTGTTCCTTGGGCCCAGGAACCTTTTCTGGGAAACAGGAAGCCACGTGGTGTTTTAGCAAACATTTATGGCTCTTGGTTTAGGCGGTGAGTTTACAAGGCTCTGCAGGCTATGCACTGGGAAATTAAATGGCTTGCATTTTGACTCCATCCTAATCATGCCGCCCGCCATGGGATTTACGAGGTGGTAAGTCCTGAGTACATAGTTTGCTGGAGGCCTGCTTACAGCCTGCCTGTGTCCTTGACAAGGAGCTCTCCAGGCACTTCGGCTCGGCTGTGCATTTGTTCAGTGAACACAGTTCAGGGACAGGGGACGGGCCTTGGACATGGTGCGCTGGCTCGGTCCGTGATTGTGTTGCTAAACGGAAATACTGAGACTTGGTGGTTTATACCAAAGAGATGCTTATTTGGCTCCTGATTCTGGTGGCTGGAAGGGCTGAAGGTGTGCGGCCGGCATGGGGCCAGTCTTCAGGGCTGTGTGACAACCTGGCTGGCAGAAGCAGAGGGGAGTCAGACATGTGGGCACCTGTGCCCTCTGACAACCCCTTCCATTCCTTTTTTTTCCTTTTAAATAATTATTTAATTGTATTTATCATTATTACTATTTTTAAATTTGCTACAGGGCACATGTACGAGAGAGAGAAAGAGAGAAAGCAAGCCACCAGGTCCAGGACTCAAACCATAGTCAGCCACGTGGGAGTCTAGCACTTTAATCACCTCAGCACCTACTAGCCCCCCATTCTTATTCCTTTTTTTTAAATTGCCAGAGGGCATGTGCTCGCCAGAGTTAGACAGAGACAGAGAGGAGAGAGAGAGAGCCCCTCCAACGGGGCGTGGTCACATTATAATCTTTTCTCTATTTCCCTATCCCTTCAGGATTTGGGGCATGCATGTGCCTGATTTGTTTTCAAACAGCCGGGGCTGGGATTCAAACCACAGTCAACATGAGAAGTCGGCTGCTTTAACCAGTATGCTACAGGGCTAGCCCAGTCCCTCCATTTCTGTAGTGACCCTCTGTGAGGGCATTTCCTTTATGCGATGCTGTTTCCTGCTGGCCAGGCAGGGAGCTTGGTTTCTAATTCCCATTGCATAGATAAACTCGAGGCATTGAGAAGCCTGCTTATTCACTAGGTCACTTGGTGTCAATTGGGTGCAGGTGCCAGGTACAGGCTCTGCAGGTGCAGGCTCTGGAGGAGCGAGGAATGAGACCAGCATAGCACCTGCCCTTCATAAAGTCCCGGTCAGGGAGGAGGAAGTGGGACACGGGCGCTGAGTGCATTATGATCCAGCGATGCGGTAAACGCTCCCGTTGAGGTTACCCCAGGAGATTCGGGAAACCCAGACACGAGCACATGCCAGGCGTGGGGACGCCGGTGAGCATCTGAGTCATGAGCTGGAGCCAGCAGGTGAGGAGAGGGGAAGCTGGGGGTTCTTTGGAAGCCAAGTAGCTTATGGGCAGGGTGAAGGGTGAGTTAGATGGAGGCTGGAAGGTCAAGGGTTCTGGCTGTCTGGAAGCATGGTGGGAGGGCGGGGAGGGGTGCCAGAGTGCCGTGGCAGAGTGGAGACTTCAGTAACCTAGACCCTGTCTCTGTGAAGCATGGTAGAAGAGTGGGGAGGGGTGCAGGAGTGCCGTGGCAGAGTGGAGAATTTGATAACCTACACCCTGTCTTTGGAATGCGAGGGTCCTGGAAACATTCAAAACTAGAGGAGACCAACAGCCGGTGTGGTGGTTAAGGCACAGGACTCTCTCATGGCTGACTGCGGTTCAAGTCCCGAACCTGGTAGCTTGAAAATCATGCTGGGTACATATGCATGTGTGCCCAAAATACCAGGAGGGGAATGGAGAGGGAATTATGACATGGCCATCCCCCCTTGGGCTGACTTCTCAATTTCTCTCTCATTTTGTCTCTCTCTGGTGAGCCCATGCTCCCTGTAGCTAAAAACCTAGAAAAATAAAAAAAACTCTCTCAGGCAGCTAGGATGGGAGTTGAGAGATCTGGGCTGTCTGGTCAGTAAAAATGGGAGGTGGGGTGGGACACGGAGCAAAGGAGATCTAGTCCCTGCTGGTCACAGCAATGGACACAGAGAAATCAGAGCTTGGCCCTGACTCCAGAGACACGGAGAGTCTAGCCGGGGAGGTGAGACTGACCCAGAGACTTGTCCAGAGCTATAGTCGAGGTCGAAATGGTGCGCAGAGATCCAAAAGACCTAAGGTCTTTACAGATCGAGGCAATCAAGACAAGGAGGACTTCCTGGAGGAGATGGTCCTGAAAGAAAGGCCGTGGTTGGCTTGTTAGAGAAATGGAAAGACACTGGAATTAGAAGCCTAAACAACCCCCAAAGGCAAAGACTCTTCATATTAGAGAATCTACCACGAGCAGGCATTTTATTTTTATCCTCCCGTTCAGTCCTCCAGCAACCTTCTCTGTATCCCCATTTTACAGACGAGGAAACTGAGGTTTAGTGAAGTCCCAGGCAACTGGTCATTGGGCCAACTGGGGTTGGTAACCCTGGCCCTGGCTGTGGCTTCCCATCCCTGCCCTGATCTCTCTTCCCTCAGACCTGGGAGAACTCTGGGCCTTTGGTTTCTGCTCAGGCTAAAAAAAAAGAAAAAAGAAAAAAAAAGATAAAAGAAAAACCCACCTTTTTCCTCTCTTTCTTCCTTCCCGGCCAGGAAAATTGCCATGAGGGGGCGTGATGGGCACTTGCTAGGCCGGGAAAAGATTTCTCTTTCCTGTTTATGGGTGACTCTGCTCCCAGTGTGAATCTTCATCGTGGCAATTAAAAAAGGTCAGGGCAACCTCTCTGACCAGTGCCACCTTTTCATAATTCTAACACCGTGGAGGGAAATCTGCAACGTGCCTGTGCCGAGGGCTCGCCGCTTTGCCAGTCTTGACGTGGATTTCCGGGGGAGTAGAGACAGGCTGCCCAGCCTGGAGGAATAGGTCCCTGTTCTTTCTTTTTCTTTCTTTCTCCTAATAGAAACTGCCCAAATACAGTTACTCTGGGTGCTGAGTGAGGGATTGTTAGGGGGCAAGAATGGAAGCCAGGAACTTTTGGGAGAGGCTGTTTTATTACCCTAGACGACGAGGAACTCGAGTAGCGGGGGTGGAAATGGTCACGAAGGAGTGGATTCAGTTACATTGTGGAGGCAAAGAGGCCACGACTTGATCATGCATATAATGGATAAAGGAAAGAAAAACTTAGGCGGAGGGTACCCGTGACTCGTGACTTGAAGAGCTCTTAGGCCACAAACAGGCTGAAAGCTTCTTGCACACTTAGAAAATAAATTCCCCTCACCTTCTCTGAAGAAGTGAGTTTTACAGCCAGCCAGTGGCATGATGGTTAAGGTGGCTGGCTCCTACATGGCCAGCTGGACTGTTCAAGTCTTGCACCAGGTGGCTGGAAAAACATGCCGGGCACGTGTGCATGCCCCAAATCCCCAAAGCAGGGAAATAGAAGAGATGGGATTGTGGTGGGATCATTCCCATTGAAGAATGCTTTCCTACTTTCTCTGTCTCTCTCTGGTGAGTGTGTGCACCCTCTGGCAAAAAAATAAAATAGAAAGGAGTTTTTTCTTTCTTTCTTTCTTTCTTTCCTTTTTTTAGAGGTTTTTGCAATAGGGTGCGTGCACTCACCAGAAAGATAGAGAGATAGAAAGTGAGAAATCACCGCCCCCACCACCACCTCAGGGGGGATGGCCACGCCGCAATCCCTTCTCCTCCATTTTCCTCTCGGGACACACACATGTCCAGCGTGAGTTTAAGCCACTGGGTCTGGGACTCAAACCACGGTCGACTACATGGGAGTCCAGCGACATAGCTATTATGCTAACTGCTGGTCCCAGGAGTTTTTACTTCTCAGTGCAAAAGAAAGCTCATGAAATGGAAGCGAAGGGCCTCGACCTGCCGCTCTTACTGCCCAGGCCCTTCCTGGTGATCACGTTCATCCCAGCCGGCCCCGGCCCAGGCCTCAGCAGGTATTATGGGCAGAGGTTTCCATGATTGTGGTAGCTGGCTGCCCCTCGGAGGTGAGCGAGGAGGCCTGAATCCCTCGGCTTTGTGCTCCACGCATGCTCCCCCGCCTCACCTAAGTCGCTGCTCAATCAGAAACTAGCTTTTTAGAAGCGCTGCGGCAAAAATGGGTTAGCCGGGGAAAATCTTATTAGCGGGAGAATTGTGTCAGGAGAGAAGAAAGAGAAATGCGATTTAGCCCCGTGTGTGCTCACTAAGATGATTGTGCATCTTTGAAAGGGAGCAGCGCCGTTTAGGCAGGACGGAGGGGAGCTATGCCCAGCATGATCCTGGAGGCCGGGAGGCAGGGGTCATATGGCCCAGGTCATTTCAGCTTTGGGGGTGTGCTTTGCTTTTTTCTGGAGAGCCTGGGAGCTGGGCGAAGGTGTCCATTCTGGGGGACCGTGCCCTAGCATCGTGTCTCCGGAGTGTAGACCTGTGTCGTCCGTGTCTAGCCACATTGTGGGGCTATTGACCTTCAATGGAATGAAAATGAAATAAAATGAAAACTTCAGTCCCTCGGTTACCCCAGCCACATTTCAAGTGCTCTGTGGCCCCACGTGGCTAGTGGCTACCCTATTGGACAGCACAGCTTCGAGATAATCCCATCATTACAGTAAGTGCTGTGGGTCAAGGTGGTGTCGACTCTCAGAGCAACTTAAAACGGAAGATTCTCAAACGGCACAGGGAATCGCGTGGCTCCCTACACCTCCTTCTCCCACGAAGTGGCAGAACTGGATTTAGAACCCAGAACTCATTTCATCTTAGAGCCATACCTTCCTCCTTTATCTCTGCAACACGGGCGCTCCGAGGCTACTATGAAGTGGCTCGTTTTGCTAAATATTTTCTGGGCAAGGGGGCGTATGGATGTTTCCCGACTTGATGATTTTTTTTGACTTCACAAGGATGCGTGGAGGTTCTGAGCACGCTTTCTAGGCTGAGCTAAACCGTGCTGGGCAGTAGGTCGGGTGTGTTCAGTGTAAGTTATCCACTTCTGGTGTTTTCATTTTTTTTTTTTTTTCAATTTCTTCTTCTTATTTTTCAATTTGACCTGAGAGAGTGAGAAAAAGTGAGAAAGCAAGCTGCCAGGTACGGAACTTGAACCATAGTCGGCCACATGGGAGTCCAGCGCCTTAGCCACCATGTCACCTGCCGGTTCCAACTTCTGATAGTTTCAGTTACAATGGGTTTATTGGGATTTAGCCAAATCGAAGAGTATCTTTTTCTCTACTTAACTGTTCACAAGTCCTCAACTGGGGGGACACTCTCCTGGCGGCATAAGTGGCATGGACTCCAAGCACTGCTGACCTGCCTTGGGAGACTGGACGTGGGAAGTGTGGAAGGTCAGGGGAGGGTGTCCAGTGACGATTGAGTGAGGCCAGACCAGCCTGGGAGTGTGTGTGGGGGACACCGACTTGGCCTTCTTGGTCCTCTAATCCCTCTCTGCAGTTAGGGAGTTTCTTTGAAATAAAAATCAGATTATGGTATTCTCAGGTACAAACCATGCCCATGATTCCCCATTGGTTTAGAATTCAATTCAAATCTCCTAAGCCCTGGAAGGGCTCACGTGACCTGGCCCATCCTCTGCTCCTGAACGTCCCCTTCTCTCACAGTGTGTTGTGGCTTCACGGCCCTCCACGCCATCTGGAACTGTCTATCCCTTGTCGCTTTCCTGGGGGTTGCTTACGCCCCCTTCTGGACTGCAAATGTCATGGGGGAAGGATGTGCTGCTTTTGTTTCTCACTCCACACCTCGCGCCTGGTAGTCTCCAGAGACACAGTGCTTACTTGTAGGGTGGAGGAGCATTGTAGAGGGGCCAGCAGGTGGCATGGTGTTTAAGGCATTGGACTCTCACATGGCCAACCATGGTTTGAGTCCTGAACCTGGTTGCTTGAAACTCACATCGGGTGCTTTTGAGTGCATGCCCCAAATCCCAGGAGGAGAGTGGAAGACAAGGGATTTCAGTGTGGCCATCCCTCCAGGGGGTCATTTCTCACATTTTCTTCTTTTGGAGAGGTTTTTGCTATAGGGCACGTGTGCTCATCAGAAAGACAGAGAGAGACAGAGAGTCAGAAAGCGAGAAATCAATTCCTAGGGAGGATGGCCTCTCAGGATCTTGGACACGCATGCACACGTGCCCAGTGTGAGTTTAAGCCACCGGGTTCAGGACTCGAACCGCAGTCAACTACATGGGAGTCCAACGATGCAGCCATTATTCCACCTGCTGGTCTCTGATTTCTCACTTTCTTTCTCATTGTCTTGCTCTCTGTCTCTCTGGTGGGTGAATTCTCCCTATGGCAAAAATCTAAAAAAAAAAAATCATACATGGGTCTCAAGTGGTGTGGTGTGGTGGTTAAGGTGCTGGATCCCACCTGACTAACACTGTGGTTCAAGTCCCTCATCCAGTGGCTTGAAAATCACATGATGTATGATTTCAGCTTGTCCTATTATGGCGACGGTTACCTAGGTCCCTTGATGAAGGGCTGGCTCTCTGCGCACAGACAACGTCCCTCTACGTGAAGTCTGTCTGCCTTCCTTCCTTCCTCCCTTCCTTCCTTCCTTCCTTCCTTTCTCCCTTCCTTCCTTCCTTGTTCTCTTTCTTCCATTCTTTCTTCCTTTTTTTCTTTCTTCCTTTCTTCTTTCTTTCTTTCTTTCTTCCTCCCTTCCTTCCTTCCTTCCTTCCTTCCTTTCTCCCTTCCTTCCTTCCTTGTTCTCTTTCTTCCATTCTTTCTTCCTTTTTTTCTTTCTTCCTTCTTTCTTTCTTTCTTTCTTTCTTTCTTTCTTTCTTTCTTTCTTTCTTTCTTTCTAGATTTCTTTCTTTCTAGATTTCTTTCTTTCTAGATTTCTTCCATAAGGTACATGTGCTTGCCAGAAAGGAAAGAGATAGAAACAGTGAGAGGAAAAGTGAGAAATCACACCCCAGTGGGAATGGCCTCACTGTGATCCCTTTCCTCTGTTCTCTTTCTGGGATTTTGGGCATTTCTGCACATGCGCCTGGCAGAAGTTTCAAGTCACTGGGTGGGGACTCAAACTGCGGTTGGCATGGTGAGAGTCCAGTACCTTAACCACCATGTCACCTGTGGGTTCCTGAAGTTACTCTTTTGGGTCTTTGCAGTGATTCTTTTTTTTTTTTAACAATTAATTTTATTTATTCATTCATTTATTTTTTAATCGGACCAGAGAGAGACATAGGGAAAAAGAGAGGGAAAGCGAGGAAGCAAGCCACCAGGTCTGGGACTCGAACCATGGTCGGTCATGTGGGAGTGTCCAGCGCCTTCACAACCATGCCATCTGCTGTCCCCTGTAGTTAGTCTTTCTGTGGGGAGGTTCTTTGAAACTATGTTCCTTTCATTATCAAGAATTTCTTTTCACTCATTGCTTTATTTATACCAGAATGGATTCATTCTTTGCCTGTTTAGTCGATGGGTTATAATCCACCACTATCTTTGTTTTGATACACAAATTTCCTCATGTTTGGCCGGTGGGAACCCCTTGAAACTGGCATCCAAGTTCCCTGACACAACCCCTATGATACTTTGAGCACTTATGTGCTTTCTGGCACAACAGAATGTTCCCCGTCCATCTGTACCATCCCTGAGCCAACCTTGGAATCAGCCCTTCTCAACGGAGCCCTGCTCCAATGTAGTCAGGGATATCTAGAAACAAAGGCCTTAGGTGTGTTTATGGCTATGGAGGTGTCTCTGTTCCCAGGCTCCATCAGTGGAACAAAGCTAGGGAGTATGTGTGTGTGCGTGTGTGTGTATGAGGGGTCTTCAAGTTCATGGAAATCCATTATCACTAAGAAAAACTCTGCATGGGGACCAGCAGATGGCGTAATGGTTATATCACTGAACTTCCATGTAGTTGACCGCGGTTGGAGTCCTGGGCCTGGCGACTTAAAACTCATGCCTGGCATGTGTGCGTGCATGCCCAAAATCCCGAGCGGAGACTGGAGGAGAAGGGATTGCAGTGTGGACATCTCCAGGTGATTTCTCGCTTTCTGTCTCTCCATCTCTCTCTGTCTCTCTGGTGAACACATGTACCCTATAGCAAAAATTTCTCAAAAAAAAAATACTATGCATGGATTTTGAAATTCTTTGCACCAAAACAAACTCATACTTGAATCCATGTTTCCATACTTGTTTTGAATTCTCCTTATATACACATACATACATACCTACACCTATGTTTACTGCTAGATTATTTTGCTCTCTATGTCTGAAAACCATGAAGTCATGTTGATATTTCTGCTTCAGTCTATTACCATGGAGGTCATTCCAGTCTATGGGCATCTTCTCCCTTTTGCTATTTGCGACCCTCTTCTCTGCAGATGAGAAACCCATTCATCTCCCTACATTTAGTTGTTTGACTAATGAAATGATTTTCCTGTTCCAGCAGTCACCTCTGCTTTGCATGGGTGCCTTGGTCACCTTGCCTGTCACCCCCTCTCTCATTCCATCTCAGCTGTACCCTCGGGTGGACACCTTCCTCATCCTGCTTGGGCTCTGATGGCTCTATTGTTATTATCGTTGTTGTTATTGTCATCATCCTTTGTGGGTGGGGCAGTAGAGTGGGTGGAGTTCTTCTCTCATGTAGGTAATCTGCCCTTATCTAGCCAAAAAGCCAATCTTAGAGGCCCATGGGTGTATGTGTGTGTGTGTGTGTGTGTGTGTGTGTGTGTGTGTTTTCCATAGACATAGGATGCTTTTACCCAGCACCCTTTAAGAGGTCAGAGCAATTAAAAGTCCCCAGTAATTATCCAGCATTCAGAAACCGATGGTTGATTCCAAGTGCCATGTCTTTTATTCTTTTTCACCTCCCCCGCAGACATCCGAGGGAGGAAAGGCAAGGAGCAGCTGAAAGGATCCTCCACTTGCTTTCTACAAAGAGGAAAATTAGCTGCTCTAATAATCATGAATATTAATGTACAGCCAATTTCACTCAATTAAAATGACGATCTATAATTTCGCCTTCGAGCTTTATGCAGGCCATTTAAATGACTACTGAGTAGAGCTGGATACTTTTCAAAATGCATGGATTTGGCTAACCTCTTGCATCCCCATCTCTGGCTTCCAGGTGGGACAGACCCCCAAATCCTTCCTTGACCACATTGCTCAGCCTCTTTCTTAAAATTTTTTAAGAGAGATTTTTGCTGTAGGGCACATACACTCACCAGAGAGACAGAGACAGAGAAAGCAAGCAAGAAATCATCCCCACACCCCCGAGAGAATGGCCATGCTGCAATCCCTTCTCCTCCACTCCTTCATTCTCCTCTTGGGATTTTGGGTACACGTGCACATGCGCCCGGTGTGAGTTTCAAGCCACTGGATCTAGGACTCGATCCACAGTTGGTTACGTAGGAGTCCAGTGGTATAACCATTTGCTGGTCCCCAGAGACATGATTTTAAACAAGAATGTAAAACAAGGGAGCTTGGGCAGCTACCTTACACTAGGTGGCCCATGTGCAGAAAAGAACAGGCTGAGGAGGCAGACATGGGAAGGAAGCAGGGGTCTGGAGGAATTCTGCGTGCTTGCCTAGGTCTCTCCTGAGCCTGCAACCCACTCTGAGTTCCTTGAAACACTTCTATATCCTTATAATAACGTCCCCTTTTATTTCTAATGCTAATTTTGGAAAGTTTCTGTTATCTACATCCAGAGAATCCAAATTAGTACAGTTGTCAATTAACAGGAACTTTAAGAAAAAAGTTTATTGAGACCAGCAGTTAGTGTAATGGCTGTCGCTGGACTCCCATGTAGTCGACCCTGGTTCACGTCCCGGACCCGGTGGCTTAAAACTCACGCTGGGCATGTGTGCGTGCATACCCATGATCCCGAGAGGAGAATGGAGGAGAAGGGATTGCGGCGTGGCCATCCCCCCTGGGGGGTGATTTCTTGCTTTCTATCTCTCTGTCTGTCTGGCGAGCGCCCTATAGCAAAAAAAACCTCTCCCCCCCCAAAAAAAAAAAAAAGAAAGAAAGTTTATTTATCTATTTCTTCAACAAGCAGGCAGAATTCCCAAGCTCTCTCGTTTTACATTCTTGTTTAAAATCATGTCTCTGGGGACCAGCAAATGGTTATACCACTGGACTCCTATATAACCAACTGTGGATCGAGTCCTAGATCCAGTGGCTTGAAATAAGAGAGAGAGGCAGGGACCCCCGACAGGGTCCTCACACTGTGATTCACCCCTAGCTTCAGCCAGCCCAGACCCCGGGCACATATGCATGCCTGGCATATTCAGGGAGGCCCCAAGGCATGAACCCAGGACCCTCCCAAGTGGATCCAGTTGTTTAACCACTGTGCTACTGTCTGGCCCTTATGCCTCTGGTTTTTGTTGTTTGTTTCGTTTTTAGGTTTTTGCCATAGTGCATGTGTGCTCACTGGAGAGAGACAGAGCTAGACAGAAAGAGGGAAAGTGAGAAGTCACCCCTCAGGGGGATGGTCACACTGCAATCTCTTCTCCTCCATTCTCCTCTTGAGATTTTCGGCATGCACGCACATGTGCCTGGCACGATTTTCAAGCCACCGGGTGAAGGTCTTGAACTGCGGTTGGCCATGTGAGTGTCCAGCTCTTTCCATCGCTATGCCACCTGCTGGCCCCAAGGCCTCTGTTTTAATTCCTGAGTCTGAGGCACACTCTCACCAATCTCCTCTGTTCACGGGGGTGCTATCTTACTAGAAGAAAAAGGCTCAGGCTGGGTCAGGCAATGGAGTGTCACTCTCAGCCTCCAGCACCGGCATCCTGTCTGTCCACGGACAATTCTGTTACAAAAGGAAGAAAGAAGACAGCCTAGGAGCAGTCCAGCGGAGAAAATCACTCAGAAGCTTTGATAGTTTTGATGCCACACAGTTCTGGCCTGACGAGTTATTTTGTAGCTCATGCGGGACTCCTGCAGACACAGCCGTGGTGGTGTTTCTCTCTCTGCTGTTTTCTGATGTGTCCCTGTCACTCTCCATCCTCCTGCCCTGCTGTTCTTAGCCATCATCGCTACCCCATACTATAATATGTTGTTAGTTTATTATTATTACTGTTATATTTTACTTATTATTATTTTAAAATTTTATTATAGGGCACATGCGCTCACTAGAGACAGAGCGGGACCAGGGAGAGAGACAGGATGAGAGAGAAAGAGACAGAAAGAGAGAAAGAAAGAGAGGAAATGAGAAATCACCCCTCGTAGGGGCTGGCTGTGCCACAGTCCTTTCTCCTCCATTGTCCTCTCAGGATGTTGGGCATGCATATACACATGCCCAGTGTTTTTCAAGCTGCTGGGTCCAGGACTAGAACCGTATAGTTGACCATGTGGGATCCAGCCTCCTTAACCTCCATGCCACCTTCTGGCCCTACTGTTTTATTTTTAAAACGTTATTTATTTCTTCCACGAGTGAGATAGAGAACATCTTGACAGAATCCTGATGTCCTATTCAGTCCCCACCCCTCCTGGATCATGGGCCAGCATGTGCCCGTCGTACTCGGGGGAGTCTCCAGACTTGAATGAGAGCCTTCCCAGGTGGGATCGCCCTGCAGAGTGTTGTGTTTTACCCCTGCACCATCAACTGGCCCTGCTTTATTGCTTATTGACTGTCCCCCTTGACTAGAGCAGACACCCTTCTGTCTTATTCACTGCATACCCTGGTATCTACAGCAAGGTGTGGTAACACTAGTTGGCCAACACGTATTTATAAAGTGAGTGGATGAATAAATGAATTTAGGGGCCAGCAGGTGGCATAATGGTTATGTTGCTGAATTTCCACATGCCTGATTGTGGTTCAAGTCCCGATCTGGTGGCTTGAAACTCATGCTAGATGCATGTGTGTGTGTCCCCAAAATCTCAAGAGGAGAATGGAGGAGAAGGGATTAAGGTGTGGCTATACCCTGGAGGCAGGGTGATTTCTTGCTTTCTGTCACTCTGGTGAGCGCATGTGCCCAATAGAAAAAAACTCACTTTAAAAAGAAAAAAAAAAAAAAAATCAGACCAGCCGTTGGCATAATGGCTATGTCACTGGACTCCCATGTAGTCGACCACAGTTCAAGTACTGGACCTGGTGACTTAGACTGACGCCAGGCATGTGTCGTGCATGTCCAAGATCCCTAGAGGAAAATGGAGAAGGGATTGCAGTGTGGCTATTCCCCCGGGGTGGGGAGGGCAATTTCTTGTTTTCTATCTCTCTGTTTCTCTCTGTCTTTCTGGTGAGCGCACACGCCCTATAGCAGAAACCTCTCCAAAAATAATAAATAAATGAAATGAATGTATTTACTCTTTGGTGAGCCCCAAGGAGAGGCTCTGGTTAGTGATCAGAAACATCACAAGGGCCTGATGTCCTTTGGTTTAACCGTTTCCTGTCATAGTGAGGTCACGGAAGCCCAGTACACATGGATACATGCCTCCTCTTAGGTGTGTATAGAAAGCGTGGCTTGGAACTCAGCCTTCAGACTCAGCACACTGAGTTTGAATCTCAACTCTGACATACTCTTGTGTTCATTTTGGACAGATGACTAACCCTCCCCATACTCTCTTCACAGTTGGATAATCACAGTTTCTATCTCATGGCTTACTGTAAAAGCTCGGTTAGCCAACGAATGGCAATTTCTATAATTGGCATATGGTTTCTGCTCCATGAATGCCAATTTTATTATGGCGCCATGAGGAGACAGCACCCTCTGTGCTGTAGCAGCACTGGCTCATTCCTTCACTAGTCCATGAACGGTGTAGGTAGATCAGCCAATGTGTGTTGGGTGTTTGCATGTGTTGGGTTCTGGTGATGTGGTGAATACGGCAGTAAGACGGCTTACTTCATTTGCAGGGGGGTTTCCAGCATCAAGGGGAACTCTGAGAAAGATGATCACCTTAGACGTGATTATCTTGTGAGCTCTCCAGGGCCACCAGGATAGATCCTTGAGTCAGGGCTTTGAAGTAGGACCCAGAGCAGGGCTGGATCATTTTAGTAGGAGTCTTGGAGTTAGGAGGTTTTGATTTTGGTTCCAACTTGCTGTTTGGACTTGGAAAAGGTACTTTACCTTTTTTTAAAAAAAAAAAATTTCAGTTTTATGCTTACTGGAGAGGGACAGAGACAGAGAGGGAAAGTGAGAAATCATCCTCCCCAGGGGGGATGGGCACGCCACAATCTCTTCTCTGTTCTCCGGTTAGGATTTTGGGCATGCATGCACAAGCACCTGGCATGATTTTTCAAGCTGCCAGGTTTGGGACTTGAAACCATAGAGTTGATCATGTGGGATCCAGCTGCCTTAACCACTATGCCACCTGCTGGCTCATACTTCACCTTTTTAAGTCTATTTTCCCACCTTAAAAATGTGGGTACAGCACTAGATCAGTTAATCTCAAGCTTTAATATGCATCAGAATTATTGGGGAGCATTGATATGTGTTAAAATGCGTAATCCAGGACCCTTCCTTGCAGATGGACTTAGTAGAGGTCAGAAGGATTAACACTCTGGGAGATTCTAAGGTTGGCCCTTGGGACTTGTTTTGATGAACCATAAACCAAATGGTGATAAAAATGTTCTCTTTTTGGTACTGGAACTCTTAAACACCATAGTCTCCCCCCCCCCTCTTTTTTTGAGAGGTTTTTGCGATAGGGTGTGTGTGTTCCTCAGAAAGACAGAGACAGAGAGAGACAGAGAGACAGAAAGTGAGAAATCACCCCCGGGAGGATGGTAACACCATAATCCCTTCTCCTCCATTCTCCTCTCGGGATCTTGGACATGTGGGCACTTGCTCCTGGTGTGAGTTTAAGCCACCTGGTCTGGGACTTGAACCGTGGTCGACTACATGGGAGTCCAGCGACATAGCCATTACACCAACTGCTGGTCCCAACATAGTGTCCATCTCTAATACTCTGCTTTGTGGATGTCGAGGGTATGGTGAAACCACCAGTCTGATCTTTCTTCCTTTTTCTGGTCTGCCTTTCACTCTTTAGGGAGCTTTCCATGGTTCTGAAATCAGTTAGCCTCTGCAAAAATTTCCCACTGGCATCTTCTGGACGGCTGTTCCTTCACACAGGGAGATCAAATAGACTATAAGGCCTCCTCCTCCTTCTTTAAAGATCACTCAGCCTTTCCTCTCCTTAGTGGAATTAAAAAAAAAAAAAGTTCTGTTCCCACGCCAAGTTGCCAGTATGCTGGTTTCCATGACAGCAGAGCGGGGATTGAAAGCCAGGCTCTCACCTACCGTGGAATTAAAAGCCACTCTCCCAGAGAACAAATAATGAATGATTCCAGGAAGGTTCTAAAACCAAGGGAGTGTGTTTTCTGATCCACCTAGCTGTATAGTGTGAGGCTTCAGGAAGGAGATATTGGGTGTGTTGGGTGGCTAGGGGGCATTGGAAGGGCTTTTCATGGGGGGAGGGTCCACGAGGAGGATGACGGTGATAGCAATGTTAACATCTCACAGGGTTCTCACACTTGAAATGTTGTGGCAGGGACTTCAGAGCCTCAATACAACCTGTGGATTTTACCCAGGAAGAAATGGGGCCCTCGAGTGGAGGAAGTGATTTATATGCTACTTACATGCCGTCTCGAGGGCCTGGGGCTTCTCTGACAGTGGTTCAATGACTCTTCGCCTCCTCATCAAAATAGACTAGTTCCTTGTCCTAGTCCCTCTTAGCCCGATGACAATGACACACCTCAGAAGCCAATCTTTGCTAAAGAGTGATAGTGAATTGAAGGGCTATTCTCTCAGGTCAAGGTTTTTTTCTGCAGAAAGCATCCTAATTCAAACTAGTGGTCCAATGGCCGAAGAGTTGGCATTTTGCCCGATTAACCAGGGAAGGAATGTTTGAATCTTCCCCCATTCTGCTTACGTGAAGGGCTGTTTTATTTTTTAACCATTTTATTTTAGTTTTAGGGGTGTGTTTTTTATTATTTATTTATTTATTTATTTATTTTGCCATATGGTATGTGTATTCACCAGAGAGAGACAGTGCGAGGGAGAGTGAGAAATCACCCTCCAGCAGGGATGGTCATGTTGTAATATATTCTCTTCCATTCTCCTCTCAGGATTTTGGGCACACTTGCACATGTGCTTGGTGTGATTTTCAGGTCACCAGATCTAGGGCTTGAACTGCGGGAGTCCAGTGCCTTAACTGCCCCATCACCTGCTGGCCCTAGGGCTGTTCTTATTCACATAACCTTGTGGTAACTAGTTTCATGTTCTGTATATCCTCAGGACAACCCTAGGAGGTTGGTATTATTATTATTATCCATATTTTACAAAAGATGGAGGCTAACTAACTTGACCAACTTCACATTGCTGGACAATACCAGAGCTGAAATTCGAACCAAGGTCACTTGCTACATTAGTGGATATGGGTGTTCAGTTCAACTAAACAAGAGACAGGATAAACTTCCTAAATCCGTCAGGGTGCTTGAAGCCCAAAGCACTTCTGGGACTTTGCTATGGTTCATTTCAAAGTTGTTTCTTCAGTTGAGATAAGCTGAAGCATTAAAAGCCTTATGGGGAGAAGGGTTTGGATTGGGTTCATTTTGGAATAGGTACTCAGCCTATGGTAAAATGTAGTTGACTGGGTGATAAATATAAAAACCTCACAGTCATGGCAAAACTGTGTTATGTTTGGTCACTCTGGGAGGGCCTGGCAGCATCTTCAGACTTGTGTCCTGGGTGACAGTGTGAGGCTGGGATTTTATCTTTGCAGAAGCTCCAGGGATGCGGTCCACGAAAAAGAAAGAGTCACACAATCATAAAAACTTCAGATCATCAAGTCTTAGAGCAGAATAGGATCTTAGAAATAGTCAAGTCCAATGTAACTCAAAGTGTTATTGGGTATATCACCAGGGACCCATAAGATGATTTTGATGTTGTTTTAGTCAGGATAAGCTCACTGCTGCTGCAGTAACAAGCAAACCCGGAACTCTCTATGGGTCAACACAACAAATGTTATTTCTCCTACACAAATTCTGATGAGGGTCAATCACCCCTCCAGAGTGGTGGTCCTCTATGCACTGACTCAAAGTCTCAGGCTGCTTTTTTATTTTTATTTTTTATTTTTTAGCCTCATTGTGTAGGTTCCAGGTCTTGAAAACAGGAGAAGAAAGGGCTGGGAGGTCATACATGTTGCAAGGATAATATCCATGGACACAGAATTAAACAATGTTTGCTCTACCATCGACTCATGTAGTTTTTGTTAGTGGTTGGTTTACAAAATGTGAACATTTGGAAGACTTCAAACATTAAGATGATTTTTATAACATTATTTGCAGACTTCAAAGATGTGGCTATCGCAAGTCTGTTGCAAAGGAGAAGTGCTGCACAAAATAACTCACTTGGAATAAATACCGTGCCTCAGTTTAAGAAAAGAACACTTCTCTCAAAATAAGAACTGACTTGCTAAGAGGAAAAGGGAGGGTATTTACCAGCTAGGGGATTGGAACCACCCACTTCATTGTATTAATGCATCATGATTACAGACGTTCACTTATAACTCAAGACCACCTCCAAGGTCTGCTTTGTGATCAGTAGGGAAGAAGATGATTCAACACTGCAGGTGAGGAAGATGAGATGTCATGAAGTTTAGTAGAGGGAGGGAGAGATATGGACCTTGCAGTAAACTCCCCAAAGGGTGTTGGAAAGGGATTCTGACAGCACATGTTTGAAAGCCGTAATGAAAGACAGAAACACAAACATGTGCAGACTACAGACATGCACTTGAGGCAGACACACAAAGATACACAAATTCATACGCACATCCAAGCCTACTCAGGCACACCCACAAAAAGATCCTCCAGCTCTCGTCTCCTCTGTGTGGGTGATTAATCTCTCCAAGGTGACGAGGAGAGGCTGAAAGGCCCCAGGGATCCCATGGGGACGATGAACTAGGCCTGGAGTGTATAAATCTGGGGTCGGCAGCAGAATGGGCTCACCCTCCCGTTCTCTCCCCCTGGGGCCCCATAAATCTCTCCTGGCCCCTGCCCCACCTCTCGGCAGCAATTTGCCTTGCCATCTCTCCCAGGTCCCTTAGATTTAGGTGCCGGAGTGGCTTGTGTTCTCACCAGCCCAGCAGGGCCTGGCTGACGGGCAAATTTACCATCCAGGGAGCCTGCAGAATCAATACCGACTAGGAAAGAATGTGTGCTTTGGGGAGAATCAGCTACGGTTGGTTTGACCTTACCCCTAGCAGAGCAAGGAAGCATTTCTAATGTAGGATAGGATCGACTCACACCCCAATGCAGTGTAGACAGCCGTGCCCGCGCTGTGGCCACCTGTGTACTCCAGGAGTCAAGAAAATCAAGGCGGAGGGACCAGCAGTTAGCGTAATGGCTATGCTGCTGGACTCCCATGTAGTCAACCAGGGTTCGCGTCCCGGACCCGGTGGCTTAAAACTCATGCTGGGTGCGTGTGCGTGCGTGCCCAAGTTCCAAGAGGAGAATAGAGGAGAAGGGATTGCGCTATGGCCATCCCCCTTGGGGGGGGGGTGATTTCTCGCTTTCTGTCTCTTTGTCTCTTTCTGTCTGGCGAGCACATGTACCCTATAGCAAAAATCTCTTCCAAAAAAAAAAAAAAAAAAAAAGAAAAGGGGGAAACCCGGGGGGAGGCCTTTTGG
>NW_006159813.1:847634-863231 GCF_000334495.1 Tupaia belangeri chinensis
CTTCCCCAAAAGCAAAAATTTCTCCCAAAAAAAAAAAAAAAAAAAAGGCAAGGTGGAAACCAGTCGGTAGGCCTCTTGGAGACTTTGCTCGCCATGGAGTCCCCGGTGCCGGGTGATCTCCTGGGCGGTGGTCAAGAGTGACTCTGCACTCGGCCTGCCTGGAGGGTGTAGCTCAGCACGGCCACCAAGCAGCTCTGTGACCTTGTGTTGGTAATGGGACTCTCGAGCCCTCAGTTCCCCCCGTAGAATGGGGTGATCATGGCCCGTCCCTCACAGGGCTATCGTGGACGTGTGATGGTAATGTATTTAGTACAGGGCCTCCGTGGGACAGAGCGCTGGAACTGTGGGCTGTTTTCCTCAAACCTAAGACAGCACCATGGTTCTCAGGAAAACCATACAAATGTGACTCAGAATAAGCTGCAAAAAAGCTACAACAGCCCAGCCCTTACCCACTTCCTTAAAGGCCCTCGATGGAGCTTCTGAAGACAACCAGTTCAGTACTGATGTAACCTCTTATTAACAGGTTTCCCTTTCCTTTCAGTAAGCAGCTTGCTCATTAATATTCTTTTGTTTTTGAGAGAGAGATTTTGGCTATAGGGTGTGTGCACTTGCTGGGGAGACAGAGAGAGATACAGAGACCTAAAGTAAGAAATCACACCTCGGGGACCAGCAGTTGGCGTAATGGCTATGTCACTGGACTCCCCTGTAGTCGACCGTGGTTTGAGTCCCAGACCTGGTGGCTTAAACTCATGCCAGGTGCGTGTGCGTGCATGCCCAAGATCCTGAGAAGAGAAGGGATTTTGGTGTGGCCATCCCCCCTGGGGGTGATTTCTCTCTTTCTGTCTCTCTGTCTCTCTTTCTGGCAAGCACACGTGTCCTGTAGGAAAAAAAAAACCTCTTAAAAAAAGAAAGAGAAAGAGAGAGAGATACATCAATCAATCAGTCAATCATCCCTCAGGGAGGAAGGCCACCCCACAATACCTTGTCTTCCATTCTCTTCCCAGGATACCTTGGGCACACATACACGTGTGCCCAGTGTGAGTAAGCTGCTGGCCCTGGGACTTGAACTGGAGTTGTCTATGTGGGAGTCCAGCTATGTAGCCATTACGCTATCTGCTGGTTCCTCATTAATCGTCAAGAGCTCGGACCTTGCCTCTAGAGTGAGTGCTGGGTGTTGGACTGATAGGAGTAGGTGGAAGGTATGGATAGAGGTCTTTACCTCTCCCACCTCTTAACAAAGTCTCTTCCTTCCCACTCTCAGAGCAGAAGGCCCTTGTTTGCCCTGAGCCTGCACACTACAATTAGCCCCATGCTGGGATTCCCTGCTGGTGCTCCCCTCCCTGTCTGTCTTGGTCTTGCTGAGCCAGGCGGACTCCCTGTTACAGCTCAATTTCACATTCTCTTGTTGGTGTTTCTGTTTTACAGATGATGAGAGATCAGTGCATTTTTCCTCTTAAGTATTGTAACAAGAGCCCCTATCTATGCAATGTTGAATCAAAGGAGTGACTCTAATGGAGACATTCCAGGTATTCTGATTGACCAATGGATAGAAGAATTTAGAGCTAAGTAGCCATTTCTGTTGTTAAATATTTCTTCTCCCTGTTTACAAGAGCAGAGTGTACTCAATGTATAACACTTGGAAACACAGAAAGACACAAAACTAAAGAACAAAGTCCAGGACCAGCCCATGGCTGGTGGATGCTGGATCTCAGCAATCTCTCTTAGCAAGTTGTGAATGACCCTTCATGGTTCCAAATGTCTTTCCTCTTACTCTGTTGTCTGTAGTAGTGCCTCACAAGCTGAGGACCTGTTAGTATTTTAAATGTAAAGATCTTTTGGCCCAGAAATACCACTGTCTAGCAATCTTGTAGAAAGAAATACTAGCACGATGAACAAAGAGACCATAGTGACATTGTAGCATTGTTTAAAATAGTGTAAAATTGGAACTAAGTTGTGTCCATTAAGTGGCGACCCTTCGCTTAGTCTAGATAAATCTTCATACATTGCACCAGCATAAGGCAGTTCTGTACATACTGGCGTGGAAACTTCCCTGACACATGATGTAGGGGAGCAATACATAAAGAAGGGTTTTATTCTGGGATCAGCAGCTGACATAATGGTTATGTAGCTGGACTCTCACGTAGTCGACTATGGTTCGAGTCCCACACCCAGAAGCTTAAAACTCATGCCAGCTGTGTGTGCATGCCCAAGATCCTCAGAGGAGAATAGAGGAGAAGGGATTGCAGAGTGGCCATCCTTCTGGGGGGTGATTTCTTGCTTTTTGTCTCTCTGCCTCTCCAGTGAGCACGTGTGCCCTATAGCAAAAATCTATCTCTAAAAAAATAATGATGATGATGCCATTCACACAAGAAAAATTGCAAAAATATGAGTGACAATGCCCAGGAAAACTCTGGGTGCCTGCTTAAACAATAACTGGAATGGCATCTAGGGAGAGGAGTGAATTGGGTGTGTGGGATATATAAAAATAATGACGGTAATGAAAATAATAGCTGACATTTGTTGAGAGCTCGCTGTGGGCCAGGCACGGTTGAAGGGCTTTACTTGAATCAACTCGCTCAATCTTAACAATAACCCAGTAAACTGTGATTATAATTTCCCTTTGCTGCATGAGGAAATAAAGGCACAGCTCCAGGGGGTGGTACCTATAAAGGGCGGCCCTGGAATTTTGATGAAGAAAATGTATCTAGTTTAAATAAAAGGTGAAGTCTGCTCCCTGCACACCAATTTCATCCATTGCTTTCTCTCACGAGTGAGAGAGACAGAGACAGAGAGATAGACACCTCCAATAGGACCTGATGACATAGTCCACCCCCAGGCTCAGCCAACCCTTGGACCATGGCATTCATGTATCTGGAATATTCAGACGGGACCTTGGAACCTTCCCTGTGAGTCAGCCTTGCAGAGTGTCACCCCCTGTCTCTGAAGCACTGTGCTTTTTAGTTCCTCCACTCCCCCTACCCTTATAAATGATTTTTACAGTGGGGTTATCTTCATGTATTCTTGTGTGAAACAACTATGGCCTGTGTCCTTGTGTGGGGTACGTTTTGGCAGGTGAGCAGTGTCCTGCCTCCTAGGCTGGGGGTGGGAGCTGTCTCAGCACGGGGATTGGACAGGGTGATGTCGAGGCTAAAAGGACCTGTGGGCCCATTCCTAAACTCAGGTGAGGGATTCCCAGGCAACCCTCAGGAACAGCTGGGCCAGTTCCAAGCCACCAGGCTGCTGTAAGTGGGTACCTTAATCATTTGGGAGTGAAGAGAACTTCCTTAAGTAATGGAAGATTTTATTACACATCATAGGTTCTGAGGCCTGGAGCCTGGGGGATTATAGAATAATACTATATATTACTAAAACAAAGACAGGATTCTGCTCTCATACAACTGCTCTTTCAGTCAATACGCCATGAAGTATTTGGTAACCTTTGCTATAGGGCGCGTGCGCTTGCCAGAAAGACAGAGAGAGACAGAGACAGAGACAGAAAGCAAGAAATCACCCCCCCACCCCCCAGGGGGGATGGCCACGCTGCAATCCCTTCTCCTCCATTCTCCTCTCAGGATCTTGTGCACGCACGCACACGCATACAGCATGAGTTTAAGCCACTGGGTCTGGGACTCAAACTGTGGTCCACTACCTGGGAGTCTACATAGCCATTATGCCAACTGCTGGTCCCCATTTTTTTTTTTCGATTTTTTTTTTTATTTGGAGTGATTTTTTGCTATAGGGTGTGTGTGCTTGCCAGAAAGACGGAGAGAGACAGAAAGTGAGAAAAAAATACTTGGTAACCTTTGAGAAGCAGGTAAGATACTCCTGCCTGCTGCCAGCCCTGTGGTCCATCCTACGAGTGGACAGAACTTCCCTCTCTAATCCCCTAGGGGGCATCGACGTTCCTACCCAAACCATGCTGCAGGAACACCTCTGGCCTGCAGCGGCCCGCGCATGTGTCTTATTTACCCAAGGAGCTTGTAAACCCGTAGACTCCGGGCTCACGGTGTGCAGCATCCAGGGCTGCAGAGCAAACCCTGAAACCTAGCGGCTCAGAACAGTAACGGTTACCTGTTGCCTCACATAGTTTATGCGAGCCAGGAGTTAGAGCGTCCTAGTGTGTTGGTTCTGTCTGGCTTGGGGGTCTCTCACCAGGTTGTATTCAAGGTGTGGGCAGAGGGCCTGTCCCTTCGTGCAAGAGTTCAGTGCTGTGTGGAGGGAGCTGGATCCCACATGGCCAACCCTGGTTCTTTGAAATCTGGCCCCAGTGGCTTGAAAATCACAGAGGGCAAGTGTGAGTGCATGTTCCAAATCCTGATGGGATAGAAAAATGGAGGGACAAGGATCTTGCCTCACTCGGGGGTGCCTCCCTCTCTCTCTCTCTCTCCCTCTCTTTCTCTGTCTTTCCTTTCTTGGTGTGTGCATCTTGAATCCTCCAGTCACCTGGAGTGATTGGTTCAGGGAAGGCACCTGACCCCATGGTCCAGTCAGAGTGAATTTTAGGACTTTTGTGAATATACCAATAAGAATGCATTTTTTTGGGGGGGTCCTAACCTGGTAGATTGTTAGCCAGGACCTGCTATCAGTCACTTTGTTATGCTGGTGGAAACACCTACCCAAGAGTGACGCCAACATAGAGTCCAAAATAGAGAACTAAGTCTTGAGCAGCTGGATCAAACCGCACCTGAACTCCAAGGACTCAGCCAGTATATTGTTCTTCATCGTATCTCTTTAGGCTTGAGTTGGGTTTCTGACACTTGCAAAGCGTGGTATAGTATAACAACTGAGGCAAAACCATTTTGAAATTTGAAGCCACGAATAATGGCACATGATCTATACTAATATTTGATGCATGTGATCCCTTCGATGGAAACGAGGCAAGGACACATTTTCTGGGTTTCTCCACCATCCCCTTGGGAAAAGGAATTCTTTTGTTTTGAGAGAGAAGACATCTACCCATTCCTAGAGAATTAACAGACTCTGTCTCTCAAAGCATGAGTGTATTTTACAATTGCGTGTCTGCGCGGCCATCCGTGAGGCGAGCGTGCACTGTACCCCATCCATTCTCCTCATTGTTTCCAGTCCACAGAAAGCAAAACCAAAATCAAATAAACAAACAAAACCCCTCCAAATCCTGAACAAACAGAATGTATAGCTCTGGCATTTTCTTCCATCCTTTTCGTACCGGATCATTGGCACTGGTTACTGGTTTATATTATAATTTGGTATGAGACGATTGTTGATTTAGCCCCAAATTTTGTGTGGCAGGATAATTCATTGAGGTATTAATCTGTGCTTTGTTTCGCTTCATGGAAAGAATCGGAATGAGTGGTAGTTATGTGTGACTTCTCTGTACTGGGTACTGTTAGGAAAAGGGGGGGAAGGGGGCGCTGGGCAGGCAGACGTGCTACGGCTGTTACAGTCGGTGCTTAACAAAGGTCTGTCTCTGGGACCAGCAGTTAGCATAATGGCTATGTCGCTGGACTCTCATGTAGTCGACCGCGGTTCAAGTCCCGGACCCAGTGGCTTAAACTCACGCTGGGCACGTGTGCGTGCATGCCCAAGATCCTGAGAGGAGAATGGAGGAGAAGGGATTGCGGCGTGGCCATCCCCCCTGGGGGGTGATTTCTCACTTTCTGTCTCTCTGTCTCTGTCTCTCTCTCTCTGTCTGGCGAGTTCATGCGCCCTATAGCAAAAATCTCTCAAAAAACAAAACAAAACAAAACAAAACAAAAAAGGAAGTCTGTCTCCATCTCTCCTTTTCGGATTTGTTAGGACATTGTGACGAGCTAGAAGAGCAGTCTTCTGAAGCAGAAGAACTCTCCCAGGTCTATCAAAATCTACCCCTGGGCCAGCTGGTGGCGTGCAGGTTAAGGCAGCTGGATCCCACATGACTCACTGTGCAATTTGAGTCCTGAACCCAGCGGCTTGAGAAACATGCTGGGTGCATGTGCGTGCATGCTCAAAATTGCAAGAGGAGAAGGGATTGCCGCGTGGTCATCTCCCCTGTGGGCTTCTTTCTCACTTTCTCTCTCTCTCTCTTTTTTTTTTTTTCCCAGCAAGTACACATGCCCTATGGCAAATAATAATAATAATTAAAAAAAAAAGAAACCCACTCCACAGCCAGTGACTTAAATACAAAGCCAGTGAGTGCACATCAGGCAGAGGGCCAGGTCGATGAGAGTTCTCACAGCCATTGCAGAAGCCGTGGGCTCTCCCTTGCCCATCACAGAACACTGCCTTTCCAGGATCAGCGGCGTGGAGCTCAGGCACTGTAGGGTCCCATTCCAAGATGTGTGTTATGTTAGGAACTTGGCCATTCTGCCTGCCCTTCGGTTTGCCACCTTTGGCTGATGGCCCAAGGGGAAGATCGGAGGAGGAGTGGCTTTGAGGAGCAGGGAAAATTGAGAGGTGAGGGAGCTTCCTCATTGCCAAGGGAGCTGGAGCTCTGCAGGGGCCTCGATCCACTCCCTTACAGGGTCCTGGGGAGATACCTGGGGCCTCGCTGTTGGTGGTCAGAGGATGGGGAGGTATGGAATGACTGGGATACCCTGAAAGAGGCTGGACCTTGGATATTGGGGCTCCCAGCCTCCACTTTGTGGCCGAGCCAAAAGGGTGTTCAGAGTTGGACAATAAACCCGTGTGTGAGGGCACATGGAGCTGCAAACCAGGGGCCCGCCTTTGTTTCCTAGGCCCGTGGTAAGCCTCTCAGATTCCAATGGGACCTTAGGGAAGTGGGAGGACCACCCCAAATTATGTAGATTGAATTTATTTCCAACTTCATAGGATGAGTGCTGAGTTGATTTTAAAATGAGCATGGCATTTTATTACTTAAAAAAAAATTTTGTTATAGGGCACACGCACTCACCAGAGAAAGCCAGAGAGAGATAAAAGTGAGACATCCCCCCTACAGGGAAGATGGCCATGCCACAGTCCCTTCTTCTCCGTTCTCCTCTTGGGATTTGGGGCACACATGCATACGTGCCTGGTGTGTCTTTCAAGCCACTGGGACTTGAACCATGCAGTTGGCCACGTGGGAGCCATCAGCTTAACCACCACACCGCTGGCTGACCCCATGTTTCATTATTTTTTATTTTTTTGAGAGATATTTTTGCTATAGGGCATGTACACTCACTGAAGAGACAGAGGGAGATCGAGACAGAAAGCAAGAAATCACCCTCCTGCCCCGGGCGAATGGCCATACCACAATCCCTTCTCCTCCGCTCTCCTATTGGGATTTTGGGCATACACGCACATGTGCCTGGTGTGAGTTTCAAGCCTTTGGGTCCAGGACTCGAACCGTGGTCAGTCATGTGGAAGTCCAGTGACATAAACATTATGCCATCTGCTGTCCTCATATTTCATGTTTTGAAAGTTTTTTTATTTCTTCTGAGAGAAGAGAGAGAGAGCGACCGAGAGCTCCAATAGGGTCCTCATTCCATGACCCACCCCCAGCCTCAGCTGGCCCGGATTGTGTACACGTGTGTGCTTGGTGTTCACAGACAGGCCCTGGGCTAGGGAACCAGGACGTCCCCATATGAGTCCAGTTGCATTGCCGCTGTCCCCCTGCCTGGCCCCTATTATGATTTCATTTCACAAACTGTGTCTCTTATGCTAGCACCAGGCTCTGTGCTGAATCATTCAGTTTAGAGTAGTGTCTTTTCTCCTCGAAGCAGCCCTGTGTTAGGAGGTATGATTGTATTTCATAGACAAGGAAACTGAATCTCAGGGAGTTTAGGTTGCTTGTTGTGGCTTATGTCATTGGCGTTCCTTCAAACTTCCATCCTTACCCCTTGGGTTTTACCATTTCAGAATCCATGGCTAGGAGCCAGCAGGTGGCCTGGTGGTTAAGAGTGCTGGACTCCCACATGGCCAACCATGGTTCAAGTCCCAGACCTGGTGGCTTTGCTTTCTTACTTTCTCTCTCTCATTCTGTCCCTCTCTGGTCAAATTAAAATAAATGAAAAAAAAAAAAAAAAAAAAACAACCCAGGGCTGGGCCTCCAACTCCCAGCATCTTAGCCTGAGGACTCTCTCTGGCCTTAGGAGCCCCCATATACAGCAGGTCATAAGGGCAGGGAACTGATGCCCCTGGCGGCAGCCCTCAGTCATAGACATATGGGAGTGGGTGTATCAGTACCCCAGCTCCTTGCTCCGGGGTGAGTTTCCATTGAGGCAGTGTTTAACTTTGGTTCCCCAGCAGAATTCTGCTCCAGGTGCCCACAGCAATTCCTTCCTTATTACTCACTCATCCTCAGCCCCCTTTTCTTCCCCACACCTATGCTGGTGTTTCCTGAGATCAACTTCCAAATCAGGAAAGGTCATCAGGAAAGTCATGACGTATTTTTCTAGGTTGTTCTATGCAAAAATGTATCAGGACTTCCTTGACAACCCAATACTTACATGCAAACCCTTGTCTCTGTAAGTTTTGGAGTAATTCTGAACATAGACACTTGCCCATCAGAAATAAATTGCAGGGACCAGCAGTTAGCATAATGGCTATGTCACTGAACTTCCATGTAGTTGAACTGCGGTTTGAGTCTCGGACCTGGTGGCTTAAACTCACGCTGGGCACGTGTGCATACGTGCCCAAGATCCAAGAGGAGAATGGAGGAGAGGGGATTGCAGTGTGGCCATCCCCCCTGGGGGGTGATTTCTCGCTTTTTGTCTCTCTGTCTCTCTCTGTCTTTCTGATGAGTGCATATGCCCTATAGCAAAAAACCTCTCAAAAAAAAAAAAAAAAGACAGAAATCGCAGAGCTGAGATTAGGGCACTGTTCTGCCTGTCTCTAATGCCTGTGTGCTTAGATGCATGAGCATTTTCTTTGAAGTTCAATTTACCAGCATTCTGAGTGTCTGCAAGGACACCATGATGCTCAAGTTCCCTGCCTCAATAAGATGGAAACCAAGAATCTTGCTAGATACGTACATGGAATTATGGGTAAACCACACAGACCTCCAACCTTCTTTGCAATGGGAGGGGCAGGAGGAGAGCGAGCAGCTTCCTTGGGTCAATCCCAGGGTGGAATTCTTTTGTCCTCAGTGGGAGGAGGGTAGAGGAATGTGTTGCTCTGAGGAACTGACCCTATTAGCATGCTGCCTGAGTATACCACCTCCCTGCTGGCCATCTCTCAGCTGGGCGATAAAGTAATTTAACTAGAGCTGTCTTCCAGGCTAGAGCTCCTGGAGATTGCTCCCCATTTATCACAGAGGAAAAATCGGGATCCGCAGCCTCTGGGCTGCCAGCGTCATCTGGGCTGCACGTCATTGATCTTTGAATGGTGAAGTTCTGTGATGGGTAATGGAGTCAGAGCCCGTACGCTCCAGCAGCCATGAAAGCCCTTCTCAAACCAACCCTCTGCTTGATGTGAATCCACAGGCTTTGTGTTTACTCACTGGCAGTGGGGCAGGAGTTGATGGACCCTGGGAGGATTCTTCTGCCTACAGATGCCTTTTCTGTTGGTTTGTTGTGATGTTTCTCAACAGAGAAGGAATGGGGAAGTAAAAGAAATATTTTTTTGACTACTGGAGCAGTGGAAACTATGCTTGCCTACATGCAGAGGTCTGCAAACTTTTTCTGCAAAGGCCCTGAGAGTAAATATTCATCGGCTTTTCAAGACGTGTGGTCTCTGCTACAATTATTCAACCCTGCCACTCAGCAGCCCAAAGGCAGTCCCAGACAACTAGTCGACCAGTGTGTGTGGGTGTGCTCCAATAAAACTTTATTTATAAACACAGACGGTGGATTTGACCAGTCAGCTAATCCTGGTTACAGCATCCAGCCTCTTACCCTCTTTCATAATAATACCTGCCTCCCTTGTGCTTCTGGGAGACTGACTCCATGCCTAACCATCAGGGTTGGATTTTGATTGGCTTAAGCCAGTCAACATATTCCATTTCTCTGGACTCAGTGATTAATTGGTTCAGGAGTAGGCATGTAATATAAGTCAGCGAATCCCAATGAATTTCAGGACTCTTCTTTTTTTTTTTTTTTTGTCCATAATGTAAGGAGGAAGGCATTCATATTTGTGGATTGACACGAGTTCCAAATATGAGGCCTGGAACTATGAGGACTTCCATTTCGGGCCTTTTTTTTTTTTTTTTTGGTCCATAATGTATGGAGGAAGGCATTCATATTTGTGGATTTACACGAGTTCCAAATATGAGGCCTTGGAACTATAAGGACTTCCCTGAAGCCTGTGGAGAGACCCACAGTATGAGGGTCCGTAGCAATCAGCACTAGCGTGCTAGCTATCTGAGTGAACTATTTTGTAAAAGGAATCTTCAGTCCCGGTCACATCTTCAGATAACTTATGGCATGAAGAATTCTAAACCCTAAGCTACTGCTGGATTGCTAACCTGCAGAAACCATGTGGGATAATAAATTTTGGCCCAGCCACCATGGTGTAGCAGTAACCTGTCATTCTGCAATGCTGGAAACCATGTGAAAGATTGGGAGTTAGTTTCCAGGTTGACCTGTACATGTGAGGTATATGGGAAGGCTGGTGAGAGAGGCATACCTAAGATGCTATTGAGGATGCTTGTCTCTCTCTCTCTTGTCTCTCTCATGAAAGACAGAACTAAAATTTAAAAATATAATGAATGTTGTTGTTTTAAACCATTCAGTTTTGGAATAATTTGTTACACAGCAGTAGATAACCGTTACAAGACCCTTCACTGATATGTTTGGGTTTGAGGTTGAGATTGTCGAACGAATTGTATTTGAGTTCTGTTGACAGCCATATTTCCCACCATCAAGATAGGAATGCCTGAAGAAGTCTGTTTTCAGAGCAAGAGACAGTGAGAGAGAGAGAGAGAGAGGGAGGGAGGGAGGGAGAGAAAGAGAGAAAGAGGGAGGGAGGAGGAAGAAGAGAACGAAGAGGTGCTATGGTGGATGTGTGTTATTTCTGCCTACCCTCTAACTTTTTGTGACCACATTTTGATTTGTCTATGCAGAAACCATCCTTCCTCCACTTGACGTTCATGCCGGTTGGGTAGAACTGATTTCATATCCTAGCTTCCAGGATGAGCGTGTCATTTACATAGTTTTAGCACCTATATGAAGGAGATTCTGAAGCCAACCCTGAAGTTTTCATTTATGTGGGCTGAAAGTGTACTCCTTTCCCCACCCCCTTTTTCTAATATTGATTTGACTTGGTTTTTATTTTATTTTATTTTATTTTTTTCAAGTGAAGGATATTCTACTGAATAGGAGCAGACATTAGGAACAAATGGAGATTAAGAAATTTCTGATGATGTACAAATTCCTGGATCCAGCTGTTCCTGAAACCCAGCCAAGTTCTGCCTTTAATAACAAGTGCAGGGACAGCAGCAGCAGCAAACATTTATTGAATGCTCATAATAATTCTGTCTTTTGCTAGTTTAGTTTATCTCATTTGCAACTAAGAAAGTCTGCAAGAGAATATTAGCCAATTGTAAAATATTGCAAAAATATCTGAAAGGGGGAGAGAACGTACCAAAGGAAACAACATTTCAATCAAGGGTCCCAGTGGTGCAGTGGTAGTGCAAGTGTCCTGGAAGACTGGAAGCCATATGGCTGACTACAGGTTTGGATCTCTGGGTTGACTCGAAAACATGCTGGTCATGAGTGCATGAGTACTTATGATCCTAAGGAGCTGGAGGGCTGGGGAAAAGGGATTGGAGCATAGAGAGACCCTACTGAGGGTCTCTTTCTTACACACACCTATGAACTCTCCATCATAAGGAAAAAATTAAATTAAGGTTTACAGTATGGAAATGGGAGATCGCCTAAGACTATAACTATGTCACATGTAAATTTTGTGGAAAGCTCTGCATTTAGGGCATCCTGTCGTGGGGAGCACAACCCTTGGGAGGCCATAGTGGACTGGATGCTAAGCTGATGCAGGTCTGGGGAGTAGTTGGAGAAGGCTAAGCAAGGATATGTCTAAAAGCCTTCTGAACAGTTAAAATTAGAACCCAAGTCTATCTTATTAAGAATGGCAGGGATGGGACCAGCAGGTGGCATGGTGGTTAAAGTGCTGGACTCCCATATGGTTGACCACAATTCAAAGCCCAGAGCTGGAGGCTTGCTTTCTCACTTTCCCTTTCTCTCTCTGGCCAAATTACAGAATAATAATAACAAATAAATAAAATAATTCTTTAAAAAAGAAAGAGTGGCAAGGATGGGAGGTGGTGTTGAAAGGAGGAGGTTTTCAATTGATAAACCACGTTTCTCCCTTATTTCTGTATTTCTCCTCTTGGATTTTTTTCTTTTTCTTACAGAATCCAAAGTACAAGTCCTACTTGCCCTCTCTCCAGAGGTCTCCACTTTTTCACAGTTTGGAAGGCCTTCTTGCAAGTCTTTTCTCTGTATTTGCACACCTGAGTGTGTACATGTGCCTATGTATAGCGTTGCCTTTCTTTTCTTTTTAATAATACCGTATTTTAAATGGGTCTTGTGCACTCGAGGAGCTCTGCTTCATTTACAAAAAGACATATTTAATATTCCAGTAGAATATTATCCATTTCCCTTTTGATGGACATGTATTTCCATTTCTTTTCCTTTTTTAATTTTTTAATTTTTATTTTTTTAAGAGAGGTTTTTGCTATAGGGCATGTGTGCCCACCAGAGAGAGACAGAAAGTGAGAAATCACCCCCTGGGGGGGGGGGATGGCCATGTCACAATCCCTTCTCCATTCTCCTCTTGGGATCTTGGGCATGCACGCACATGCGCCCAGCGTGTTTTAGGGATCTTGGGCATGCACGCACATGCGCCCAGCGTGTTTTAGGGATCTTGGGCATGCACGCACATGCGCCCAGCGTGTTTTAAGCTGCTGGGCCCGGCACTTGAGCTGCCGTCTACTACATGAGAGTCCAGTGATGTAACCATTACACCATCCGCTGGTCCCTATTTCCATTGTTTTTGTGTGTTTGTTTCACATATATGCCTTTTCCATACGTATGAGGATCTTCAAATAGTTCATGGAAAATGGAATTAAAATATGAGTTTATTTTGGTGTACAAAATTTGGAATCATCCTAGTTTTTTTTTTTCCCCATAATATGCATTTCCCATGACCTTCTTTGAAGGCTCATCATATTCGTATGCAAGGATTTCTGTTAGGAAAAAATAGGTCTTAGAAGTAGAGCTGAGGGGGGTAGAAGGTTTACACAAGTTTGGAATTTTGGAATGGCAGTCTGCCATTGCCCTCAGAAAAGATGGTGCTAATTTATGCTTTTATCCACAGTGAGTCTGAGCTCTCGTTGCCCTCTGCCTCGTTCAAGGGAGAGCAATTTCCAGAGCTCTGTATTTGCTAATCTGACCGGCAAGAAGGCATCCTTGGTTGCTTTCATTTGAATTCCCTTTGTTTTCTCAGCTCTCAGACAAATTCCCTTTTCTTGATTGTACCACAGCCCCACTTGCCCCCTCTCACAGTGTTGGCATTGCCTATTGCCTTTCTTCTCCCACGGTGAGCCAGCTGCAAGAGTTCCTTTGAGCCGTAAGACCTCAGGGCTGGGCTCCCCAAGGGTATCATTAGCAGAACCTAATCAGTGGCCTTAAACCGTTTACTCAGGGCTGTGCTTAAGGAAATTAGGAAGACAGCTGTGATAATTGCTAGGCGGTGGTGGTGTTCTGGGCCTTTCACCTTTAAGATTTCCCTGGGGGAGTAGCTGCCGGATGGATTTGGCAGAGAAAATGGAACTAGCGTGTTGAGGCCTGGGCAGGTGTCTTGGGGCTCCAAGGACACCTTGTGTTAATGGTGATTTTGCACTAAAAAGCCAAGGAGGATGCTTAGGTCAGGATTAGGAGTGAGTGTGGTCATTTTAGAATGGAGGTTAAGGTAGTATGTGGGTGGGGGCATGGTTGAATAAATAGTAATTATAATTCATTTTTTATAAAAGTTTTTGCCATAGGGCACATATGCTCACCAGAGAGACAGAGAAAGATAGTGAGAAGGAAAGGGAGAAATCACTCCCCAGGGGAGATGGCCACACCACAATCCCTTCTCCTCCTGGGATTTTGGGCTTGCACGCACATGTGCCTGGTGTGATTTTCAAGTCGCCAGGTCTAGGACTCGAGCCGCAGTAGGCCATGTAGGAGGTCAGTGCCATAACCATTACTCCACTTGCTGCCTCCTGTCATATAATTCTATTATTATAATACACATGTACCAGGCACAGCGCTGAGGACCCGGATGTATGACTTCATTTCATGAAGTTAGTGTTAGTGTTAGCCCCCTTAATGAATGTGACACCCAGGACTTAGAGAGTTTAATTGCTTTCGTTCAGGCCACATGGCTGCTAGATGTCTGAGACTTCAACCCCAATTATCTCGCTCGCTCTGAACTATTGCAAATACTGCCACCCTCCTCAGGGTAGTGGACCCGTCCTGTACGCCTGATGATGTCTGTAGACTTGTATTCCTTTATTTAGCAAAGACTGTCTGAGAGGGAGGGTATTATCTCATCTTACAGCAGAGGAAACTGAGACTCAGGAAAGGTGGGTGTTGGAACTGGGACTCAAACTCACTCTTTTAGTATCTAGCTCAATTATTTTGACCCCTTAATATCTGAATAAACTGAAGACCCTAAAATTCTGTGTGTGTGTGTGTGTATATGTGTTTTTTCAAGTGTTTACCTTAGCCTTGTAGCTAAGTACAGATTGCTTGTCAACCACCTTTTCACACAGTGGTAGACAAAAAGGTTGTGTTATTTTTGTTTGTTTGTTTTTTAGTTTTGCCATAGGGCACTTTAGCTCCTGGAGAGAGACAGAAAGAGATTGAAAGAGGGAAAGTGAGAAATCACCTCCTAAGAAGAATGGTCACACTGCAACCCCCTCTCTTTCATTCTTCTGTCAGGATTTTGGGCACGCACACACAGGTGACTGGTGTGATTTTCAAGCTACCGGGTCCGGGACTCAAACTGCAAAGTCAGCCATGTGGGATCCAGCCACTTTATTCTCCATGACACCTGCTGGCCCAAGACAAAAACTTTTTAAAGAAACAAGGACTATTATTAATCTTTAGTAGAGTCTCACTATGTCACAATCCTCCGGCTTCTACCCCCCAAGTAGCTGGGGCCAAGGGCATGTACTGGCTCTTTAAGACAGGAACTTGGCACATTGTCCATGCTGGCCACAAGTTTGTGACCATTCTGCCTCAGCCTCCTAAGTAGCTGGAACTACAGGCACTTCCCACTGAACCCTCTTTTAGGGTGGGTCGAGAGTTAAATCTGGGCCTCAGTGGCCTCAGCTTTCTGAGGAGCAGCGTCAACCAGCACACACTACCGTGGCTGGGTCAACAATTATTTTTACTATTATAACATGTCTATTGGTGGAACATTAGAAAGAATAGACCTTAGAAATTAGAAATAGGGAAGCCAGGAAGTGGCATGGTAGTTAAGGGTGCTGGACTTTCACATGACCAACTACAATTCAGTCCCTGGACCTGGTGGTTTACTCTCTTTTTTTCAGTCTCCCTCTGGTCAAAATGGAATAATAATAATAAATAAATCTTAAAAAATAAATATAGCACCAAACTATTTATTGCATTGTAGGAATATTTATCTTTTCAATTAAGCAAATCAGAGGTTACTTCATTTCAGAAAAATAACAAAAAA
>NW_006159813.1:863424-892980 GCF_000334495.1 Tupaia belangeri chinensis
TTAAAAATTAGGGGCCAGCAGGTGGCATAGTGGTTAAGGCACTGGACTCCCATGGGCTAGACTGTGGTTTGTGTCCCAGACCCAGTGGCTTGAAACTCACTGTGGGGATGTGTGCATGTGTGCCCAGAATCCTGAGAGGAGAATGGAGGAGAACGGATTGCAGCATGGCCATCCTCCCTGGGATGGGGGGTGATTTCTCGTTTTCTGTCTCTTTGGTGAACATATGCATCCTATGGGAAAACAAAAACAAAAACAAAACACAACCCCCCCCCCCAAAAAAAAAAAAAACTCTAAAAAAAGAAAACTAGAAATTAGGAAAAGGATATTAAGGTGATCCATATGATGGTTGATTTTCCATTAACGTAACTGGACTATGGGGTGCCCAGGTGTTTGGTAAAGTATTAATCTGGCTGTGTGTGTGAGGGTGTTGCTGTGTGAGATTAACATGTGAATCCATAGACTGAGTAAAGCAGGTTGCTCTCCCTCACATGAGTGGGTTCCAGGCAGTGGGTTGAGAGTCTGAATAGAATGGAAAGGTGGAGTAAGAGGGCGCTTCTTTGCCCTGACTACTTGAGCATATAACATTGATCTTCTGCCCCTTGGACTGGAACTTACACCATTGGCTCTCCTGTTTCTCCCACACACAGGACTCCAACTTGAGTTACACCATCAGTTCTCCTAGGTCTATAGCTTGTCAATGGCAGATCGTGGGACCAATAGTTTCCCTAATCATGCAAGTCAATTCTATGTATATTTAATCTTCATTCTGCTGGTTTTGATTTTCTGGAGCACCCTGACTAACAAAACCTTGACAATCCATCCTCTCTAGAGATAAGATCATCTTGATATTTTTGCGGTATAATATTTCAGTCTTGTTACTTTTTTCCCAGCCTTTTTCTATGTGTCTACCCATACACACTGCTTTTTCATTTAACAACATATAGAACTATATTTAAATAATTAACATTCTCATCAATTTGTCAGAAACAAGTTTATTTCTGTGCTTCAGTAATATTTACTGTGGGCCTTACTCTTTAAAAAATATGTTTGTTTATTTAACGTTATTAGTTGTTATTTTTTAATTTGACCGTAGAGAGACAGAAATGGAAAGTGAGAAAACAAGTCACCAGGTTTGAGACTTGAACTGTGGTCAGCTCTGTGGGAGTCTTAGCATCCCAACCGCCATGCAGCCTGTTGGTCCTGTGAGCCGTACTCTTTGGTGCTGAACACATTAGAGAAGGGTCTCCTCCCTCGTGGTGCTTATAGTTTAGCTAGACAAACACCAAACGAATAATCATACGAGAGATTTCCTAATTACCTTTCTGATAAGTGTTACAAAGCAAAAACAAACGAAACTGTGATTCAAGAATGCATCATGATATCATTGAGCTGTGGGGTCAGGGGAGGGTTCATTGGTAATGAAGCAGAGGTTGAAAGGATGAAGACAATTTAGTCAGTTAAAGGGTGAGAGGAAGAACATTCTGTACAGGAGGAACAGCAGATGTAAAGGCTCTGAGGAAGGAAGGAGCTGTCTGAGAAACAAAAAACAAGGGCAGTGTGGCTACCGGATGTTGAGTGGGGGAGATGTGTTACAGCATGGAGAAGGGAAGATGGGCCGGGCCCCAAAAGTATGCAGTACTTGCCCTTAATCTAAAATCAATGGAAAACCATTGAAAGATTTAAAAACAGGCAGAGGACCCAATCAGATAGGCCATTAAGAAAGATTCCTTGGGTTGGGGGGAGCAAGAATAGAGGTTGAGAAGCCCAGCAGGTGGTGACAGCAGTGATGTAAGTAAGAGATGGAGTGAAGGAGTGCGGTGATGTTGGAGGTAGAGAGAGGTGGATGGGATCCAGAGACATTTAGGAAGAAGAATGGAGATGGGAATCTGGCCAGGGATTGGATGTGTCTGAGAAGGAAGAGGGCAAGAGAGAGAGGAGACAGAGATACTTTTCAACTCCATGGATGGATGGAGGTTCCATCTTCCGAGTGAAGCTCACTGATGGAGGAGGCTGGGAATGGTGAACCCACACTAGGGCCAACCCCACTACATTGTGAAGACTCAAAAAAAAAAAAAAAGTTTCATTCAACTCTTACAGCCATAATGAAACACTGTCAGGTGAGTCATGTATGTGAGGGGGCGTGGGAAAGAGAGAGAGAGTTTCTTCCACTTTATTCCCATTCTTCAAACAACTTGAGAATAGCAATCATTTGGTTCAAGGCGATTACATTGAAACCCACAATTTATTGAGTACCTTGTTCAACAGCAGCCTAATGGAGACCACTGGAATTCTCTTTCTCTCAATGTGTCCCTGGAGAAGGCTCAGAAACTATTGCTAGGGGTCTGGAGTAGAGAGATCTATATTGGAATAAAGGTAAAGACAAAAAAAAATGAATTAGGACAGGTAATCAAAGCAAAATTAAATCCATGTGCTAAGTACCTGTCCCACCCACTTCTGCCAAGTGATTAGGATTAAATAGAAATATCTATTTTCTTTCACTCCCCTCTTCAACCTTTTCCCAGTGTTGTTTTTTTCCCCTCTAAAGGTAAAGAGAGTCTTAACAAGTGCCTCAGTGAATGATGTGGAGTTCTCTTGGAGTTTTCAATTTGGCTGTATTGATTTATAAGGTCTTTTCAATTACTGAATTCTTCTTGGTGGCCATGTGGAAGACTGGAGTACGTGAGAATCATGCTCTATTGATCCCAGGTACTTAGAACAGGGCATTTGTGTGTCTTCTTCAGATTGATGAAGTCGCAAATAATGAAGCGTCCCACGCAACATTTATTAAATGAAAACCTGGAATTCATTAACACCAGAACTTGTCTTATATTAGAAAAGGAGGGGGGGCGTTGAGAAAAAAATAGGAACTACAGTAGTTATCATGAACATAATATATGAAGCAATTTGAATTCAAGAGAAGGCAATTTGGAATCTTATTAAATTTTCCTCTCTCCTTTTATTGTGTGAGCACGGTTGGGTGGCTTCTGGGGAGCCATCGATCAAAACACAGGTGTGTGGGGAGGTGGGGACTAGGAAAAGAGACCAGTTCCCAAATTCCTGCTCTAGTTCAAATGGAATTACCACCCAGTGTTCAGCATCTGGTCCAAAGTAGGAACCCAATAAACAGGAATGAGAAATAATGAATGAATGAATAAATGAACAATTAGGAGGGACCACAGAATATTAGTTGTGGTCATCAAGCTTAGACTAGCACAGATGTTTAGATAAACCCACTCAGATTTCACTCCCAATTCATTCATTCATTCACTCACTCACTCACTTACCACTTACTGAGAATCAACCATATAAAAGGTACTAGTTAAGCACTGTATTAGTTTCCTAGGACTATCCCAACAAATTACCATACACCAGATGGCTTAAAACCACAGAGATTTATACTCTTACAGTTCTGGAGGCTGGAATGCCACAAATCAAGGTATTGACAAGACTATGCTTCTGCCTTGGGGAAGAATCTTATCTTGCCTCTTTCAGCTTCTGGTGGTCCCAGGCACCTCTTGGCTTGTAGCAATATGACTCCAGTTTTGCCTCTGTCTTCAGATGGCCATCTTTCCTATGCATCTGTGTCTCGAAGTCCCCCTTTCCTTATAATAACATCTGTCACTAGAGTTCGGACCCACTCTAATCCAGTCTGACTTCATCATAACTTGGTGACATCTCCAAAGACCCTGTTTCCATATAAGGCATATATGCAGCTTCTGGATGGCCATGAGTTTTTGGGGGACACTATTTAACACAGTGTAGACACTATGGGGGATACACAGATTGTACCTACCTCCTTATGAGCTAATATCCAGCAGAGGAAATAAGAGAAACACATATACCCCCTAATGCTTCTCCACTTACGGTGTACCAAGCTGGTGACCTGCTTTCTAACTCTTGAGTCTTTCCTGCAAGTTGACGGAAGAGGGAGGAGGATGCTTACATTTAGAGATGAGGAGATGGAGAGTCAGGGAGGTGAGGTCCAACCCCTAGGATATGGCATGGCCTGGTCTTGCTGTGTTTTTGTGTTTGTTTGTTCGTTTGTTTTTGTGCTTATCATAAGGAAGTTAGAAAACTCAGATAAATATAAAGAAAAATGTAATCCAACCACTGTTGGTTCTTGGTGCGGAATCCTTTAGGAATTTGCAGTGGGTGCTTTTCGTCTGAGTATCTCCATCCTTATCTTAGAACAGGTCATCCTTCCATCCAGGCCTTCCTGGAGGGTTCCTGGAAGCCACGCTTGAGCACCATGACCCAATCCAGGCTATGGCTGATGAAACAGAACATGACACCTGGCCCACGCTGAGTCACCCAATCCTTCTCCCGGAGACTCTGAATAGAGACCGAGAGGTTCCCGCTTCAGTCTCAGTGGCTGAAATGGAGCAAGTGAGAATCTGGAATGTGTAGCACTGGATGCTGGTGTAGGCTTGGAAGCTCAGGAGAGTGGTCTGGGTGAGGGAACAGAAGGAGACCAACTGGAAGAGAATTGGAGAGATGACTCCTACAGTCCAGTCTCATCTTACTCTTGAGTTCTCTGAGTATCCTTAGGGCAAAACTCCCTTTTCCAAATCAACTAAGTTGAAAAGATTTCTGATGCTTCCAACCAGGAATTCTGTGACATGTGACAAAACAAAAACAAACAAAAACTTCAAAAACCAAAAAAAAAACTTATGGTGACTTAAACCATAAAAACATTTATTGTTACCAAGAAACCTGGTGAGAGGTAGTTCCCAAATGGTTCTAAAGGCATAGGTATTATCTTCTTGTCCTATCTTCATGGTAACAAGATAGCTGCTGGGGCTCCAAGAATCATATCACAATCCCAAGAATGTCCAAAACCAGGCACAGAAGACAACCAGAGCAGGAAAGTCATTTCTCTGCATCAACTTCTCTCTTATTGGAGGGGATGGGAAAACTACTTTCTGAATACCTGTCAGAAGATTTCCCTTAAGTCTCAGATCTGGGTTATATGCCTCCTTTGAGACCAAATGTGGGAAGAGGGGAACCAGCATGCCGTGATTAATTTGGACACGTTTTAATTCATCCTCTGGACCTGACCATATTTGTTCAATTGAGTGAAATTGGAGCCTTATGAATAAAGAAGGTGGTGAGATAATATTGGGAGGATGATCAATAAACTATTCCACGAGTCTTAACCAATACATTGACAACAGTATTTTCCAATATATGATATTCACTTAAAATAGAGCATGCTTTGGGGACCAGCAGTTGGTGTGATGGCTATGTCTCTGGATTCCCAAGTAGTTGACTGTGGTTCGAGTCTCAGACCCAGTGGCTTAAACTCACGCCGGGCGCATGTGCGTGCATGCCCAAGATCCTGAGAGGAGAATGGAGGAGAAAGGATTGCGGCGTGGCCATCTCCCCACTTTCTGTCTCTCTGTCTCTGTCTTTCTGATGAGCACACATGCCCTTATAGCATAAACCTCCCCCCCCACCACCAAAAAAAAAGAAAAAAAAATAGCACACTTCTCCCCACTACACCACAGGACATGATTCTCATCATTGATGATACAGCCAGTGGTTTCTGCTGTCCAGTACCCCCACCTCCTCTGCTGTTGCCCAGGCAACAATACATTCTCTGACCCGGTTGCCAAGGACAATTGTGTCTTTGTCATCTTTTTTAGACTTCTTTGTTAGGGACTATTTATTTTTCTCCCTCAGGTAAGAATGAGGTTTACAGAGAGGATCATCAGCTTCCTCCCTCCTTACATTGCTCCTGCCTGCTCTTTCCTGAGGCCCTTGGAGGATGGATAGTCAACACTAAAGGCTTTGTCTGGGAGGTGGGGACCCAGGAAAGGGCAGCAGGACTTGGAGGTGGAGGCTGGACCCTCTCTTTGACAATGCTGGTCACTGATTGGGAGCTTAGGACTAGACTCCTTTACCTAACGTGACCCGAGTGAGTACCCCGTACAAGTTGACTGTGATGTTCCTTTGCATTTCTGGTTCCTGCTGGCCACGGAAGAAAGTGCAGAAATGGATGGCATCAGAGCCCACAGACTTCGGACTTGAGCTGACCCAGTTTTGAATCTTGACTCTGCCAGACAGAAGCAAGTTACTCAAACCTGTTTTCTCATTTGCAAAAATGGGGATAATATCTATTCTGAGAGTTCCAGTGTGGACGGGAGATAATGTACGTAAAATGATTTGTAGAGAGGCTGATGTTGAAGATGTCCAGGAAATGACAGATGCTGCTGGTGTCGTAATGGGATTTTCCTAGTGTCTGTTTCCTCGTCCCCAATTTTCTATATGAGGGGAGAAGGAAGGACAGCTGTACTCACCATCTTCACCTGTAGAGAAGAAAAAATAATTAAATGAGACATCATATGTAAAACATCTATCATATTATAGCTCCTGGTAGACAGGAGCGATTATATTGGGTTGTCAGAAAAGTCACGACATATTTTTTCTATGTTATTCTAATGCAAGATGCATCATGACTTTTCCGATGACCCAATAATTGGTGTTATCACTACTTCTACAAGTGTGATGTTCATCATTTAACAATGATTTATGTGTGCCTTCTAGGAGCCAAGTTCTGTGCTTGGTTCTAAGTATTTAGCAGTGACCTAGACCAGCACAGAGATATACCATCCCATCCAAGGGCTGAGCTGTTCACCTTTAGGTAGGGAGTACACATTCCTGTGACAGGCCCTTTACCCAGAGGTCTTCCTTGGGCACCCACTGGAATCATGGAGCAGGAAGGAAAGATGGACATGGTGAGTGCATAGGATTAATGATTTCTTAAAAATTAATTAATTAATGGATTAATTCATTTATTTTCATTAGGCCAGAGAGAGACACAGAGAGAGAGGGAAAGTGAGAAAGAAAGCCACCAGGTCTGGGACTCGGATTGTGGTTGGCCATGTGGGAGTGTCCAGCACCTTAACCACCACGCCACCTGGTGGCCCCAAGGATTAATGATTCTAACAGGAGGAAGGGACAAAGGCCAAATGCAAAGTGACATTGAGGTCCTGCTATCGTGGCTGTAGGGACAGATGCTCTTTGGTGTAAGCTTTCTGAAGCCCCAAGAGATATTTAAATGCACCCAACTCAATAGACAAAACAAGTCCAGGCCTGCACTTCTCAAAATCCAGCTCTTGGGACCAGCATTTGGCGTAATGGTTATGTCACTGGACTCCCATGTGGTCGACCACAGTTCAAGTCTCGGACCCAGTGGCTTAACCTCCCGCCGGGCATGTGTGCGTGTGTGCCCAAGATCCTGAGAGGAGAATGGAGGGGAAGGGATTGCGGCATGGCCATCCCTGCTGGGGGGTGATTTCTCGCTTTCTTTCTCTCTGTCTCTCTGTCTTTCTGGTGAGCGCATGGGCCCTATAGTGAAAAACCTCTCCAAAAGAAAAAAAAAATCCAGCTCTTCTGGCCCAGGAAATGTGAGCTGTATTCAGAAAGCTCTGGGGACAAGGACCAGCAGAGTCTTCTTGCTTGCGTCTGGTCTGTGATAGGCAAGCCAGGCTGGAGAGGTGATGAAGAAATTCAGGAAAAGTGACTATTGGCTTCTATTGGTGGTTGGGTTTGGCTTGGAGACATCCAGGGCACAGGCTGTGGGTCAGAATGCATGAGTTTGGACTCTTCATTCCTCCCCTCGCCTGCTGTTCAGCCTTAGGGAAACCCTCCCTGAGCCTCAGTTTCCTTACCTGTAAATGGGGATGAACTTTGAATGTGTCTTACACGGTTGCAAAAAGGGTTGAACGGGACAATGCATGTGTATGTAATGCTGCAAGGAAATGCCGGGTGCTTATGTCCATCCCCAGGTGGGAAAACCGAGCTTCAGAGACCTCCTAAAGGGCAGATGCTGGGTTATATCATAGTTATGCCTATTTGCCTAATACTGGGTAAGTCTTCAGTAAGTAGTGGTGTTATAAATCAGTCTAGGCAGGCGGTCATTGACTGCGCTCGCTGAGTAAGTGGGTTTTCATGAATGTGGTCTCATGAGAATGTGGTCGAGGCTACAGTTGAATGGATCCTGATTCCAAGTCTCATACTCTTTATCCACGATTCACTGGAGTTGAGAATGCCAGGTGGATTAGAAACCCACAGGACACTGTGACAGACGTGTTAACGTGCATTCTCATGGGACACTCAAGTCACCCTAGGAATGTGTGCTATTGTTTATTTCCATTTCATAGATAAATGGCCATCCATGGGGTGGTGTCAGAGCTGAGCTGGGATTGCCACCCAGATTTGGCTGGTAATCATGTTGACCTAGGGAAGGTGACTCAACCAACCCAAGGTTACATGGTGATTGGTGGCATAGCTAAGGCAGGACTAGGACCCCAGCCAGTTTCCTTTAGTTCTTCTTTTTTTAAATTGTCAGATGGCATGTGCACTTGCTTGAGAGAGAGAGAAAAAAAAATATATAGAGAGGAGAACACTTCAATGGGGCATGGCCATGTGGCAATTCTTTTTCCTGCATCTCTCCATCCTGCCAGGATTTGGGCCACAGATGCACAGTGTATTTTTCAAGCTTCCGGGGCTGGGATTCAAACTGTAGTCAGCCAATGTGGAATCTGGTGCTCCGTGCACAGGGCTTAACCACTGCACTACAGGGACACCCTTCCTTCTGGCCTTCCTTTTCTTCCCTTTAGCTCTCCCTTGAGCAGATGCAGTTTGCTGGGTCAAACCTCTAAAGACTGAAACACATCTCCCTGTGCCTGGAAGCCTTCTGAATCCTCAGGGAAGATTCCAAAGGAAAGCAGGAATCTGGAGGGGACTTCCGCAGTTCCCTTCGGACTCCCCACCGTGGTTGCGTGACTTTGCAGATTGGAACCAATTTCCGGCCACAGCTGAAATGTGTCAGGCATTGCAGCAGCAAGCCAGGCCAGGGTGCATGTGGTGGGAACGGAGGGGGCTAATGATCGCCAGTGGCATCCAATTACCGGCAAGTTGTCAGAACACGCCAGCTCTGAAGACAATGACATCAGTGGCGCCACGTCTAAGCCAAAGAGCCAGAGTGGAGCGAGATGGGGCATTCCTCTGGAGCCACCAGTGCCCCAAGGGGCGGCTGGCATGCCTTTTTATCTCAGACCCTGCAAGCAGCAAAATAAATGGAAAAGAAAAGGTGCCTTTGGTGTCTCTGTGAGCTTGTGGCCCATGGAATCCTGGGACAGAATCATCGTATCCTCACAGGAGGCAGCAAGGTCAGGGTTGGGAGGAGTTTTGGGGGCTGAACTGTATTGACTTAGCTGTGTGACCCTGAGTCTTAGTTATTTACAAAATAAGAATTTATTGGGGCCAGCAAGTGGCATAGAAGGTAAAGCACTGGATTCCCATGGGGACGACTGAGGTTTGAATCCCAGACCACGTGGCTTCAAACTCAAGGCAATTGCATGTGCGAGTGTGCCCAATGTCCAAAGAGGAGAAAGGATTGCAGCATGGCCACCCACCCCGGGGAGGGTGATTTCTCACTTTTTCTCTTTCTGGCTCTGTGTCTCTGGCAAGTGCATGCATATGCCCTATAGCAGAAATCTCTCTTAAAAAAAAAAAGAATTTTTAAAAAAATTTTAAAAATAAAAACGCTACCTTTCTTGTAGACTTCAGGGAATTTAAATGAGCAAGTACTGCCACAAGGCCTAGAAAGGTGCTCAATATGCAGCCCCGGGGGACCTGGGCCACTTCTCCCCTCTGGTTGGCCCCCAGTTCTGGCTGCTTGACTTCTATTTATTGAACAATTAAACACGATGGCTCTTTCTTGTATAGCTCCCATAATGACAGTCCAGCCTCCTCACAGAAGCTCTGGGAGTCCATGAACCGCGTCAGGGCCTTGTTGCTGGATGGTCTGGGTTTTTACACCCTTCATCCACTTTTTTAAGGGCATTACAGCGTGGTGACTTGAGTTCTCGCTCTACCACTTGGAAACTGTGTGTGACCTTGTGCAATCGACTATGCACATGGTGTCTCAGCTCCCCCAGAGGGAGCTCGGAGGTGGTTGTGAAGCTGAAATGGGGTTTCCAGCGGAGTGAGCCCTGTGTGTACGAGATCGGCTCTGTGTCTTTTGTGTCTTTGTTCGTGTGTGCGTGGTACATAGTAGCCCCCATCAGTGCTGGCTATGGTTGTCACCCCAGGCTGAGGTCCGTTTCCTTGTGCTTCTCATCCACCGCGTCTCTCTGTGAGGCTGGATGGAACATTCATTGGTTCTATAGTCAATATCCAACCCTAGGCAATGAGTACCTACTATGTGCTGGGGATTGTCTCAGAACTCACTGAATCCAAGGCTCTATCAATCCAATCCTTTCTCATTTTTTTTTTTTTTTGAAGAGAGATTTTTGCCACAGGATGTGTGTGTGCTTGCTGGAGAGACAGAGAGAGACAGGGAGAGACAGAGAGAGACAGAGAGAGAAAGTGAGAAATCACCCTCCGGGGAGATGACCACACCGCAATCCTTTCTTCTCCGTTCTCTCTCAGGATTTTGGGCACACTCACGCATGCACCTGGCATGAGTTTCAAGCCTTTGGGTCTGGGACTTGAACTGCAGTCAGCCGTATGGGAGTCTAGCACCTTCGCCAGTACATCACTGGCTGGCCCCCTTGCTCTCTTTTTGTTGAGGTAATTTATTTCTTTCATGAGAGAAAATGATAAGCACCTTCAGCAGGTCTCTCGCTATGAGACTCACAAGCCATCCCAGCCAGCCGGGTGCAAGGAGAACCGAACCCATGACCTCTCATGTGGATCCAGCATTGCCTGAGCAGCATGTTACTGCTGCACCATTGAGCCAGTCCGTGCCTCCTCCGTTCACAGCTTTCAGGCTTAGTGTTGGGTTTGGCTCCAAGGCTCTCCTGCCTAGTCCTGCTTCCCTGTCTCCTACCCTCGACAGGTATTTCCTCGAATCATTGCACAAAGCGTGTGCTGCTTGAAGATCTTAGACTGAAGGATGGCCGTTCAGGCAAAGGCCTAGTGATGAGTCCTTTGAGTCTTGGAGTCTTCCCGCCCTGGAGTGCTGAGTGCTTTCTCTTCCACCTCTCATCCAGAGAAAGATCGCTAGGATGGCAGCTCAGTGGAGTCAGGGCCAGGGGTCTCATTAGCTTTGTACCGTTCTTCCCATGTGGTGTCTGTACCCCCACATGGTGGCCATTCATCGCTCTGTCTGGTCAGTCCTCTACTTTTTCCAGTCGGAGATTTTTGGGGCCTCTCTTCCTTCTCCTCCCAGAGTCCTATGTGGAATACACTAGTGGGGTGGTCATATTCTTCCATCCTCACTGGTGATGGGTGGGAGTGGGCATGGACCCAGGCCAGCTAATCGGAGCTCCTCCCCTGGAATGGGGGGACCAGGAGGGACCAGAAGAGCCTAGTCCTCTATGTTTTCTCTCTCTCTCTGTCTTTCTTTAATTGCACTCTAGCAACTAAAAAAATAATTTTAAGTAAATAGAATATACAGTATGCGTTGTTATGGTTTGCGTCCCCCCCTTTTTAAACCAAATTGCACATGTTCTGAGATTTATCCCCGGTGTTGTGTGTGATAATAAGAATGCTGACACTGCCTCCCTCGTGGGTTTCATTTTTATGAAGCTCACATCAGGCACTAGGTGTAAAAAATACTTCTTAAATAATAAAAAGTCACGGAGGGGATGACTCTTAATCTACCTTCTGCATAAAATATCTGTGCTCATGTTCCACTTTGCCTGGCAAACCCCGTCTCACCTCCCTGATACGCCACCCTGAGCTGCTGGGAGCCCAGACGTTCAAGGCCGCCTTTGCTCCGCTGAGTTGTCTTTGCTGGATGAGAGCTGACTTTCCCAGGAGAGCTGCCCTCCCCACAGAGGCAGCCTGCAGCCAATGACCGACTGACATAGGGAAGAAAATGCCGCCCCTTGCCTCAAGGAGGGACCAAGGTTGGGTTTGACTGGTGATCAGGGTAGAGTCAGAGTCCAGCTGACACCGGATCTTCGTTTAGCTCTTCCAATCCCAGCATTCTATACCACCTCCCTGCCTCCTTTTCTCCTGCAAGTTCCTCAGGCTCTGCTTCTAAGAAATCCATCCTAGGACAACTGGGGCCAGAAGTGGCCCTAGAAAGCAGATCCTAAGCATGGAATTGTGGAGTCAGAGTTGCTGGCTTGAAGTCAGCCAGGAGCCCATCGCTGGTGGTGGGTGGAGTACAACACTGATGTGGAATAGCAGGACCACTGCAGAGACCTTCACCTCTGGTGAAATGGGGTGGATGATGGTGGGAGACGGTTCAGCCACATGTGCAATTTAAAAGATGTGGAGGGAAAAACAACTCTAAGAACTGTAAAATTGAGTGGCTATTGAAACCTTTCCGTGAGTCTCTGAAAACAATGGACAGGGAAGATAAGAGGCCCAGATCTATTCTTCATCATTTAAAACCAAGTGTGAAAGTTAGGGAGTCTCTTTGGGAACAGAGAAAGAGATCCCCATCTTCCCTAGCAGGAAGGTGTACTGAGCTGAAGACCAGCCACAAAACTCAGTTGTAAAAGTTATAGGACTTCAAAGAAAGCAGGATTCTTAGCCTGGACAGATCTGCTGTGCTAAGTGCCCTGATAGGGAGGGAGACTCTGAGACTTGGGATGCAGATACCAGGTAGGTGTACTTGAAGATCTTGAATCTCCTGATTTTCCTGAACCCACAGAAGCAGCCCTTTCCTCCTTGGAGAAAATAACAGCCTCTTTAGCTTGAAAATGAAACCGGAAACAAGCCTACAATAGGATGCTTTCTTTCTCCAGGATCTGCCTCAGCCTGGACCTCCAGCCAATAAACAGGGTTCACATGGTTTGATCAGGAAGATGCTGGATCTGCTGAGGGCGAGCGATGATAAACACTGAAGGATTTGCAAGACTTGTACCATGGGGAACATGCCTTAGGGTGGATCCCAGAGGTGCAAGATCAGGGGGATAGAAAGCTGGATAAAAGAGAACTTGTCAATATAGGGCAGTCTTCCCACCCTGTTGCATAGGATTTAACAGTGTCTGAGGCACCTCAGGTCCCATTCCTGATACTCCGTTGGGCTGGGAAGAGTGGCTCCTGACACTCTGTTGGAATGCTTGGAGGAGTGGCTCACAATGATTGAGGAAGAGATGGCAAATGGAGAGAAAGGATCCAAAGATGCAGAGAAGGGGAATACATAGCACTGGGAACCCCCAGCTGGCTCCGTTCCTAGGAACGGCCTCGTGGACACTCCTTTCACCAAGGCCATAGGGAATGTGCTGATGGGAGCTCTCCAGCAGCTGTGCTCTGAAGGTGGGGCTGGTGGAGATGCTGCGATAGAACTGGTGTCCCAGTAGCTGTGGACATGGTGGGATCTGGGAGTAGCAGGTGGTGGCACTTAACCATCAGAAGCAAGGAGGGCACAATTAGTCATGGGCAGTGAGTGAGAATGGCATTCGGGGCATCCTGACCTGTGGGGATCCACGGAGATGGCCTGGTGTTCCTGGGAAGGATAGATGTCGATGCCAACAAAACGATTGCTTAATATGTATAATCAAAGAATGTTGGAGACAGAAACCAGCCCAGGTTTCTGAGAGATAGCCAGAGGGAAGAATGCAAGAGGGAGTTGAAAGCAGCCCTGTTTCTGGACGGAATGCCACAGGGACTGTGTGGTCAATCGGATGTGGCTCCAGGCATGGGCTGTGTGTGTCTTCAAGATGTTGGACGACATTCCGCAAGCCAAGATGGTGTCTAAATACTAAGTTAATGATAGCTATAACCTTGTACCAGGAATATAGCCCACAGAGAATGTCATGCCTATTGTACATTATTCTTCATAGCTAAACTCACCCACTGCTGATCTGATTTAATTTGGAATAAACAGGCTCTGCTCTGGCATGGTTCTGTTTCTACTCCAAGAGAGCTTTAGCCCTCTGCTTTAACCTTTTCCTTGTCTCTTTTCTCAATCTTTCATGACACCTTGTCTTTAAGCCCTGAATTTCTCACATCTGGAGCCTAAACAGGGATATGAAGGTAGAGGGACTCTAAGAAGTAAAAGAAATTGCTCAAGTGTTGGAAGGACCCAAGGGATTTCTGAGTCAGAGTAACTCGATCATAGGGATTTAGTGGAGGGTAAGTATGAGAAATATTTCTTCTTTCTAATTATGGATCTTTTATTTATTTTTTATTTAATTTTCTTTTATACATTCACTAATTATGAATCTTATATACAAATCTGTATATACTCAAGAGCTCTGGGGTTAAGGTAAAAAAGACTACTTTTGAAGAACTTTTTTACCTGGTCCATAAGCATTGCTATTGGTTTACTCCCTCTGGAAAACATGCTCTCAGTTATAAACGATGGAAAATAGTTATTCAAGTGTTAAGGCGGACTCATTTGCAAGGTGGAACTGTTCCTTTATCCGTATGAGCCCTGTGTAATCCTCTCTCTTTAGCTTTAGAGCCACTTAAATCAGTATCTGGGGAAAAAGCTGCATCTATTAAGCTGGAATCAAAGAAAGACGGAGAACAGATAGATTCTCCAGAGGATGAAGTTTCAGATTTAGAGAGTCCACCACCTATGAAAAAGGAATTCTTTCCCCCACCTAAAGAATGGGAATCTTCCAATGAGCTTTTTCCTAAAAATTCAGCTGCTTGCTCAGTTTTATACCCCATACAATTGGAAGCTCCACGAAATGAAAACTATAAAAAAGTTGTACATAGGCAAACTTCTGTAAAACCTAGGGTGCCTCCATTTTCTTCTAATAGTTCTTTTTATGATACTTCTCCTAAGACTGTTACTGTCCCTTATTCTCCTATGATAGAAGCCCTTTTTCTCTTACCCAGCTTAAATGGATTAAAACTGATTTGAGTAATCATTTTTCTGATAGTCTTGATAAATACATAAATAAATCCTTCACGACACCCTGTCTTCAAGCCCTGGATTTCTCACATCTGGTGCCTGAACAGGGACATGAAGGTAGAGGGACTCTCAGAAGTCCCTCTTAGAATTCAACATGTTTCTTTGGCTTTTGAGCAGATACTAAACAAGGACAATTCCAGACCGACAATTATGGGGTTAAAATGTCAGGAGTTCTCAGTTTCTCAGATCCTTTCTGTTTGCCAAAAATATTCAAGGTCATTTAAAAACTGTTTTCTTTCTAACAAAGCCTGAGATAAGACGTAAACATTTAAAGGTTAAGTTCTAAATTTCTTTTAAAGAAAAGGATGAAGAACTTTCCAAAGAATTATGAGACTTTTCGTTGGTATGAGTGTGTATGTACATATATGTTATATGTTGTATGTTGTGTGTCTGTGTAATAAAAGGCCTTAAGGAATTCCATTCAATTTGGCTAGTAAATAAGAGTGCTCAGACAAATTAATCTAAAAGGTTTCCCAGTTTGTGTGACTAAATTCTTGACAAATGCCCAGTTTCAAACATGATTAAAAAAATAAAAATAAGTACAAAGGGTTAAGAAGTGAAGATTTTCACAGTTTCCAACACGTGTTTTTGTCCAGGATTCTATTGGTCAGGCAACATCATGGGGTTGGGTTAGTAAAACATCTGGTATTTACATATTACATGGTGTATGTGACATGGTAGACATCTAACTAACAGGAAAAATGAATTAATGGCTAGACTTCTTTTTGTTTATTTTTGCAGGTAACTAATACATACTGGTTAAAGGAAATTTAAATAATTATAAATGGGGTATTTACGAGTAAAGTTTTCAGATGATCCGAAGTCTTAATGTTGTGACTAATTAAAATATTAGGGGTTCATAAAATGTCCAAATCATCTTTAAATAAGTTAATTTGCTCTGATTAACACAGAGTTTAAATATTTCTACTGTCAGCCTTTAAATTTTACAAAAATGAAAGATACTGGGTTAAATCTTTCAATGAGATTGTTCTGTCCTACGTTGGGACAATTTGTTCACTTGTTTTTGCCTGTTTATAAAGTACATGTTCATGCCAGTTTCTACATGACGAAATTGAGTAATTTGAGAAACACGCCGAGGTGAATCAGGACAAGTCTTAGCTAATACTTTCCATGGAGTGTCATAGACCTGAGCGCTTTGGGCTCTGCTCGGCTCAAAATTTCACTAAAACTCTGAGATGTAGTGTTTCCTTGCAATCTATCAGTACCTCAGCTCATGGGACTATTGTTCAGCCTGGTGGAGGAATGTCTCCCCCAAGCTCTCATCTACCTTTTGGACCAAATTTAGAAATTTGTCTTGTAATAGTCTAACCAGTGAGAAATAAGAGGACATCCAGACATAACTAAATTTATTGGAGTTCATTGATTAAGCCGGCGGCATACCGGGGGGGGGGGGACTCATGTCTCTCAAAACCCCGCAGCCCTGAGTGAAAGGAGAGGGGTGTTTATAAAAGCAGAGATCCCAATCAACTTTGGGTTGACATGGTGATTACAATGGAAACCAAGGAGGGGGTGAAGAGGAAGGGGAGTGGGGTTCCCATGAGAAAGCAGTTACACACACTGAATCAAACAGGTTAATTATTTCTAAGGGAGCTCTCCAGACCTTTGTTTAACTGTCCCCATGGCTCAGGGCAGGGGTCTGGTGGTTGGTAGTTACATTGCCAAGGAACAGCTCCACAAAAAGGTTTCGGGCTAGTTAGCAAAGACAGGAAGATGATTAATCAGTCTATTTACTCTGGGCAACAGGAGGAAGCGTGTGTAATGTGAAGTTCAAAGATGGAGGTGCTTCTGCTTCACTCCTCACTGGTTTTATGAAAGTGAATCAAGTCATTGATTCATCCATGGGCAGTGGTTACTTTAAAAGCGCCATTTCTACATCCTGGGGCTGTAGAGAGCTTCTGTATTTGTATATAGGGGTCTAGATGTCTAGGCTTCCAAGGAAGTCATATCCTGATGCTCCCAACCTATGGATTCCCAATCCTAGTATGGGCAGAAGTAATCATTCTTAGTAAGACAGTAAGTATATTTTTTGCATTGGCCAGGACAAAATAAAATTCATCTAATGTAAGTCCCTTATCCCAATTATTGTCTAAACAGGTCCAAATTCTGGGTTCCTATTGTTGGAAAGGTGGGGCTGTCTCAAGAAATCTACAGAGGTCTCTGGAGAGAACGAGGTCTCTAGGATAAGTCTGTGTTATTTAGTTCTCTTCCATCCCCATTCCAGGTTCCCCATGACCAGTCAGTTCCCTCTGTCCCATCTGTAATCTGGGTAATGAGGAGGATAATCAGGACACATGGGACAGTCTTAGCTTGAGAGGATCCTGGGAACCCTGGATCTGCCATGTTGATTTCTCTGCCTTTATTTGAGAGCGATGCAGCTAGACTGGGATGGCATTGACCTTGACAGTGGTTGAAGTGATGAGGATGATAGTGTAGAATCCCTTCCAGGTTGGAGTCAGTCCCTGGGTTGTAAATTTCTTGACCCATACAGAGTCTCCTGGTTGGAATAGATAGACAGGTCTGAGGTGGGGACAGACAGAGTGCCTCGAACACGGGGGTGAATGGCCTTCTGGGTTGAGTCAAGGGCCTGTCAAAGCCTGAGTAAAGTATCGTTATGGATTTCGGCTTTCATTTCCTCTCTCAATCTCAGGAGGGGAGGTTAAGGTCTTCCAAACATAATTCCGTAATGGGAAAATTCCTCCCGGTGTAGAGTGCATAATGCAACTAGATTAGGCATGAAGTATTTTCCTCTAACCAGCTCAGCAAGCTTTGTTTTTCCCAAATGGGTTATCTGGTGTATCTGATTTCTGATGCCTTGCTCAAGGGCCTCGGGGACTATTGGCCTGCTATCTGGTAACAGCGACCATCCTTCAGGTCCTCCAGTAGCCTACTGCTGTGGGCCAATTTTTCCTCCTCCTGAGTGTAGGAAGATAAGGATGTGAGGGCAGAGTCCGGGGCAGCTACAAGAACTTTTAGTTGCTGGTACAGATGTTTCCCCTCTGCCTAGGTCTCAGAATTCTTTTTCTTGTCACATAGTCAACCTGCTTACTACTGTTTTCCTCTTTTTAATTATTATTTTTTTATGACTGTACTTTTAGAAGTAACCTCAACCTCTGATTTAGACAGAAAGTAATCTTAGTCATTTTAAGAATTACCTGAGGTGGGAACAGCCGTTGGTGTAATGACTCTGTCGCTGAACTCCCATGTAGTCGACCATGGTTTGAGTCCTGGACTTGGTGGCTTAAACTCATGCCGGGCACATGTGTGTGCGTGCCCAAGATCCTGAGAGGAGAATGGAGGAGAAGGGATTGTGGTGTGGCCATCCCCCCCGGGGATTATTTCTTGCTTTCTGTCTCTCTGTCTCTCTTTGTCTTTCTGGCAAGCCCACGTACCCTATAGCAAAAAGCTTCTGCAAAAAAAGAAAAACAAACCAAAAAAAAAAAAAAAAACCAAAAACACACACAAGGCATTTAACCTATTGACTATACAAAAGCCCTAGCTGGAGAATGTAGTCTTAATCTAAATTTTTGTTTTTCTAGCTAGACCTCTTGATCATTTAACTAAGGGGAGAGTCCAGTGGGGAAGAGGTCTAACTGAAGAGAAACAGGGTACAAGAAGGTGGGGAGGGAGGAGGCAGCCAGGAGCTATAGCCTTAACTTGTCTCACCCGACTCCCTGAGACATCTACCCTATTAAGTTCTCAGACAGGAAGTTGTAGCTTTTGTCTCTGATACATAGGCCCAATTTTTATTAATTGCCCATGTTGATCTTTCCATCCCACTGGGAAATTTGATACTTTCTGGAGAAGTTATTAAGCTTGTAAAAATAGAATTACATATACCCACATATACTGGTAGCTTATGAACATGTACAAACAACAATAGCAACAATTTTCTTTTTTTTTTTTGGAGAGATTTTCACTGTAGGGCGCGTGCGCTCGCCAGACAGACAGAGAGAGACATAGAGACAGAAAGCGAGAAATCACCCCCCAGGGGGGATGGTCACGCTGCAATCCCTTCTCCTCCATTCTCCTCTCGGGATCTTGGGCATGCACGTGCACGCGCCCGGTGTGAGTTTTAAGCCACCCGGTCCAGGACGTGAACCGCGATCAACTACGTGGGAGTCCAGCGACATAGCCATTACGCTAACTGCTGGTTCCCACAACAAAATTTAACAACTTTTTCAATGCAAAACTGAACGATCTTACTAACAGACCCCCCTAATTTTTTAAAATTTAAAGACTAACAATAGGAATAACTAAAGCATGTTAACTTACTAACAAGAATTATAAGGACTCAGAGAGAACCAGGCAGCAAAGCTCCTTTGAGTCCATGCTTAACACTAGGTTTATATTTCTTTATATCAGTTTTACCTTTTTAACTCAGGTGCGTTGTATTGGCTACTTACCATGCGATTTTGTCAAACATTTTCTTACTTTTCTTTGGTTTATGTTGGTGTAACAGTTTAGAAAACCAATCCGTTTACATATAAAATGAAAAACATTTCCCAGTTAAATGATTAGATTTTTAGAAACCAGTACTTGTAAGAGTACATTCTCTTTCCATTCTCCTTGTGAATTTCCTTACGGATATACCATTTATAGCCATTTGCGAAAGCTTTTAGAAGTGTCAAACAAAGCAATTACTCACGGGCAATAAGACTTGAACCAACCATAGTTAATGCTCTGCCCAAAATTTTCAAATGACAAAGAAATTTGACTAGATACCAGTTTCAATAATAACCTACAACATGACTGATAAATACCCCACCATAAATTCCTGGGAATCTCAATTTATTTTGGAACACAGTACATATAGAGACATATAAGCATGTAACATATTTCTACATGTAACTCAAATAGAATGACTTAATTCGACCATGTTTTTCATTTTTATCTAACATGTAAAGACTAAACCAGATCAGTTCAACATCTCCCTTTTTTATGTTTCAGGGGCCTTCTGTAAACAACCAAGAGTTACTTTTAGGTCAAAGATCCTCTGTTAGCACTAAAACCAAAGACTGGAAAAGCTAGTCATGAGTTTGCTTCTCTGTTAGAAATCCACTGTGTAAAATGCAACAAACAACACCTAAATACTAGCTGTTTCATTAAACCAACCATATTAAGATAAACATGATGTTGCTTGAATAATATAAACCTAGACAAAATATATGTTGGAAATTATGAGAACTTCCACTTACTCATCTTTTTCTTTCATTTTATTTGAAGCTGGTTTATTTACTAAGGTTATATGAATTTGAAAAGCATTCAAACCAATCTGTAGAGTGCTCTTTTTTATAAACCACATTGAGTAGGATTCTTTAAGGACTTTTTTCACATGACATATAGTGTGTAACATGATATATGTGTGGATGTACACACATGTCAGGACTATAAGAGCCCATTTCCCTGGGGTTACTTTGACACTAATACTTTTTAGAGTAACCCCCTTTCTTGAAGTTTTTAATTATACACTCAAGGATGGTGAGTTTTAACTTTTTGTTGCCTACACCATTAGAGTTTTTATAGTACAAATCCTTCTGATATTTTTACCCCTTCTAAGTGTGCTGTTTTCAGAAGACCCTCTCAATTTTTGGATGGAGAGTTTGATGCCATAATCACAACTTTCCACCTAGCCTTCCAAGACAAAAGGGCCTACCAGTCATAGGAGAAGCAGCCTCTTTTCATTTTTTCCCTGTTTTTTCATTTTTGCCTTCCCATATGGTTGTGAACAGACAAAGGGTGGGTATACCCACCTGAAGAGGACGTATCAGGTGTCTGCCTGGCCGCACCACTTACAGGGACCTTAGGGAGCCTTAGCTTTGGTAACTGGCTATAAATCCGCCATAGGATCGAAGGCGCAGGGAGCGTCTATGACCCCCAGTGTCGATTTTACCTTTATGGCTGTATGAGGCCTCCATGGGACTACAGATTAGGGCCCACTCAGACCTGTAGCCAAAGCTGTGGAGCCATAAACACACTCACTCAAGCACTCACCATCCGTTCTAGAGGTTATAACACTCCCTCTCGCCAGTTATATGATTAAAATAAGGAAAAGAAAAAGATCGACCTTGTCAGAATGAAAATCTCGAAGAACCCTTGATAAGCCAGGTCAATTATCCATTTCTTGATGTCTTCAACTGAGGAAGGGGAGGGCTTAAAACCAAGTAATATTTGCCAGGAGGGAGTGGAGAAAATAATTAAAAGCAACAGTAAAAGCAAGAGAAGCTCATGAAAAATTCCTAAAAATCCCAGGGACTTAAACCCTGTCAGGGACTCAAACACTGATTTACCACAAATCGTCTAAGGGCTGGGAGGGGTTTCAAACCCTTTACAATCATCTAGCCCCTGGAATCCAGCACATTTGGTGGAATCAAAGTAGGGGTTCTGTAACCGCATCCTGTCAGCCCTGAATCCAGCTGCCTGGGGAGAGACTCAATCCCCATCCAGCAGGTCAGACTTCAGGGGGCTTTTTTTTGCCACTCTCCCTGGGATGCCTCACCCAAGTACTGGGTAGGTACTGATCTCACTGGGGGCTCCAAATGTTATAGTTTAATCAGTGAGAAATAAGAGGACATCTAGACATATTGATTGGCGTTTATTGATTAAGCCAGTGGCATATGAGGGGGACTCATGTCTCTCAAAACCCCACAGCCCCAAGTGAAAGGAGAGGGGTGCTTATAAAGGTAAAGATCATAATCAATTTTGGGTTTACATGGTGATTACAATGGAAAATGAGGAGCAGGTGAAGAGGAAAGGGAGTGGGGTCCCCATGCAAAAGCAGTTACAGAGGCTGAATCAAATAGGTTAATTATTTCTAAGGTCACCCTCCAGACCTTTGTTTAACTGTCCCCATGGCTCAGGGCAGGGGTCTGGTGATTGGAAGTTACATTGCCAAGGAACAGCTCCACAAAAAGGTTTCGGGCTGGTTAGCAAAGACAGGAAGATGATTAATCACTCTATTTACTCTGGGCAACAGGAGGAAGCGCGTGTAATGTGAAGTTCAAAGATGGAGGTGCTTCTGCTTCAGTTGCAGTCCTCTACCCTCTGTATGTTTGGACAGGTACATATCACAAAAATACCACAGGTAATCATTCTGATCTGAAATTTACAGCTAATAATACTCATTTTGTTCAAGCTTGTGTTAGACTGCCATCTCTTCTTTTAAAAGCTCCTATTATTTGGAATGAATTTGAATCTCTAGCATCTTGTTCTAATTGCGCTCTTTATGCATGTCTCAATTCTTCAATCCCATTTAATCAATCATATGAAAGTATTTATGTTTTAAAAGCTCAGATGGGAATCTGGCTTCCAGTGCAGATACACCACCCATGACAGCCTTCCCCTGAGATGCACATCATAAATGACGCTTTAAGTCAAATACTTAAATGGACTAAACTAGTTATTGGGCTTTTAATTGCTACTATTCTGGGATGTATTGCTATCACTGCTGCAGCTGCTGCAGCTGGCATTGCATTGCATCAAACAACCCAGACCACTGAATTTGTTCAGAAATGGCATGAGAACTCCAACCAGTTGTGGACCACTCAGCGAATGATTGATAGCTGACTTGCCTCCAGAATTGCAGATCTTCAGCAAGCAGTAGTTTTATGAGGAGATCGAATAGTTAGCTTACAAAAACAATTAGCTTTAAAATGTGATGGGAATGTTTTTTCCTTTTGTATAACTCCCTTACATTATAATTATACTAATTTTCCTTGGATTAATATCTGACAACACGTTAGACCAGCGTAATTTAACCTTAGATATTCAAGCATTGCAAAGTGAAATTTACAATACCTTTAGAGACAATTTACAGCAATTTTCTGGCTCTCAAATTCTTGAAAGTATTGCCAATGGATTGAGTCAGTTAAATCCTTCAAAACAGCTCAACATTCCTCATTGTAAGGGACATGCAGACCAAAACCACAGAGAGATAACACCTAACCCCAGTCTAACTGGTGAAGATTAAAAAAACAAATGATGATAAGTGCTGGAGGGGATGTGGTGAAAGGGGAACACTCCTACACTGTTGGTGGGAATGTAAATTGGTCCAGCCACTTTGGAGAATGATATGGAGGTTTCTCAAAGATGGTCAAATGGAACTACCATATGATCCAGCAATTCAACTCCTGGGTATCTACCCAAAGGACAGGAGAGTACTCAGTTGGAAAAGCACTTGCACAACTATTTTTATTGCAGCATTGTTCACAATTGCTACGACTTGGAACCAACCCAAATGTCCACAAACTGATGCATTGATTGAAAAATTGTGGCACATATACTCCATGGAATACTATTCAGCTATAAGAAACAACAAGGCCCTGGCATTTGATAGAAAGTGGATGAATATGGAAGATATGTTGCTGAGGGAAGCAAGTCAGGCTATGAAAGAGAAACATTGCATGTCTCCACTTAACACATACTGACTGTCCGCACTCTATGGTAGAGACTGAAAGACTGGAGAACATAAAAGCATTAAAAATTGTAATGGACACGAGAGACAAAGTGGAAAGAGAGTGTGGGAGGGGAAGAGCATAGGAAAGGAAATTTGGGGGGAAGATGGAGAGGTAAGATACTTGTGGGACACAGATAAGGTTTATTATCTGTTGACAAGGATGTGTATAATGGCCTCCACTGGGCTGGACTGAGGTGTAAATCATGCTGGGTAAAGTCTCTTCACAATCTAAATGATGTATAGTGATTTAATGTACAAATAATAATAATAAAAAACAATAATTTTAAAAAACAGTTCAAAATTTTGGGGTCCTGGTCTTTAATTTTATTCATCTTAGTCCTTTGTTCTTTTATTCTTCTAAGTGTAGTCTAGCAATGTGGACGACAAGTCACAGCTTGTGTAGCCCAACAAGACGCTCTCTACACAGTAATACTACATAAGATCCATCATAAACAAAAAGTAGGAAATGTTGGAGACAGAAACCAGCCCAGGCCTGAGAGATAGCCAGGAGGGGAGAATGCAGGAGAGAGTTGAAGGCAACCCCATTCCCCTGGGACAGAGTGCCACAGGGACTGCACAGTCAACTGGATGGAGCTCCAGGCATGGGCTGTGTCTCAAGACGGGCCATGTCTCAAGATGCTTGTTGGATGACATCTGCAAGCCAAGATGTTGTCTAAATACTAAGTTAATGATAGCTATAACCTTGTACTGGGAATATAGCCTACAAAGAACGTCATGTATATTGTACATTAGTCTTATTCTTTTTTTTTTTTTGCTATAGGGTGCATGCGCTTGCCAGAAAGACAGAGAGAAACAGACAGAAAGTGAGAAGTCACCCCCGGGCGGGATGGCCATGCTGTGATCCCCTCTCCTTCATTCTCCTCTTGGGATCTTTGGCACACATGGGCACACATGCACACGAGCCCAGCATGAGTTTAAATCACTGGGTCTGGGACTTGAACCGTGGTCAACTACATGGGAGTCCAGCAACATAGCCATTATACCAACTGTTGTTCCCTATTGTACATTATTTATTTATTTATTTTTTGGAGAGGTTTTTGCTATAGGGTGCATGCACTCATCAGAAAGACAGAGAGAGACAGAGAGACAGAAAGTGAGAAATCACCCCCCTTCCCCCCACAGGGGGATGGCCATGCCGCAATCCTTCTCCTCCATTCTCCTCTTGGGATCCTGGGCACGCATGTACATGTGCCCAGCGTGAGTTTAAGCCACCGGGTCCGGGACTCAAACCACAGTCTACTACATGGGAGTTCAGTGACGTAGCCATTACGCTAACTGCTGGTCCCTGTACATTATTTTTTATAGCTAAACTCACCCACGGCTTATCTGATTTAATTTGAAATAAACAGGCTCTGCTCTGGCACAGTTTTGCTTCTACTCCAAGAGAGCTTTAGTCCCCTGCTTTAATCTTTTCTTTGTCTCTTTCTCAATCCTTCACGACACCCTACCTTCAAGCCATGAATTTCTCACAAAAGATCAGGAATGGGTGAGCAGAAGGCCAGGATCATCCATTCCCCAAGAAAAGCCAGGATATCTTAACCATACCCAAAGCAGTTCTCAAACCTGGAACCCTCTGGCCCAGAGAGAGGCCCTCAGAAAGGAGTTTGTAACACTGGCAGTACATAGCAGAGATTCCTCTAGTTCTTCCCCAAGAATGACCTAGAGCCATTTACTCATGGGGACATGTGGGCAGAATCATTGCCTCCCTAAAGACGTCCATGCCCTCATCCCTGGATCCTGAGAATATAATACACTATATAGAAAGAGACTTTTCAGATGTAATTCAGATGACCAATGTTAAGATAGGGAGATTAGGGACCAGCAGATGGCATAGTGGTTACGTTGCTGGACTCCTACTGTCGACCATGGTTTGAGTACTGGACGTGGCAACTTAACACTCAAGCCGGGTGCATATGGGTGTGCCGATATCCCAAGAGGAGAATGGAGGAGAAGGGATTGTGGTGTGGCCATCTCCCCTGGTGGGGGGTGATTTCTCTCTTTCAGTCTCTCAGTCTCTCTGGTGAGTGCACACACCTTATAGGAAAAAAAAAAAAACTCTCTCTCTTAAAAAAAAAAAAAAGGTAGAGAAATTATCCTGGCTTATCCAAGTAGACCCAAACTAATTACATGAACCCTCCAAAGCAGAATACTATCTCTAGCTGGAGTCAGGAGTGAAGTCGGAAGTGATAGCAGAGAGATTGAAAGCATGAAAGGAACTCATCCACCATTGCCCAAGGGGAAATCACGTGAAGGCAGAGAAAAAGTACAAGATGTTTTTCAGGATTGAAGACTAACATCCAGAAAGGAATTGGGACCTCACTCCGACAGCCAGAGCACGGGATCCAGCCAACAACCGGAGCAGGTTTCGAAGCAGATTCACTGGCAGAGACTTCAGAAAGGAACCCAAGGGCCAACTGTGGTGGCACAGAGGTAAGGCAATGCTCTGCTGCAGACACGTGGAAGGTCCTGGGTTCGCACCAGAAGGTCTACCTCTAAGTGTATGTGCCCGTGAGCCTAACCGGCTGAGGCTGGGGTTGGATCGTGGCATGACGACCCTGTTGGGGATCTCTCTCCCTTGCTCTCTCTGAAGAAATAAACAAAGTTAAAGAATAGAAAGGCATTTGGACCGGCACCTTGAGTTCAGCCTTGTAAGATACTAAGAGAAGACGGGTTGAGTCAGGCTCTATCTGGACTTCTGCCCTATAGGATTTTGAGATAGTATGTGGGTACCATTCTAAGCCACCCAACTTAGGGTAGTTTGTGGGAGAGGGAGAAAAATCATACATGACTGCGCCTGCCTCAGTTTCCAGCTGGGACCACTGGTGTGCTACCACACATGACTGTTGGTTTTTTTTAGATGTTTTTGCCATAGGGTGCATGTGCTTGCCAGAGAGAGACAGAGACAGAGATAGTGAGAGGGAAAGTGAGAAATCATCCCCCCCACCCCCCCAGGGAATGGCCACACCACAATCCCTTCTCCTCCATTCTCCTCCTGGGATCTTGGACACACGCATATGTGCCTGGTATGATTTTCAAGCCACTGGGTCTGGGACTTGAACCACAGTTGGCCATGTGGGAGTCCAGCGATGTAACTAGTACACCATCTGCTGGCTCCCAAGGGTCTTTTTAAGACAGAATCGTCCTGTGTTGCCCAGATCAACCTTGAACGTATGATCCTCCTAACTCAGCCTCTAAGTCGCTGGAATTACAAGTGCATCTGGCCTTTAGGTTAGACGGGGAGTAGAACCTTAGCCTCCTCGTGGTCCCAGCCTCGGACACAGCATCTTAGTAGCGTGTGATGCAGCCCTATAGATTCTACCCATGAAACTCTTTTGACTTTTGTAATTTATGGTTGAAGAAACTGGGTTACTTTTCTTGGAGGGTTCCAGAAGTCTGTATGTTCCTATATCCTCGGGGTTTCTTTCTGCTCTGGATTTTTCTTGCAAATTGGTAGTTGGGTGTGCAGGCTTTTCAGAGTTGTGTTCATTTCTTTTTGTAACTACTTCATAGCAAGTAGTGTGTGTTTTGTGTGAGTAGCAGCTATTGATGCTTAATGCCTAAATCTATTCATTCTATAGGGTCTGCGAAAGGACAGTAGCCTAAGTTTTAATTCTGTATCATTTATTAATATTCCCCCCCACCCCCCCAGGGAATGGCCACACCACAATCCCTTCTCCTCCATTCTCCTCCTGGGATCTTGGACACACGCATATGTGCCTGGTATGATTTTCAAGCCACTGGGTCTGGGACTTGAACCACAGTTGGCCATGTGGGAGTCCAGCGATGTAACTAGTACACCATCTGCTGGCTCCCAAGGGTCTTTTTAAGACAGAATCGTCCTGTGTTGCCCAGATCAACCTTGAACGTATGATCCTCCTAACTCAGCCTCTAAGTCGCTGGAATTACAAGTGCATCTGGCCTTTAGGTTAGACGGGGAGTAGAACCTTAGCCTCCTCGTGGTCCCAGCCTCGGACACAGCATCTTAGTAGCGTGTGATGCAGCCCTATAGATTCTACCCATGAAACTCTTTTGACTTTTGTAATTTATGGTTGAAGAAACTGGGTTACTTTTCTTGGAGGGTTCCAGAAGTCTGTATGTTCCTATATCCTCGGGGTTTCTTTCTGCTCTGGATTTTTCTTGCAAATTGGTAGTTGGGTGTGCAGGCTTTTCAGAGTTGTGTTCATTTCTTTTTGTAACTACTTCATAGCAAGTAGTGTGTGTTTTGTGTGAGTAGCAGCTATTGATGCTTAATGCCTAAATCTATTCATTCTATAGGGTCTGCGAAAGGACAGTAGCCTAAGTTTTAATTCTGTATCATTTATTAATATTACCTGAGGTCGGCTGGTGGTGGGGTGGTTAAGGTGCTGGATTCCCACATGACTGACTGTGGTTTGAGTCCCAGATCTGGTGGCTTGAAAATCACACTGGGCACAGTGTGTGTGTGCCCAAAATCCCCGGAAGAGAATGGAGGAGAAGAGACTGTGGCATGGCTACCCCCCTGAGGGGTTTCTCATTTTCCCTCTCTCTCTTTCTCCAGTGAACACACATGCCTTATGGCAAAAAAATCTAAAAAAATTTTTTTACTTGAAATGTATTTATAAAATGTCATCTATTTGGCTGACTTGAAGTATAGTTCTTTCAGGAAAGGCAGGATCAATGCTTCCTTCTTTCTTTTAATTTATTAGTTTTTGCATCACAGAGTTGGTTCACTAGCACCCTCCATCCATAATCAGTAAGTTTCTTTCTGATTACCATAAAGATGTCAAGGATTTTAACATGTCTGGTGCCAAGCCCAGATCTTCCATTTATACTCTGGGTTTAGAATAGAAATGTCCAATTTTCCCCCTGTTACTCTATTTTCAGGACTCTTTAATAGAAAATACATTGCTCATTAAATCCATTACATGAAATAAGAATTAATTATTTGCCCAAATATTAACAAATTAAATACATAATCAAGGTATAAATTAAGTGGGGTCATACAATACCTCTCTTTCATAGTCTGGCTAGCTTCACTCGGTAGTAAATCATCCACATTTGTCCACTTTCTGTCAAACGCCAGGATCTTGTTTTTTTTTATTTTATTTTATTTTATTTTTATGCCTGAGTAATATTCTAAAGTGTCTATGTGCCACATATGTGTCTCTTTTTTTCTTTTTTTTTTTTTTTGAGAGAGGTTTTTGATATAGGGTGCATGCACTTGCTAGAGAGACAGAGAGACAGAAAGCAAGAACTCACCCCACGGAGAAATGACCATGCCACATTCTCCTCTAGGGATCTTGGGCATGCACACACACATACCTAGTGTGAAGTTTAAGTCTCTGGGTCCAGGACTCAAACCATGGTCGACTATGTTGGAGTTCAGTGACATAACCATTACACCACCTGCTGGTCATGTGTCATACTTCTTCAACCCATTCATCTGTTTGTGGACATTTGGAATGGTTCAGTGTCTTAGAAAATAAAGAAGCAAAACGTTTAAGAAACACAAAAATGGGATATTATCTGTTGATCACGTGTATGATAATATCTTTAACTGGATTAATACATAGTGTATTCATGCTGAGAAAATTCATTTTACAAGCTATAATGATATACAGGGATTGATTGTATAAAATAAATTTAAAAAAACCAAACTAACATCAAATGAAATAGTAAAATTATATAGCCACTGCCATTAAAATCAGAGAAATAATTTAACAAATTATGAAAAGACACAGCAAGGGCTGGCCCTGTAGTATTGGGGTTAAACACTGCGCATAGGGAGCTGGATTCCACATGGCTGACCACAGTTTGAATCCTGGCTCCGGGGAATGTCAGCACAGGAGTGTGCATGCCCCAACTCCTGACAGAATGGAGAATGGAGGAGAAGGGATTACAGCATGATCACTCCCCACTGGGGAGGGCGGTGCTTTCTCTCTCTGGAAGTGCATGTGCCTTCTGGCAATGACAACAAACCACATAACTGAGAGTTAAACAATAAATCCCAGAACTTCCTCTTGCTAGCTATATTCAGTGGCATCGCAATGTGACTAGGAGGACTAGGAGGGCACTCTGAAAAGTTTATGAAAAAATGGAATAAAAATATAAGTATATTTTGGTGCAAAATTTTAAAAAAATCCATGCATAGTTTTTTATAGTACACATTTCTTGGAAGCTTTGTAAAGACCCCTCATATAGCAGATTGTCAAAAATCTAGAAAAATGGAAAGATTCTTTTTTTTTTT
>NW_006159813.1:893086-893464 GCF_000334495.1 Tupaia belangeri chinensis
CATAATGAGATTTTCCATCCAGAGTACACTGTATATTGTCTCAATCAAGCACATCAACAAACATGTTATTATTAGCAAATGATCTTCCATTTCTTGTTTTCTGTATGTTTTGCTTTTTCTCCCCCATCCTTGGTTCCCTCTCTTACCCTCTGCCACCTCCTGTTCTCCTCCCACACTGTCTCTGTTATCTATTTCTATACCATTTTCCCCCCCACATTTTATTGAATCACCAAAGACCCTCATCAATCCAAATACCCTCCTAGCAAACACATGTGACACACACATTTCCATGAGCACAAGTCTAACTTTACGCATCCTATAAATTAGCACCTAACTGGGGCTACATATCCTACTGCAGTCATTGAATAGATATATTTT
>NW_006159813.1:895611-914191 GCF_000334495.1 Tupaia belangeri chinensis
AGAGGAGGGCTCCCTACCACTAGCTCATTTGTTGGAGGCTGAATTATTAGTAGAACATCTTCATTCCCTTAAAAATCTAGTTCACAGTAGCCATGTGGAACCTTGTTCTGAAGGCCCGTGGCTTCTTCTGCCGCTAGCTCGTTTGTTGGAGGCTGAATTATTAGTAGAACATCTTCATTCCCTTAAAAATCTAGTTCACAGTAGCCATGTGGAACCTTGTTCTCAAAAATGGAAAGATTCTTGAGTCAAGCTGGTCTTAGCCCATGTTATTTAGCCTCTGTATATTGACAGTAGCTCGAATACCCCTACCCCCATTACTGAATCCAAGAATCCCATGATTCAGAACCACAGACTTAATAATAGTTAACAATTACTGAGTCCTTTCTATAAGACGGGGTGATGTTCTAATTACTTCCAAGTATGACTCATTTATTTAATTCTCAGCCACCCTAAGAAGTAGGCATGACTATTATCTCCATCTTGTATTGGGTTGTTGGGAAAGTCATGATGTATTTTTGCACAGAAAAACATTGAAAAATACATCATGGGAGTCAGCAGATGGTGTAGAGGTTACATCACTGGACTCCTGTATAGCCAACCCTGGTTCAAGTCCTAGACCTGGTGGTTTGCAAAATCATGCCAGGTACATGCGCTTGCATGTCCAAGATCCCAGGAGGAGAATGGAGGAGAAGGGACTGTGGTGTAGCCATCCCTCCTGCGGGGGAGGGGGAGTGATTTCTCACTTTCCCCTCTCACTATTTCTCTCTCTTTCTCTCTCTCCAGTGAGTGCACACACCTAAGGCAATAAATAAATAAATAAATAAATAAATAAATAAATAAATAAATAAATAAATAGAAAGAAAGAAAAAAAGAAAGAAAGAAAAGGAAAATAGGTCATGACTTTCCTGACAACCTAATAGATGAGAAAATTGAATGATGGAGAAGTTAAGGACTTGACCAAGGTCACACTGCTAGTAAGTGATCAAGCTAGGACTGGTGACCTGGGCCCACACTCCCATGGGGCAGTTGTTGACTGGTGCTGAGTCATGGTTTCCTCCCTTAGACTGGATGTGTACCCATTAGTCCTTCCTGCACCTCCCTGCTCTTCTTCATTCGTGGACATTACCTGCCTGGCCTCCGCAGTCAGCTGAGTTGAGCTCTTTGGCTTGCTTCACAATTCTTTTACAAGTCTTGTGATTCTAGGAAACTTTACTTGGGTTGGTAATAAGAATGGATGCTGCATCTGCACCTGTCCAGGGAATAGAGTTTTATTTGTCCTGGAGCCCATGCTGGGCTGAATTTATAAATGCACAATCCCAGCAGCAACGCTAGCAGAGTGAATTATTCTGTTTCCCAAATATAGGCCACAGCATCTAATTTGAATGGTAACTCAGTAACTTGGTGTGCAATTATGCAGTGAGGAGACGGGTGATGGACATGTTCAATATGGGATCTGGGAGCGCTGGACCAAATAATTTCCTTTTTTCTTCCTCTTGCCACAAGAAACAATTTTCTTTCCTGTTGAGTTTCTTGGGGATTTCGGTTCTTCTTTTGGACCCTGAAGACAACATTGAAGGTCTGGCTCAAAGACCAGCCAATTGGCAAGAGACAATGAAACTCGAACCCTGTAACATGTTTGCTGTGTGACTCTGGGGTACTTCTTGAGGTTCTCTGGGCTTGTGATCATAACATAAAGATCCAGAAGTGTTTCCCTTCTCCAAGACCTTGGGTTCTATGAAGTAAGTGTTGGGGGACAGCCGCTGGGACTAGGATAGGGTTTACAAAAGGGTGATGGTCTCATTTTATAATTCACTATCACTTATCTATATTACCTGGGGCCAGCAGGTGGTGTGTTTGTTAAGGCGCTGGATTCCCACATGGCTAACTGAGGTTTGAATCCTAGACCTGGCAACTTGAAAATTATACTGGGCACATGTGTGTGTGTGTGTGTGTATGTGTGTGTGTGCCCAAAATCCCAAGAGGAGAATGGAAGACAAGGGACTGTGTTGTGCCCATCCCCCATGGGGGGATGTACTTAACTGAGTACTTACTATATACCTGATTGTGTGCAGAGTATTTTACATCCATTTTCTCATTTAGAACACGCACTGTTATAACACACACATGGAGGGTCAGAGGAGTTAAGGTATTTGTTGAAGATGACAGCTGGTAAGTGGCAGAACTGGTCAAAACCCATTGAAACAGATTCACTGGGAGGCAGAGAACTTCCCCCTGGAAGGCCAGACAATGACTTAGCGGGGACTGCAATGACTCACCCAGCAGGTAGGGATTTGGTCGGTTAAGTCCTCTTTCATTCTAATAGTCTGTGAGTTCAAAGTCCCGCGACAACAGAAGCAAAGTCTTTTTGGCTACTCCAGGGTGTTTCCAGGCTCTGGCTTGTGCAGTGTTGGACACTGTATCATCAAGCTCCTGGCTAACTGGACCAAAAGCGAATGGGGAATATCCCCTAGAACCAAAAACGGAGCTGAAGAGCAGGTCCCAGGGATGAAAAGGACCTTGGCTCTCAGGGAATGTGGGTGGGAGTGGACCCCAGTATCTTCAGGGCTTGGTGGTGGTGATGGTCAGCTCCACCTACTTCTTTTTTTAATTTAAATTATTTAATTTTATTCATCATTATTATTATTATTTTCATTTGATGGGAGGGGGGGAGGGAGGGAGGGAGAGAGAAAGCAAGCCACCAAGTCCGGGACTCAAACCACAGTCACCTATGTGGGAGTCCAGTGCACTTAACCACCATGCCACCTGCTAGCCCCCCTCCTACTTCTAATCTGATTCTTAGGAGTGACCCGAAGGGTCTGGATTGAGTTGCATGCCAGTCCCTTACTCAAGAGAAGAAGGGGCCCTTCAAATTGATAGCTCCCAAAGAAACACATTCAATGGGGGGAGGATGGGTAGGAACAGCTCCCCAAATAAAAATGAAACTGCTGGTGGCAGATGACAGGAGGGAATGCCAGCGAGGCAAAACCAGGCAGTGGCCCATTGTAGAGGTGTCCCAGAGAGGGACAGATGCTGGGATCTAAGCAGCTACTTCTGGAGTTAGGCTAGCGATCTCAGGTTCTCCCCACCTGAAGAGTGGTCTCGTTAGAGTACGTTACGTCTAGATGTCACTCTGTCTCTTCCCCCCAACTCTTGCCACTTCAGGTCCGCTGTCTCCCTCAGCAGAGAACAGCATCCAGCCAGGGAGTGCCGAATTCCTTAGACTCCTGCTGGGGTGCAGCCCTGGGAAATCCAGCTGTCACTGTCGCCTGCTCTCCCTTTGTTTACTAGATCTCTTGACAAGAAGCAGGAAAAGCATCTTTTACACTGGGCAGTTAGTGCCACTAATTATATACCCACAGGAATCCTCTTCCCACCTTCCCGAGTTATTGCATGCCCATCCTAATCCTCACCAGGCTTCATTACGTGTGGATAACAAAGAGACACCATATTAATCTGATGGGCGGGGGAGAGTGGCTGCTGGCGTTGGGCTGGGTGGGAACCGCCTCCTTGGCCGCATCAAAGCTTGTTGGTTGCTGCCCTGGTGCCGAGCCCTTTGCCTTTTCAATTGCACCATCCTCCTCAGTGGTCAGAGTCCAGGCTCTAAGCTGACCATCCTCTCCTTCTGCTGCAAATTGAAAACATCTTAACATTCTTTTATGTTTTATTATTTTTTTTAGAAAATTTTGTGTCATGGGAACCAGCAGTTAGCATAATGGCTATGTCACTGGACTCCCACGTAGTCGACCGTGGTTCACGTCCCGGACCCGGTGGCTTAAAACTCACGCCGGGCGCGTGTGCGTGCGTGCCCAAGATCCCGAGAGGAGAATGGAGGAGAAGGGATTGCAGTGTGACCATCCCCCCTGGGGGGTGATTTGTTGCTTTCTGTCTCTATGTCTCTCTCTGTCTGTCTGGCAAGTGCACATGCCCTAGAGCAAAAAATCTCTCTCTCAAAAAAAGAAAATTTTGTGTCGCAAGTACTATTATTACTTCCACTCTACATATTAAAGAAATTGAAACTCAGAGAGGTCAAGAAACTTACCTTAGGTCACACAGCCTTCACAGGACTTTTTAAAATTTAATATTTTCTATAGTGCATGTGTACTTACTAGAAAGAGAGAGAAAGAGAGGGGAGGAAAGTGAGAAATCACCCCCAGGATGGAGGGCCATGCTGCAATCCTTTCTCCATTCTCCTGAGCTCACAGGCACATGTGTGCCTGTGTCCAGTGTGATTTTCAAGCTGCCGGGTCTGGGACTTGAACAGCATAGTCAGCCATGTAGGAGCCAGCCACTTTATTCCCCACACCACCTGTTGGCCTGAGGACAGAACATTTTGAAGCCTGCTCCAGGGCTCTTGTACATATCTCCTTAGCTTTGTTTTGGAGAGGTTTTTGCTATAGGGTGCGGGCACTTGCCAGACAGACCGAGAGAGACATAGAGACAGAAAGCGAGAAATCACCCCCCAGGGGGGATGGCCACACCACAATCCCTTCTCCTCCATTCTCCTCCTGGGATCTTGGGCACTCACGCACATGCACCTGGCTTGAGTTTTAAGCCACCAGGTCTGGGACGTGAACCGTGGTCGACTACATGGGAGTCCAGCCACATAGCCATTACGCTAACTGCTGGTCCCTCTCCTTAGCTTTTTTAGCTCAGTTGGGATGAAGAAGTAAACACTGGATGATTCCCCATTCCCCCTGGAAGGGAGGAGGGATGTGGCCGCCTTGCATTCCTTCTCTCTATGCTCTTTCCATCCGAATGGTGACAAGCCAATTAGAGACACTCCCAGGGGCTGCTGCTTAATGTCACTGTACAGAAATGACTTGATTATGATGCTACTGTCTCTTGCCCAGAAAGTTAGTAGATATTCACGTCAGGGTTGATCCATACAAGTGTGCTGGCCAAGGGAGTGAAACTTGACAGGAACACAGCCGAAGTGCGGCAGTAGGGCTCCCCGAAGCCAGGGGAGTGTCGCGCTTTACAAATCTGTCTTTGAGAAACAAACAAAACCCTTGTGCCATTCCAGTGAAAGGACTGGAGGGTCCTTAAGGTGCAAGAAGTACACAGTGAGTGGCTCCGGCCTCCTCTGGAGAGGACAAACAGTATTTGACTCACAGGGAACTGAAAGGAGTTGGGTGACAAACGTCATCTTCCTACGCCAGATGGAAACAATAAAATCTTGGTGGTGGAAGGAGCGTGGGGCACTGAGAAGGAGTGCCTGGTCCCCATCCACTGAGGGAAAATCGGGCTGGTCTCAAGCAGGAGGATGAAGGGGGCGGATCTTAGTGATGTTGCTGATAACGGTTAGTCTCTACTGAGAGCTATTTTATGCTGGGCACCACTGGGGCTCTTCTTCTTTTTTTTCTTCATTTTTTTTTTTTTTTAGAGAGAGATACTTTTGTTATAGGGTGCATGTGCTCACTGGAGAGACAGAGACAGAGACAGAAAGTAAGAAATCACCCCCTGGGGGGGATGGCCATGCTGCAATCCCTTTTCCTTCATTTTCCTCTTGGGATTTTGAGCATGCATGTACACACACCTGGCATGAATTTCAAGTCTCTGGGTCTGGGACTCGAACCGTGGTTGGCCATGCAGGAGTCCGGTGACATAACCATTACACTATCTGCTGGCCCCTGCCATTGGGAGTCTTTCCAAGTGCCATCCCATTGAGTCTTAGACTTGTATCATTCAATATGGCAGCCACTAGCCACAGGTGGCATTTTAAATTTAGATACTGGTGGGAAAAATATATTTCCAGAGTGAATGACTGATCAAGGGAGTAGGAAATGCATCTAGGTGGCATCGTGCAGCCAAGGAAGCCAGGAGAGTCTGGAAGAGCCTCTGTATGTTCCTCATCCCATAGAGCTCCAGGTCATGGAGATTCAGCACCATGGATAGTGCTGGGAGGAGCAGGATAAAGGGAGAGAGACAGAGATCCACCCACAGAGCAGATGCTCCATAGAGAGGCAGAGATGGACGGAGTGGCTGTCCCCGCAGGCTCTGTGTTCACGGCAAACTTCCCACCACCCGAACAGTCTCACACTGCCACCTAAGATGGTGCTTTATTGAAAGTCAGCCACTCCCTCCACTAAATAGTATAATATCAGTCTGCTTCAGCACTGGGGGAAAACTGACCCTGTGGCTTCGGGGAGGGATATGCACCTTCCTCGGGCATTTCCAATGGTAACTTTTAATTTCTTTGTTTTTAGAGAGATTTTTACTATATGGCATGCACGCTCACTGGAGAGAGAGAGACAGACAGAGAGGCAGAAAGTGAGAAACTACCCCCAGGAGGATTGGCCATGCCACAGTCCCTTCTCTTCTATTCTCCTCTTGGGATTTGAGGCATGTACGCACATGTGCCTGGCATGAGTTTCAAGTCACTGGGTCTGAGATTTGAACCATGGTCGACTGTGTGGGAGTCCAGTGATGTAACTAACCATTTTGTCATCTGCCTGCCCCTCCAATGGTAACATAAACTAGACTTCAGGCACTTCAGGTCCATGACAACTTGTCATCGCTATATTCTGTGACAAATTTCACTCCTCTCTGGTGAGATGACAGGGATGATCATGTGGCTTGCAAGGAGAGGAGCCTGGGCTTTCCTAGTTGGGAAAAGCTCTGGAGAAAGTGACTGCACTATTCAGCTGTGCTGGTCAGACCTGGGCACGGAGGCCGGGGACTGCCTGGGGAGACCAGGAGAGCCAGTCCCCCTCAGGAGCGACAGTTCCCCCAATCTTAAAGTGAGAGGATAAGAGCACTCCTAAGAATGGGGCATAGTGGGGCCAGCAGGTAGGGTGGTGGTTAAGGCACTGGACTCCCACATGGCTGGCCGTGGTTCGAGTTCTGGACCCAGAGGCTTGAAAATCACACAGGGTGCATGTATGTGCATGCCCCAAATCCCTAAAGGATAGTGGAGAAGGGATTGTGGTGTGACCATCTCCTGGGGGGTAGGTTTCTCACTTTCCCTCTCTCTGTCTCTCCCCAGTGAGTGTATGCACCCTATAGCAAAGAAACAAACAAAAAAAAAATGGGAGATTGCATGTGAAGGACTTCAGTGAGTGGATTCTGCCGCATTTGTGTGTGTATTTAACTGTCAGAGGTCATGTACACTTGCCAGGGAGAGAGAAAGAGACACCCCTCCCACCACCACTGATAAAGCCTATTACACTACAATTCCTTCTCCTGCTGTTTTCCACTCGGTCAGAATTTTGGGCATATGTGCACATGCACCTAGCATTTTTCAAGCCACGGGGCTGGGATTTGAACTGTGATTGACCATGTGGGATCTGGCTACCCATGCACTGTGCTATCCCACAGTCCTACAGGGCAGGCCTACTGACGCATGTACTTATACACATGTATATTTAAAGAGAGTGACAGAGTTTACCTGGCGAATCTGGATACAACAGTTGAATGGGCATTCTCTGCACTATTTCTGTAATTGTTTTGTTGGTATAAAATTTTCTCAGGAAAAATCTCTTAAACCAGTAAAAATATGATAGGCAAAAAAGATTTAGACTCTCTATCACATCTGGACATTTCCTTCCTAAAAATGGTCCTTTTTTTTTTTTTTTTTCAGATTTTGCCAGAGGGTACGTGTGCTTGCCAAGGGGGATGCTCACACCACAATCCCTTCTCCTCCATCTCTCCTGCCTTTTGGGAATTTTGGGCACACATGCATAGGTGCTTAGAATGTTCTCAAACCACTGGGCCTGGGACTCAAACTGTGCAGTTATCCATGTAGGATTAGCTGCCTTAACCACCGCGCCACTGGCTGGCCCCAGAATGGTCATTTTCTTGGATTCGTATTACATCCCGGGCCCTGGGCCAGCACTTTCTGTGCATCCTCTTGTTCAGTCCTCACAGTAGCTCCTTGAGGTGGGTCGTGCTGCCCCATTTTACAGACAAGGAGACTAAGGGCAAAGGAGCTGGAGGAATTTGCTGGTGGGTTACAGACCCAGGATTCCCCCTGCCGTTCCTGGTGGTCAGTGCTCGTCCAGGAGGGGAGGCTGAGAGGAGGCAGCAGCAAGGGGTTAGAGGAGGGAGTTTCTGGAGCAGAAGCAGCAGCTTCAATACCATCGTGGAACTGATGGGAGGTCTAACTTCTTAGACATCAACGCAGATCTAAATGGACACCGTAGCAGGGGGGCCCAGCCATCTGTGTGGTAACGAGCCTTGTGGGCGATTCTAGTGCTTGCTGGGTTTGAGAACCCAGCCTTAGAAGGCTGGCATTTGCTGCCTGGTGGCAGGCATCAACTCCGTTTGTCATTCTCTGCATTATTTATGAAGGTTCATTAATATGCAAATTGCCACCAGTTGATTGGCTTGTCTGGCATGCTTCCATGCATCTCATAAATCAGAGGCGGCTGTGCTTTCTTGTTTAGTAATTCTCCAACTGGGGACCATTCTGTAGCTGCAATGAGATCGATAAATCCTCCACTCAGAGGGCAATGAAGCAGGTTGGCTCCCATACGCCCAGAATTCCCACTGCCTTTGGAAAGTTTCTCCAGGGTTGGTGGAAATTGCCCAGGGACCCCTGGCACCTTGGGTCTTGGAGTCAGGTGGAGGATTTGGCCTTGCCTTTCAGAGTTGCCAGTTCTTGGCTGTGTGACAAGATCAAATCAAGTGACCTCTCAGTTCCTTACCTCTTCAGTGAGATGGAGGTGGGAGATTCAGGACGTAGGGCAAAAGTATTTAATTCATGCTTTCTTGAAGTATTGACCTCCAAGGGATGCTGTAAGGTGCCCAAGGTCACACAGCCCTGCCGTGGGGTCTTCATCCCAGAAGCTTCTTGACCTCAAATAGCATAAAGATTACCAAGGTAAAATCTGAGTAATCCCTAAGAAGGAAAAACAATATAAACTCAAAATGTCCCCACCCATCCTTAAATTCCCCTCCCAGAGTGAGCTGCTATTTACTATTCTGTAAGTGGGTCCTTACATCTTCTTTCTCTCATTCTTCCTTCCTTCCTTCCTTCCTTCCTTCCTTCCTTTCTTCCTCTCTGTCTTCCTTCCTTCCTTTTAATTACTATAGGATACATGTACTCACCTGAGAGAGACAGAGACTGAGAGAGAGGAGGTGAAAGAGAGAGAGAGAGGGAAAGTGAGAAATCACCCTCCTGGGGGATGGCCATACTGCAATACTCATGCTGCAATCCTGTCTTCTCCTTGCAGGATTTTGGGCATGCATGCACACGTGCCCAGCATGTTTCTCAAGCCTCCAGGTCTGGGACTTGAACTGCATAGCAGGTTATGTGAGATATAGTCTCTCTAATCACCATGCCACCAGCTAGCCCCTTTTTCTTTCTTTTTAAAGAAAATTCTGCACTGAACTCCCATGTAGTCAATCGCGGTTCAAGTCCTGAATCCAGTGGCTTAAACTTATGCTGGGTGCATGTGCGTGCGTGCCCTAGATCCTGAGAGGAGAATGGAGGAGAAGAGATTGCGGCGTGGCCATCCCCCCTAAGGGGTGATGTCTAGCTTTTTGTCTCTCTGTCTGTCTTTCTGGCAAGCGCACATGCCTTAAGCAAAAACCCCCCCAAAAAAAAAAAAAAAAAAGATAAACACATTCAGTTTTCAAAGCCTCTTGGATTTCTTAATTGCGGATAAGTACGTGGCTCTGTACTCAGGCAAACATTTCTGTAAGGTGAATTTCTTGAAAAGAGGTTGCTGGGTTGAGGAATCTGATCAGTTTTAAACTTTTTATAATATTTATACATTCCATCCCAAGTTGTCTACTGAGCAGTGCGAGTTCCAAACTGGAAGAGGAGGGCCTTGGGATCCTGGACCCTGGGTTGCATGCAGGTCTGCAGGGCACAGGGGCCTTGCTCAGCCCTGACATCCCTGCAGAGAGGTGAGTGGAAGCTGCTCCACATGTCTGCCGGGGAGTTCAAACCACGTGAGCGGGAGGAGGAGAAGACTGGGAGCGGGCGGAACTCACGGAAATTAAATCTGAGCTCCCTGAGGCCTGCAGAGGAGCAGATAAACCTCCGGGGAGCTGGCTTCGGAGTCCGCTTGAGGCAGCTGGTGTTGGAATTAGCTCTGGCCTGATTCCCATCCCAGAGAGAAAGGGAGAAAGCGAGAAGGCAAGCTGCCAGATCCGGGATCGAACTGCGTTCAGCCATGTGGGAGTCCAGCACCTAATCACCACACCACTGCTGGCCCCTCTTTTGTGAATCTTACTTGGTTTGTTCCATTAGAAACACACACACACACGCACACACACACACCACACACACACACACACGTACGAATCTTATTGACATAATCTGGGAGGCTGCTGAGAATCCCAGGGCAATTGAAGCATAAAATCTTTAAGGCTATTGACCCTGCATCGGTTTCTGAGGCAATATCTTTGATTTTGTGGGGCATTAATAAAGCCACACTCGACTTCCAATACTAGCACAGACCCAAGATATAGCCATGCCCTATTTCTTCCTTTTCTTTATTTGAGAGAGAAATTTTTTGCTATAGGTCGTGTGTACTCGCTGGAGAGACAGAGAGACAGAGAGACAGAAAGCAAGAAATAACCCCCTAGGGGGGATGGCCACACCACAATCCCTTCTCTTCCATTTTCCTTTTGGGGTTTTGGGCACTCACGAACATGTGTCGGGCATGAATTTCAAGCCTCTGGGTCCAGGACTTGAACCTCTGTTGGCTGTGTGGGAGTCCAGTGACGTAGCCTTTATACCATCTGCTGGTCCCCCCCATCCTATTTCTTGACAGTGCCCTAGATTTGATCCCTGCCTTCAGATATTTTTTAGTTTTAGCTTGAGTTTCCACTTGAAGATATAGGCAATTAAAAAAAAAAACTGTCAAGTCCTAGATTCTTTTTGATTAATAATCATTCCTTTATCTTATCGCTTTCCTCTTTTGTGTTACTATAAGCAGCAAGAAGACAGCAAGTGTTATCTTCAGTATGCTGCCTAAAAAAAAAAAACAAAAACAAAACTCATCTAGATAACCCAGTAAACTAGAAACATTATCTAATTTCCGTCCTGTTACCAAAGGTGATGGAGTCGCTGAGCTCTCTGCCATTACATAGCAAGCATCCGCTTCCCTCTGGTTTGTCATTTATGTATGCATCTACTCACTTGCGACATAATGAACTCACCCAACATTTATAGAATCGAGCTACGTGGTTCCCATGAAAACACAATTTCAGAGCCTGGTCTCACAAAGCTTACATTCCTTCAGGATCTCTTTTCCCCTCTGGAATCCTACGAAATCAGTGTTAGTATTATTTCAGTTTCACAGAGAAGGAAACTCAAGCTCAGAAAATAAAACCAGCTTCCCAGGGGCTCAGAGATACTAACTGGAGGAGCTGGGATTCGAACCAAGTTCTGTTTGGTTCCAGGACTCTACTGTGTAGGCTCTCCTATTGTAATTCTCTTCCCTGGAATCTAATGTCCACTGCCCTTGGTCTGAAGCGATGTCCATTTATTCCTTAAAATTCGCTGGGAATCAAGCTCTTAGATTTCTTCTCTAAATACACTTTTATTTATTTTTTTTCCAGGCAGAGATGAATGAAGATGGTGCTTGAGAGTGGCTAGGATTGTTTCTTAATATGGGGGCTTTGGGAACTCTTCACAAGACCCCGCTGCCCCCCAATCCTCCATGTACTAAACGGGAACAACCGAGGCGCTTTGAATTTTCCCTTGGGAGAGTAGGGCCAGGATAGGTTTTTGAAGTGTTGAAGTCATTGACTTTTGATGGACGGACGCTTGGGAGAAGAGAAGAGACAGTGATTCAGGCAGGAAAACTCAATTACGTGGTCACACATCCTTGGGAAATTGCTATTTTCTCCCTCTTCCCCCACCCCCCGCCATCTTAGTAAGTCACAAGATGCTCTCAAAAGGTTACTAACACCATAAGATCTAGGGCAAGGCATGGGCTTCCGGGAGGGCAGACCCTGCTCCTGGGAGGCTGTGAAATGCACCGCCTCTCCTTGACCTTGACCTTGTGTTGGAAATGTGCAAACCTTTCAGAAGTAGCAGAAAAACTTAGATTTCTGGGCAGGCTGGCAGGCACCAGTGTCATTTTCAGGGGCAAGTGTGTGGTTGGCAGCTTTGATAGCTGCCCAAGTGAAGAAGCCTGAAATTAAAAAAAAAAAAAAGTTTTTTATAGGACACTGTGCACTCTCCAGAGAGAGACAGAGACAGGGAGAAAGAGAAATCCCCCCCTCCACCTTCGAGGGATGGCATGCTGCAATCCCTTCTTCATTCTTCTCTCGGGGTTTTGGGCATGCACGCACACCCATCTGGTGTGATTTTCAAGCTGTTGGGTCTAGGACTTGAACCATGCAGTTGGCCATGTGGGATCCAGCTGCCTTAACTACCATGCCACCTGGCTAGCTCAAGCAGGAAACTTTTGCTACGAGGCTCGAAGATGCAGGAGGGAAGCCTTCGACTAGCACCTGAAGTGTCCCCCAAAATTTAGTCTGAAACACAGCCTGCGTGTCGAGCCCCTGAATGTTGGGACCCTTTCTCTTTCTCATGCCTCATCTCTCTCTGGCTCTCTCTGGCTCTCCACTGGAGGCCACACTGCCCTCCTCGCTATTTCTCAAACATAAACCCTCCCAGCATGACAGCTTTTGAGCGTCCTGTCTCTTCTGTCGGGACTGCACCCTCCCACCTCTCCCTACCCCCACCTTTCCCATCCATGCAGGTGTCTGTTCAGTTGTCACCTCTCCAAAAAGGCCCTTCCCGACCACCTTATTTACAGCGACCCGTGTTCTCACGTTATTTATTTATTTATTTGTTTGTTTTTCATCACATCCTATTTCTCTTTCTTTTCTTTCATCTTTCTCTTTCTTCCTTTTCTTTTCTTCCTTTTTTTTTTTTTTTTTTCCTTTTTAGAGGTTTCGCTTTAGGGTAAATGTGTTTGCCAGAGAGAGAGACAGTTAAAGGGAAAGCAAGAAATCACCCCTCAAGGAGGATGGCCATGCAGCAGTCCCTTCTCCTCCATTCTCCTCCCTGGATCCTGGGCACAAACACACACACACGCGTGCACGTGCGCACACACACACACACACAAAGTGTGATTTTTAAGCCACTGGATCTGGGACTTTAACCACATCTGGCCACGTAGGAGTCCACTGATGTAACCGCTATGCCATCTGCTGGTCTTCTGCATCCTGTTTCTTTTCACGGTTCTTATGGGGGCTATTCGACAAGTTCATGGAAACGGGTATTATGAACAAGCTATATATGAATTTCAATTGATTTGCCCCTAACTAAACTTGTACTTTAATTCAATCTTCCCATGAACTTTTTGAAGTTTCCCACTGATTATTTTGTTATGTTTTACTTGTTTATGTATTTTCTTTTTAAATTGTTTACTGCTGCCCACCAGAGTAGAGAATACAGGTCTCATTGTTTACTGCTGCCCACCAGAGTAGAGAATCCAGGTGTCTGGACTCTGTAAGTCTAGAAGAGCAGTTTCAGGCCGGGGCTGTGTGGGTGGTCTTAACTGCACAACTCCAGGGAGAACTGGTCATTTAAATCGGTAGTTCGGTAGTTCTCCAGTGGAGGTGATTTGTTCTGTCCCTTGGGGACATCCGACAATATCTGGAGATGTTTTGATTGTCATGACTTGAGAGTTGCTTGGGATGGTATTAACATCTGATGGGCAGAGGCCAGGATGCTGCTAACCATTCTGCAATACACTGAACAACCTTCCCACCCCCACACAATCATTTGTCCCGAAATGCCAACAGCGCTGAGACTGAGAAACCCCAACGTAAACTGCAGGGTGAGCGTCACTCAGGTATCGGACCTCCACCCACATTCAGCCATTTTCCCCCAGGTGCTCAGTTGCTTGGAGCTGTCTGTGGTGCTGAAACAGATCCACATTCCAAACCACAGATTTTTTTTTTTTTTTGGAGCCTGTTTGGAACCCTGTTACTGACTCATGAGAATTTGTTGTATCATAGGATTACAAAACCTCAGAGCTGCGGGACCAGCATAGGGTATTATGGTTACATCCCTGGATTCCCATGTAGTTGATTGCAGTTCGAATCCCGGACCTGGTGGCTTAAAACGCATGTTGGGCACTTGTGCGTGTGTGCTCAAAATCCTGAGAGGAGAAGAGAGGAGAAAGGATTGTGGGCCATCTCCCCTGGGGAGTGATTTCTGGCTTTCTGTCTCTCTAGTGAGTGCATATGCCCTATGACAAAGATCTCTCTCTCTCTTTTTTTCCTTCCTTTGTTTTTGGAGAGGTTTTTGCTATAGGGCGTGTGTGCTTGCCATACAGACAGAGAGAGACAGAGAGACAGAAAGCGAGAAGTCACCCCCCACGGGAGATGGCCACGTCGCAATCCCTTCTCCTCCATTCTCCTCTCGGGATCTTGGGCACGCATGCACACGTGCCCGGCGTGAGTTTAAGCCACCGGGTTCGGGACTCGAACCACGGTCGACTACGTGGGAGTCCAGTGACATAGCCATTACGCTAACTGCTGGTCCCCAGCAAAGATCTCTTTCTAAATGAAAAAATAAAATAAAACCTCAGAGGTGAAGGATTCCTTTAAGTCAGTCTAATGCTCCTCTTTTGTATAAACGTTAAACCAAGGCTTTGAGTCAAGATTTGCCCACCATCACTCCGCAGGAGAAGTGTACCTGCCTCTCCCCCTTCACACTGTCTGCCTAGGGCAAATGGCCAACAGCATTTGCCATCGAAGATTGGTGATAGAGCTGTTCTTCCGTTGAGGCATCTCTTCTCTTAATCATGTTGGAACCGGAGATAAAATGACTTTGAAGATTTGCTCTCAAGAGGCACAGTGTAGCCGGTTGCCGCAGGCCCCGTCTGGGTGCCCCAGGCTGAGATGGCTTGTCTGGCAGGGAGCTGATTGACTCTTCAGGTTAGCGCTGTTTTGTGTGCAAGGCCAAATCTGGGCGTCCGGCCTGCCCAATTTGTCACCGAGCATTTCCTTAAGATCTCCAGTCCCAGGCTTTCCCTAAAGACTCCAGGGAACTTTGATTTCTTCTCCCACCAGAAAAACAGATTCCAGGAGGTGATTCTGCTGGTCCAGGTTGAAAACCCTACTTTCAGGGAACCAGCAGTTAGTGTAATGGCTATGTTGCTGGACTCCCACGTAGTCGACTGCAGTTCGCGTCCCAGACCCAGTGTCTTAAAACTCATGCTGGGCGTGTGTGTATGCGCCCAAGATCCCGAGAGGAGAATGGAGGAGAAGGAATTGCGGCATGGCCATCCCCCCTGGGGGGTGATTTCTCACTTTCTGTCTCTATGTCTCTCTCTTTCTGGTGTGCGCACGCGCCCTATAGCGAAAAAAAGAAAAAAAAAACCTCTCCAAAACAAACAAACAAACAAACAAAAAACCCCTACTTTCACACATCCCAAGGGAACTGTCCCCTAGACCTGCCTCCTACTAAGAGCTGGGCACTTTTTACATTACCTGTCATCTTCACAGCTCTGTGATGTAGACATTCCTAGCCTCGTTTTATGATGAAGAAATGGGGTCTCAGAGGGGCCACGTGGCTTGCCCAAGGTAGCACAGCAAAGAAATGGCAGAGCGCTGACTCCAATTCCATCTTCCCTGCCATTCCTCCAGATTTGTTATCCTCAAAGTGTGGTCCCCAGACCAGCAGCATCAGTCTGGCTTGGGTACTTGTTAGAAATGCATGTGTGAGGGGCTCTGCCGTGATGGCTCAGGCATTAGGGTACTGCTGTGTGGTAACTAGAGCCACAGAGGAGGCCTGGGTTCAGATCCCTGGTCAACTTGAACATGTCACTTGGGCACACCTGTGATTTTGGCCGTCGGGGAGGTTAGGGGAAGATTGTGGTGTGGCGAGACTTGCTGGGGGTACCTATCTCTCTCTGAACTGATCAGACTGGAGACTCAGAGGGCTACAGCCATGGAGCTTCTTGCCATCTACCATCTGGGGTGGACCCAGAATGGGTTCTGACTTGGAAATCCCAAAGGTGCTCCATCCCCAGCAAGACCATCATCTGGCTGTGATACACAGCCAGGACTTCCGTGACCATCCCCTGGGCCCTTGTGCTGCTGCCTAAATGAAGCCATTCCTGTCTTTTACCTTCATCTAAAGGGCTCAGAGTTTGTGGTGGCAGCTCACCCTTTCCTGGCATTCATAAATCCTTCATGGGAGGGGAAGAAGGTAGCTGGCCAGATCTTCCTGTTTCTCAGGCCAGTTTGTTTTTTATTCCCCAAGATCCTTTACAAAAATTATGGAGGCAAATGGGATCTTCTTTTTTGTAAACGTTTTAGGGAGATTTTTGCTACAGAGCATGTGTGCTCACCAGAGAGATGGAGAGAGATAGAGAAACAGAAAGTAAGAGATCACCCCTCAGGGGGATGGCCATGCCACAATCTTTTCTCCTCCATTCTCCTTTCAAGATTTTGGGCACACCTGCACACACACCCATTGTGAGTTTTAAGCTGCCAGGACTGAGACTCAAACCACGGTCAACTGTGAGAGAGTCCAGTAACGTAACCATTATGCCATCTGCTGGTCTGGCAAATGGGATCTTCTATGACTGATGCCAGTGGCACCTACTTATGCATGTGTCTAATCCTTGGCCCGTGTGACTTCCAACATTACCTTGTGCAATCCTTAGCACCATCCTAGAAGGTTGGTGTTCAAGGGTAGGATTGGTGAGACCTCAAACAAGAACAGGACAACTCCAATAAAGCACTGCAGTCCAATACAACTGGAGTTTACTATAGGGTAAATTCTCATGTGGGAAGTGGTCAGGGGGCCCCAAGGCACACGCAGCTTCAATTCTGGCCAGCTCTGCTACACTTCTTACTCCATTTTCTGGTGTCTCCAGGCTGCCCCACCCCAAAGAAAACTGGGGCTTTTAAAAGGATTTCCAAGGGGCTAGATCTGGTTAAGGAATATGTGTGCCCTAACCTCTCAGAATCAATCCGTTTGAACAATGGCGAGCTAGAGCATGTTGCAAAGGGCCAGGGCTATTCAGCTCTAGGCTCTAGGTTAGTCGCCCTAGGCTGAGCTCATGATCCCACTTTATGGATGAGGAAACCGAGGGTCAGGGAAGTCAGCTTGCCCAGCGTTCTACAACTGGTTAGTGAGAGCTGGGGGGAAAACCCTGGTGCTTCACTCTCTCCCAGGTTTGCTCTCAATTCCCGTGTAACTGAACGTCTTATCCCATTCCACAGGCAAAGAAGCCAAAGCGAGGGACCCTGTTTTACTCACACCTGGAGTGGCAGGGGCGGGGCTTGAATCCAGGTCTTTCTTTCAGAATCAGCGCCTGTATTTTGGGTCTATTTGGTCTATCAGTCTCAGACATTGATCTCAACAGCTCCATGAAGGAAGCTGGGGTAGATCTGAGGACAAAGCAGTCTGTCTCTCTATCTTTCTCTTTTTAAATAATTATTTAATTTTATTTATTATTGTTATTATTTTAAAACTTGCTATAGGACACATGTACTCAACAGAGAAAGGTGGAGAGAGGGAGAGAGGGAGGGAGAGAGAGAGCGAGCGAACAAGCACGCCCAAGTGAGAAAGTAAACCTCCAGGTCCAGGACTCAAACCACACTTGGCCATGTGGGAGTCCAGCATCTTAGCCACCATGCCACCTGCTGGCCCCAACAGAACAGTCTTCTTAGTACAAATGCCTATGGTCTTGGGTGAGCCATTTTGCCTCTCTCTTTTTCTGCCTCAGTTTCCCCATTCGCAGTTATAAAGTACCCTTCAAACTCACATGTTTGTTTTACTCAAATAGAATAATGACTTAGAAAGACGCTGTAATAAGAACAGCACTGTCTTTAGTAAGCACCTACTGGGTATTGGGTCTGATGTCCGGAGATCTGTACATTCTAACTCAATTCTCACCCTAGGACACAGGTGCTTTGATTGATTGGGGTCACTTCTGGGGCTCAGTTTCTTCATCTGTGCGATGAGGATGATGTCATAAGCACCCCATCGGGCTGTGTGAGTGTTAAATGAATGAATGAACAGAAGTGATTAGAATAGGACCTGGCATGTAGCAGGCACCATATAAGTGTCATGTGACCTGTGCATCTTACAGCTGGGGAAACTGAGGCTCAGAGAAGCGAATGACAGACGTAGCCAAGAAGGAGCTGGTCCTGGGGTCTTAAAGCTGTGTCTTGTGACTCTAATATTCTTTCTCCTCCCTATTCAGAGGACTCAAGGGTTTGGGTCCCCTTTCTCCTCACTGCCCCAGATATCAAGGTAGAATATCCTGGCCTCTATAAGCTTGTTAAGTCTCCTCTTGGCTCGTGAATGTGCCACACCCACTCTCTGAGGGTTGAGGGCTGTGGAAATAAACTGCAGAGCCTGAGAAATAAATAAAAAATTAGCTTCATGTTCCTGGTGTCCGGAGGCTGTGGCAGGCATTGAATTATTCAGGCTGTTTGGGTGTGAGCTGTTAGTTTTCTGCCGCTCTTGCCTTGACGGCCGCCCTGACAGATTGATGGATGAGTCAGTAAAACACTTGGAGGCCAGGAAGAAAATTCTTAATCATAACTCACTGGCGAGAGGAGTGTTTTTCTGCGCTGGCAGCTCCAGAGGCTGGGCCTGGCCCCAGCCTTCTTTAATGAGGCCAGAGATGTCATCTGTAGA
>NW_006159813.1:915019-916874 GCF_000334495.1 Tupaia belangeri chinensis
CGTTCTCAATGACTGGGTGAGGGCTTGACGAATGGAATTGTTCATTCATTGTCTGTTGTTCTTTTAAAATTAATGTATAATTTATAGAAAAGGTGCAACATCTTAAATAGACAGCTCAGTACATTTTTATATTTGTAAGTATAGAATGATTACCATTTAGGTCAAGATAGAAATATTCCTATGCCTTTAGAAGGTCCTTCTGGCTCTGTCCAGTCAATATCCCTTCTACTCCCAGGAAAATCCATTCTGGCCTCTAGCATTATAGGTTAATTTGTCTACTCTGGATTCTCATCAAGTAGAATCTCACAGTTTCTGTTGGGCTTCTTGGACTAACATTATTATTTTAGATTCATATGGTTGCTTATATCAGCCATTTGTTCATTTTTATTGGTGAGTACTATTCCATTATGTGAACATAACTCAATTTATTATTTATTTATTTATTTTTGGAGAGGTTTTTGCTATAGGGCATGTGCGCTCACTAGACAGAGAGAGACAGAGAGAGACAGAGAGAGACAGAGAGACAGAAAGTGATAAATCACCCCCCTGGGGGATGGCCACACCGCAATCCCTTCTCCTCCGTTCTCCTCTCAGGATCTTGGGCATGCACGCACACGTGCCCGGCATGAGTTTTAAGCCACCAGGTCCGAGATGTGAACTGCAGTCGACTACATGGGAGTCCAGCGACATAGCCATTACGCTAACTGCTGGTCCCCCAATATAACTCAATTTATTTTTCACCTCTACTTTTATTTATTAGATAAGACACTAAACACATTTTAAGTAGATAAGACATTGTTGTTGGCATTGTTATACCATTTCCTAGAGAGCATTTATCTTGCTTGACTGAAACTTTATACCCGTTGATTAGTGTATTAGTCAGGGTTCTCCAAGCAGAACCAATAGGGTATTAGAAGAGATTTGTTAGGGGAATTGGCTCACATAATTATGGAGACCAAGTGGTCCCACCTAGGATATTTTCCTAGCACTGGGACCTTTAAGAGGTGATAAGGCCATGGATTAAGAGGTAATAAGGCCCTGCAAGTGGATTAATGCTGCTATTGCAAGAGTGGGCTTGACATAAGAGGGCGAGTTGGCCCCCTCCTCTCTCAATATCTCTGTCTCTCTCTCTCTCCCCCCTCTCTCTTGCCCTCTGTCATGTTACGATGCAGCAGGAAGGCTCTTACCAGATGCTGGCATCTTGACTTGGACTTCCCAGCATCCAGAACTGTGAGAAGTAGATTTCTGCTCATTATAAATTACCCAGTCTATGGCATTCCATCAGAGCAGCACATAAGGGACTAAGACACTGCTCAAATCACAGAAGGTGTGGAGAGACACCCTGGCTCCTGTCTCTTTTCCATTCTAGATTCTCTCTCTGAGCCTCCCTTTGGAGGAAACAAAACAGAACCCAGGAGCCTGGCAAGTTTGGCCTGTAGGGTTAGCTCCCCGAGTCACAGAGCACAGCTAAGGAAGGGTGAGGCATAGTTATGAGGGCAAACAGGCCAGACCTGGTGGAAACAAGTCAGTAAAGGGTCAGCCCTGGGGGTTTGGATGAGCATCTCTCCTTCCTCAGTGGGCCTCCAAGCCTTAACTTCCAGGCTGGATCCAGGGGCTGCTCTCTCTGCTGCTGCTTCTCTCCCTAAGGCTCTGTGTGGGATGCTCTGTTTCTCAGTCACTTAGACTCCTAAACCTGGTCTCTGTCCCTTTGCTCCTTCTTGAGCTATGTTGAGGTTTTGCTTTCCACAGGGTGGTGGGATGCTTAAGTATCTGTTATCTGCAAGATTAAAACCCACCCAGGTGGAAAACGACGGGTGGAATGTGGGGCCAGAGGATTCCCTCCCTCCTCAGCAGG
>NW_006159813.1:916888-924169 GCF_000334495.1 Tupaia belangeri chinensis
AGCAGGAAGGCAGTCCTTTGAGCCAGTGCCAGGGACATCCGGATGCCTTGCTGGCAAAGCCTGCCATGGCAGATGGAATTTACAGACCTCAGTGCCCTGAAAGGGAACAGCTAGATACAGGAGCAAGAAATCTAGACTGGAGACCGGGTGTTCCTCTCAGCCCACCCACTAACCAGTCTGGTGGCCTTGGACAAATCACCTCAACTCCTCCAGTCTCTGCTTTGCCATCTGTAAAATAGGAGCCCGATATTGTTTTGACCTTTTTCACGAGGTATTGAGTGGATTTATGCACACAGTGAGTACTTGTGAGTCTTTTTAGCAGGACGAAGGTAAAGAACCTATAAGACATAGGTTGTCCCTACACCTTCTCTTGCTCAGAACAGGTAGCATTGTGGGGAGGTGTGCTAAGGAGTTCAGTTTGTCTTCAGAGCCATCATGTGCTGGGAAAACTCCCAAGTGGCCCCCAGGGACCTCCACATCCTGCTATTCATGTCCTGTCTGGTTCTCTCCCACTGAGCATGGGCGGAAACAGGGCTCTGCTCCTAACCAAGAACCAAGGTGACGGAATGTACTTCCATACCATGTTACTGAAAGGCATACGGGCTGTCTTACTAGCGAGGGTCTTGACTGCCTTCTTGGCTTCTAGGCTTGGGTGAAGGGCTGTGTGGGTGAAGCCCACACAGACTGAGCATGGGCGGAAACAGGGCTCTGCTCCTAACCAAGAACCAAGGTGACGGAATGTACTTCCATACCATGTTACTGAAAGGCATACGGGCTGTCTTACTAGCGAGGGTCTTGACTGCCTTCTTGGCTTCTAGGCTTGGGCTTCACCCACACAGTGGGGAATTGAGAGAGGCTCTGTTCAAACAACAAAGAAGGGAGTCCCTCAGCCTGACAGCCTTTGAGGAACCAAATTCTGCCAACAGCTTGCAGTGTAACTTTGTGCCTCAGTCTCATCTGCAAAATGGGCTAGTAACTGTTTCATGCTCACAGGATGGTTGCCAAGATGAAATGAGACCGTGTAAAGCCCCCTGCTCATGGTGAACTCATAATATGGGTGAGTTAATGCGTCGTTATTACCCAACTTTGAAAACTGGTCTCTGAAGGACTGCATGAAGGTGGCCTATTTATACCCCTCTCCAAAGCATTTTCTCTTTCTACACCCTTGAAAAGGGCAAATGGAAAGGGTAAGAGGTGAGAGGGGGTCTGGAAGTCCTCTTTAGCATGTGAAGATACATCAAGAAGTGTGTGGAAAAATGGAATTAAAATGTGAATTTAATTCGATGCAAAATGTTTTTGAAATCCATGCCTAGCTTTTACATAATACATACTTTCCACGAAATTTTTGAAGACCCCCCACCCCCGTGCAATCATGCCCATCCCCCAGCTTGTGCCCTGGGACCCTGCAAAGTGTGGACAGAAAAACACTAAGTTCTTACATGCAGATAACTAAGGATGTGGCAAAAGCCAGGGTGGCCTTATTTCTGGGGCTGTCCTATGGTGTTCTCTGACTGTCCCAAGGTGAAGACACAATTTTTCATTTGCTATTAATCTTGCAAACAAATACCCAGAGTGGCTGCAGATGGGAGTTTTCGTACTAATTGACTGTGGCATCGCAGCTGAGTTCAGAGTTCATTAGACAGGAGTGGGAGCATTGGGGCCTCGACGTTCGTCCTGCAGCTTAGTCGCTGTGTGGTGTATGCAGACTTCTTTGGCCCTGGCCTGTTGGTGGGTGATGCTTGAGGTCCCTACTGGCACTGGGGCTGGTATGCAGAGCCCCAGGATGGAGGGAAAGGGGCTACAGGCTTGGAGGATGGCAAGGTAGGAACATAGCATGGCTCAAACACCTTACTGGTCCTGAAGGTTGTGACAGGGCGTGGTACTTGGACTTAGGAGAAAGGCTCAAGAGTAGGCCCCTCACTCTCCACTTGTAGGAATTTGGGTCATTGTGCTTCTTTGAGTCTCAGATTCTTCATCTTGACATGGAGATTGCACCAATGTTTAGTGCAGAAGCTTAGCAAGGGGGTTAACTATAATTGTTTTTAGGTAGAGTCAATGCTACTCATGGGATATGCCTCCTGGGTTCTAGAACTCTTTCCTTCAAACCCCAAATCCATTTGCCATATAGCACGGTGGAAATACTCTCTCTAAATATACACACACACTGAGCTGTCACTCATATTGATAGTCCAGGGTGGGTGAAGGATTGAAGAGCAGGATTGTTTTGGAGGAAGGGATGATAGAAAACAGGAGGCATGGAGACCTAGAGAGGGAGGGAAGGCCTTTGGTGTGTGTATTGGTCTTTGTAGTTCATACAGGACATTCATAGTCTTTGGTTTATCTGCTCATCTCCCCACTCAAGAAGTCGACCAACGGGCTACTTTTCCTGCCTTCACTTTTACTGAAATGCTCATGGGAACTTGACTCCTCCATCCCCTCTCAGGCCATTTGCTTGGTGACTCTTCATTCATACGTCTACCTCGTATCTTAGAGCTTTCTCCAACTGCTACCACACGCATCACTCACTCATTTGTTCAACCTGCTAATTAAGTAGCCAGCCACTGAGCCAGCTAACCACCTAATCAACCAGCTAGCCATCAATGAATGGACCAATCCTTCAATAGCCAATAGCCACTCAATCAACGAAATGAATAACCAATTATCCATTAACCAACTGACCAAGCAGCCAAATCACCAGCTAGCTAACTAATCAATGAACCAGCCAACCAGCTACTCAACCATTCAGTGAGAAACTAATAAGTCATCCAACCAATCCACAAACCAAATAACCCACAGCCCACCAAATTTTACTGGTGTTTGGAAATTCACATAATTGGAGTCTACCTGGGGAATGGGTTGTCTGCCTCCTGCTGGGTTCTCAGCAGCCCTCCTGGAAGGGCCCTTCCCCTTGCAGCACCTTGTGTAATTCTGGACCAGACACATTCCCGTCAGGCTTCTGAGCCTGTTTCCCCATCCAATAAGAGCAATGTTTTGCAGACTGAGTTTCTTGGGTCCCAGGGTTTAATAGCCCTGGGGCTACCTTTGGAGGTGAGAAGCAGCCTGGTAGGCAGGGACCAGGATTTTCTTTCTTGCTCTCTGCCTTTCATCTGTTTTGTATTTGAGTGCACTTTTGATTGAAGAAAGGCTTTGATGTCTTTTTCTCTTTTCTTTCTTATTGAAAAAATTTTATTTATTTGGACCAGTAGATGACGTAACGTTTATGTCACTGGACTCCCGTGTAGTTGACCATGGTTCGAGTCTAGGACCTGGTGGCTTAAAACTCACACTGGTCACGTGTGTGTGCATGTCCAAGATCCTGAGAGGAGAATGGAGGAGAAGGAATTGCAGCATGGCCATCCCTCCTGGGGGGTGATTTTTGCTTTCTGTCTCTCTGGCAAGCACAGGTGCCCTATAGCAAAAATCTCTCTAAAAATAAAAACTCATGCTGCACATGTGTACATATGGGCTCAAGATCCCAAGAGGAGAAGAGAGAAGATTGCAGCATGGTCATCCTCCCCAGGGAATGGTTTTTTGCTTTTTGTCTCTTTGGCAAGTGTATGTGTCCTACAGCAAAAATCTCTCTTAAGGTAAACTCACGTTGAGCATGTGTGTATGCGTGTCCAAGACCCAGTGAGGAGAATGGAGGAGAAGGAATTGCAGCATGGCCATCCCTCCTGGGGGGTGATTTTTGCTTTCTGTCTCTCTGGCAAGCACAGGTGCCCTATAGCAAAAATATCTCTTAAAAGTTCACTTATTTTATACACTTATCTTATTAAGTTATTATACATTTTAAAAAAATTTTCTCCTTCCTTCCATATTTAATTTTTTTTAATTGCCAGAGGGTGCACACACTTTTCAGAGAGGGAGAGAGAGAATGCACCCCATCGTAGAACATGATCACGCCACAATTCCTTCTCCTCCACTTTCTCATCCTGTCAGGACTTTGGGTGCACATATACACATGCCAGGCTTATTTTCAAGTTGCTGGGGCTGGACCCAAACTGTGGCTGACCACATGGGATCTAGTTCACCTTAACTATTAGATTATGGTGCAGACTCAATTGTGGTACATGTTTGTGGGGTGTAGTGTACACAGGCAGTGTGTGATCAAGTCAGGGGGGTTGCCGTATTCAGCAAAGAGCGTCACACACAGGTCGTACACTTTCAGTGTTCCTTCTGCTAGTTGTGCTTTGATACATATTCATCAACACACACATATATGTTACATATGTGTGTACCCCCCCAGGCAGGGTGGTAGCGAGTCTGGCGCACCCAGAAGCTCAGAGGCCCGTGTGGCGGTAAGGGGCTGCGACCAAGAGTCCCCTAACTGCCTGTCCTCAACTGTCTCCGGTGGAGCTTGCTTCCCGTGACTCAGGGTTGGCTGGAATTTCTGAGCCGCTCCTGGCAGGGGACGAGATGTCCTTGGACACGGCACCCATTAGGAACTGACTGCAAAGGATCTTCTGGCCATGGCCAAGGCTGCCCATCTGTCCACTGCCCAGGGCTGTTGTGGGGGAGGAGATGTGTGGGACCAGGGTGTGGGTGGCTCAAATCCATGGTAACCCAATCCTCAGAGGCCTGGGTGAGCGTGTGGCCTGGGACTTACTTCTTGGAGGGCTTCAGTCCCTAAATGTGGAAAAGCAGCCAGATAGGCCCCCATGGGGGAGCAGGCACAGCATCTGGGTCAAGCCTTGCCTTTGCTGTCCGACCTTGGGCAAGTTGCTTCACCTTTCTGAGCCTCGGTTTTCCTGGTCCATGTAAAACGCGCTAGTTGGTGGTTATCCCTGAAAAGTGCGAGGCTGAGAGTCTTTGTAGAGTGGGATTCTTACTGGATAGATGGGGAAACTGGCCAAGCAGGGGCTTTTCAGATGAGTGGGGATTGTAATTGAGTTTCTGGGTCAACATCTCTTTCCTTAAACCTCATGGATGCACCTGGGACGTCGTTTTTTCTCTCTCTAGTGGGTGTTTTCGTTTCAGGCAAGGTGGAGCCACCACTGACCGAGGGAGCTCAGGTCTCCTCCAAACACCCAGGGATGGCTGGGGGATTGCTCGATCTCTTGGCCAACCTCCCCATCTGCTTGGCTCTGCCTCTGCACTCCACAGGCATGGGCTGAGCTGTCGCCCAGGGAGCATTAAACAGCTCCCCCTGGCCTGTCCACCGATCAGAGCGGCTATCATTTATTCAGAAGCATCACTAGGCGTTTTTGATTTATTGGTGATGGGTCAGCTCTGTTCTTTAGGCAGCTGATGGCCGTGCTATTAAATTTTCAGAGATTAAGAGCGTGATGGGGAAGATAAATTTAGTGACTCTGGGGATCCTGGGAGAGCAGCTCCTGGAAGGGGTCCCCACATACCTTCATGCTCTACCTGGTAAGAAGCAATCCCTTCCCACAGCTTTCCTCAAAGTTTACGACATGAACATCCCTTGGGGAAGGGATTTGTTACCAGAATGGAAGGGCACCAAGACCTGGACTCAAGGGGGTTTCTATGCTAGGCTCACAGGGCGTCTGGGTTGGAGAGTCACAGACTGTTACTACAGGGCAGGTTCTGGGGAACCATGCAGCCCAGCCCCCTCATTTCACAGACGACGAAACAGAAGCCCAGGGTGGAGAAATGACCTAGAAAGCTGCAGCCCTCCTCTCCCTTCAGGATACCTATCTCCTGGGGATGAAAATTAGCCACACAGTGGAGGGAAAGCACTTTGGGGGGACCTTACAACTTCGTGAGCATCCCCTCTTTACAGAGAGAGAAATCGAGGTTCAGAGAGGACACGACCTCTTGGCTGTAAAATTCACAAAGACTGATTGGTTCCCTGGACCCAACCTTAGTGATTAGAATGTACCAGGTACAATTCATATTTATTGAATGAATGAATGCATGTTTACTAGTGAGTCTCAAACTGGAACCATGTGGTTTAAAGCCCACACCCGGGCTCAGGGGCCGGTCTCACTAATGGCAGCCTCACCACGGGTGGCCCTGTCTGGTTTGGTAGGTTTCTAATTCGTAATAGGGCATATGTTTGCTGGGGAGAGCGAGAGCGAGAGCGAGAGAGATCAGCCCCTCAGGACGCATGGCCACAGGGCAATCCCTTCTCCTCCATTCTCTTCTAGGATTTTGGGCATGTATGTACATTTGGTATGTTTTCCAAACTGCTGAGTCCAAGACTCGAGCCATGCAGCCAGCCATGTGGGATCCAGCCACCTCAACCACTCCACTGACTGGCCCTCCTTTTTGCCTGTTTTTTTGTTTGTTTCATGAGTGAGAAAGACAGGGAGGCAGCACCTCCATCCGGGCTTTGATGCCACGGCCCACCCTTGGCCTCTGCTAGTCCTGGATCACAGGCCTGCGTGTGCTCGGAGTACTCAGGGAGGTCTCTGGTTTTGAACCTAGAACCTTCCCCTGTGGGTCAGCCTCACAGAGTGCTGCATTCAACCTCTTCCACCAGCTGGCTCGCCCTGGTTGCACCTCTGAGCATCTCTCCGTAGTGTGCACACAAACACACACACACACACACACACACACACACACACACACTTTCCCCCCTTCTCTCTCTCACAAGCACCCCTGGCTCCTCCCGAGGAACCAGCTTGTTTGGGTCAGATCATCTGAGACCTCCTAGAGAATCCGATGGGTCTGGGCTTAACATGATTTGGAGTAACTTGTCATTTTCCAGATAATCTGCAGTCTCTGTTTCAAAGGTGGCATGCTGGCAGGCCGCTCGGCATGAGAGGCTCTCAGACACAGCTCCATGAATGGCAGGGTCCGATTTCGAAACAAGTTGAGCCAAAGCCTACAAATCAGGAGATTCCGTATTTACAGAAATGATATTTTTGGGTATTTTCAAAAATGAAAAGATCCCTCGAAGCCAGGCCTGCATTTCTGCTTGGCAAAGGGGGGCAAGCGCTGAGTCGATGCCATCCCATGGGGTCATGAGGTGTTTCCCAAAGGTCATGTGTTAAACTTGGGAGCCACTGCAAGTGTTAAGAGGATGGAAACTTCATCCGACTAGGGGACTAAGAGGTGGGGCCTTTAGGAGGTGATTAGGGTTAATCATTAGAGGGGGGCCCCATGATTCAATCCTGGTGGCCTTGTAAGAAGAGGGAGAGGGGCTAGCAGGTGACATAGTGGTTAAGGCTCTGGGCTCCCATGTGGCCAACCATGGTTCAAGTCCTGGACCTGGAAGCTTGAAGCTTGAAATTCATGCTGTGTGTATGTGCACACCCAAAATCCCGAGAGGAGAATGGAGGAGAAGGGATTGTGGTGCTGCCGTCCTCCCTAGGG